>NC_092655.1:10553916-11153916 GCF_032118995.1 Asterias amurensis
CGCTAATTCGGTATTTCGGGAGCTCGAAAATTAAAAAGTTTATTCCCCGGGCAGGGAAAAGAGAAGAGCGGCCATCTTGTTTTTCTAATAGTCAACTCTGGAAATCGCGTTTGGACGGTGCAAATCGACCAAGTTGAGCATCCTGAACAACTTTCCTGTGTGGAGTCATGCAAAATTCGCAAAACCTTGGGAATTACAACTTTTTGGTGCAAAAGTGACGTCATAATTTGACCAAAAATCGTCGATTACCGCCAAAGTAAAACATTGACGGGGTTCAAATTTGCACCGGCACACTCGAGTGGGGTATCCGCAAGAAGTAATCACGCTAATTCGGCTTTTCGGGAGCTCGAAAATTAAAAAGTTTATTCCCCGGGCAGGGAAAAGGGAAGAGCGGCCATCTTGTTTTTCTAATAGTCAACTCTGGAAATCGCGTTTTGACGGTGCAAATCGACCAAGTTGAGCATCCTGAACAACTTTCCTGTGTGGAGTCATGCAAAATTCGCAAAACCTTGGGAATTACAACTTTTTGGTGCAAAAGTGACGTCATAATTTGACAAAAAATCGTCGATTACCGCCAAAGTAAAACATTGACGGGGTTCAAATTTGCACCGGCACACTCGAGTGGGGTATCCGCAAGAAGTAATCACGCTAATTCGGCTTTTCGGGAGCTCGAAAATTAAAAAGTTTATTCCCCGGGCAGGGAAAAGGGAAGAGCGGCCATCTTGTTTTTCTAATAGTCAACTCTGGAAATCGCGTTTTGACGGTGCAAATCGACCAAGTTGAGCATCCTGAACAACTTTCCTGTGTGGAGTCATGCAAAATTCGCAAAACCTTGGGAATTACAACTTTTTGGTGCAAAAGTGACGTCATAATTTGACAAAAAATCGTCGATTACCGCCAAAGTAAAACATTGACGGGGTTCAAATTTGCACCGGCACACTCGAGTGGGGTATCCGCAAGAAGTAATCACGCTAATTCGGTTTTTCGGGGTGCCACGAAAATTAAAAAGGTTATTCCCCGGGCAGGAAAAAGGGAAGAGCGGCCATCTTGTTTTTCTAATAGTCAATTCTGGAAATCGCGTTTTGACGGTGCAAATCGACCAAGTTGAGCATCCTGAACAACTTTCCTGTGTGGAGTCATGCAAAATTCGCAAAACCTTGGGAATTACAACTTTTTGGTGCAAAAGTGACGTCATAATTTGACCAAAAATCGTCGATTACCGCCAAAGTAAAACATTGACGGGGTTCAAATTTGCACCGGCACACTCGAGTGGGGTATCCGCAAGAAGTAATCACGCTAATTCGGCTTTTCAGGAGCTCGAAAATTTAAAAGTTTATTCCCCGGGCAGGGAAAAGGGAAGAGCGGCCATCTTGTTTTTCTAATAGTCAACTCTGGAAATCGCGTTTTGACGGTGCAAATCGACCAAGTTGAGCATCCTGAACAACTTTCCTGTGTGGAGTCATGCAAAATTCGCAAAACCTTGGGAATTACAACTTTTTGGTGCAAAAGTGACGTCATAATTTGACCAAAAAACTTCGATTACCGCCTAAGTAAAACATTGACGGGGTTCAAATTTGCACCGGCACACTCGAGTGGGGTATCCGCAAGAAGTAATCACGCTAATTCGGCTTTTTGGGAGCTCGAAAATTAAAAAGTTTATTCCCCGGGCAGGGAAAAGAGAAGAGCGGCCATCTTGTTTTTCTAATAGTCAACTCTGGAAATCGCGTTTTGACGGTGCAAATCGACCAAGTTGAGCATCCTGAACAACTTTCCTGTGTGGAGTCATGCAAAATTCGCAAAACCTTGGGAATTACAACTTTTTGGTGCAAAAGTGACGTCATAATTTGACCAAAAATCGTCGATTACCGCCAAAGTAAAACATTGACGGGGTTCAAATTTGCACCGGCACACTCGAGTGGGGTATCCGCAAGAAGTAATCACGCTAATTCGGCTTTTCGGGAGCTCGAAAATTAAAAAGTTTATTCCCCGGGCAGGGAAAAGGGAAGAGCGGCCATCTTGTTTTTCTAATAGTCAACTCTGGAAATCGCGTTTTGACGGTGCAAATCGACCAAGTTGAGCATCCTGAACAACTTTCCTGTGTGGAGTCATGCAAAATTCGCAAAACCTTGGGAATTACAACTTTTTGGTGCAAAAGTGACGTCATAATTTGACAAAAAATCGTCGATTACCGCCAAAGTAAAACATTGACGGGGTTCAAATTTGCACCGGCACACTCGAGTGGGGTATCCGCAAGAAGTAATCACGCTAATTCGGTTTTTCGGGGTGCCACGAAAATTAAAAAGGTTATTCCCCGGGCAGGAAAAAGGGAAGAGCGGCCATCTTGTTTTTCTAATAGTCAACTCTGGAAATCGCGTTTTGACGGTGCAAATCGACCAAGTTGAGCATCCTGAACAACTTTCCTGTGTGGAGTCATGCAAAATTCGCAAAACCTTGGGAATTACAACTTTTTGGTGCAAAAGTGACGTCATAATTTGACCAAAAAACTTCGATTACCGCCAAAGTAAAACATTGACGGGGTTCAAATTTGCACCGGCACACTCGAGTGGGGTATCCGCAAGAAGTAATCACTCTAATTCGGCTTTTTGGGAGCTCGAAAATTAAAAAGTTTATTCCCCGGGCAGGGAAAAGAGAAGAGCGGCCATCTTGTTTTTCTAATAGTCAACTCTGGAAATCGCGTTTTGACGGTGCAAATCGACCAAGTTGAGCATCCTGAACAACTTTCCTGTGTGGAGTCATGCAAAATTCGCAAAACCTTGGGAATTACAACTTTTTGGTGCAAAAGTGACGTCATAATTTGACCAAAAATCGTCGATTACCGCCAAAGTAAAACATTGACGGGGTTCAAATTTGCACCGGCACACTCGAGTGGGGTATACACAAGAAGTAGTCACGCTAATTCGGTATTTCGGGAGCTCGAAAATTAAAAAGTTTATTCCCCGGGCAGGGAAAAGAGAAGAGCGGCCATCTTGTTTTTCTAATAGTCAACTCTGGAAATCGCGTTTTGACGGTGCAAATCGACCAAGTTGAGCATCCTGAACAACTTTCCTGTGTGGAGTCATGCAAAATTCGCAAAACCTTGGGAATTACAACTTTTTGGTGCAAAAGTGACGTCATAATTTGACCAAAAATCGTCGATTACCGCCAAAGTAAAACATTGACGGGGTTCAAATTTGCACCGGCACACTCGAGTGGGGTATCCGCAAGAAGTAATCACGCTAATTCGGCTTTTCGGGGTGCCACGAAAATTAAAAAGGTTATTCCCCGGGCAGGAAAAAGGGAAGAGCGGCCATCTTGTTTTTCTAATAGTCAACTCTGGAAATCGCGTTTTGACGGTGCAAATCGACCAAGTTGAGCATCCTGAACAACTTTCCTGTGTGGAGTTATGCAAAATTCGCAAAACCTTGGGAATTACAACTTTTTGGTGCAAAAGTGACGTCATAATTTGACCAAAAATCGTCGATTACCGCCAAAGTAAAACATTGACGGGGTTCAAATTTGCACCGGCACACTCGAGTGGGGTATCCGCAAGAAGTAATCACGCTAATTCGGCTTTTCGGGAGCTCGAAAATTAAAAAGTTTATTCCCCGGGCAGGGAAAAGGGAAGAGCGGCCATCTTGTTTTTCTAATAGTCAACTCTGGAAATCGCGTTTTGACGGTGCAAATCGACCAAGTTGAGCATCCTGAACAACTTTCCTGTGTGGAGTCATGCAAAATTCGCAAAACCTTGGGAATTACAACTTTTTGGTGCAAAAGTGACGTCATAATTTGACCAAAAATCGTCGATTACCGCCAAAGTAAAACATTGACGGGGTTCAAATTTGCACCGGCACACTCGGGTGGGGTATCCGCAAGAAGTAAATCACGCTAATTCGGTTTTTCGGGGTGCCACGAAAATTAAAAAGGTTATTCCCCGTACAGGAAAAAGGGAAGAGCGGCCTTCTTGTTTTTCTAATAGTCAACTCTGGAAATCGCGTTTTGACGGTGCAAATCGACCAAGTTGAGCATCCTGAACAACTTTCCTGTGTGGAGTCATGCAAAATTCGCAAAACCTTGGGAATTACAACTTTTTGGTGCAAAAGTGACGTCATAATTTGACCAAAAAACTTCGATTACCGCCAAAGTAAAACATTGACGGGGTTCAAATTTGCACCGGCACACTCGAGTGGGGTATCCGCAAGAAGTAATCACGCTAATTCGGCTTTTTGGGAGCTCGAAAATTAAAAAGTTTATTCCCCGGGCAGGGAAAAGAGAAGAGCGGCCATCTTGTTTTTCTAATAGTCAACTCTGGAAATCGCGTTTTGACGGTGCAAATCGACCAAGTTGAGCATCCTGAACAACTTTCCTGTGTGGAGTCATGCAAAATTCGCAAAACCTTGGGAATTACAACTTTTTGGTGCAAAAGTGACGTCATAATTTGACCAAAAATCGTCGATTACCGCCAAAGTAAAACATTGACGGGGTTCAAATTTGCACCGGCACACTCGAGTGGGGTATACACAAGAAGTAGTCACGCTAATTCGGTATTTCGGGAGCTCGAAAATTAAAAAGTTTATTCCCCGGGCAGGGAAAAGAGAAGAGCGGCCATCTTGTTTTTCTAATAGTCAACTCTGGAAATCGCGTTTTGACGGTGCAAATCGACCAAGTTGAGCATCCTGAACAACTTTCCTGTGTGGAGTCATGCAAAATTCGCAAAACCTTGGGAATTACAACTTTTTGGTGCAAAAGTGACGTCATAATTTGACCAAAAATCGTCGATTACCGCCAAAGTAAAACATTGACGGGGTTCAAATTTGCACCGGCACACTCGAGTGGGGTATCCGCAAGAAGTAATCACGCTAATTCGGCTTTTCGGGGTGCCACGAAAATTAAAAAGGTTATTCCCCGGGCAGGAAAAAGGGAAGAGCGGCCATCTTGTTTTTCTAATAGTCAACTCTGGAAATCGCGTTTTGACGGTGCAAATCGACCAAGTTGAGCATCCTGAACAACTTTCCTGTGTGGAGTTATGCAAAATTCGCAAAACCTTGGGAATTACAACTTTTTGGTGCAAAAGTGACGTCATAATTTGACCAAAAATCGTCGATTACCGCCAAAGTAAAACATTGACGGGGTTCAAATTTGCACCGGCACACTCGAGTGGGGTATCCGCAAGAAGTAATCACGCTAATTCGGCTTTTCGGGAGCTCGAAAATTAAAAAGTTTATTCCCCGGGCAGGGAAAAGGGAAGAGCGGCCATCTTGTTTTTCTAATAGTCAACTCTGGAAATCGCGTTTTGACGGTGCAAATCGACCAAGTTGAGCATCCTGAACAACTTTCCTGTGTGGAGTCATGCAAAATTCGCAAAACCTTGGGAATTACAACTTTTTGGTGCAAAAGTGACGTCATAATTTGACCAAAAATCGTCGATTACCGCCAAAGTAAAACATTGACGGGGTTCAAATTTGCACCGGCACACTCGGGTGGGGTATCCGCAAGAAGTAAATCACGCTAATTCGGTTTTTCGGGGTGCCACGAAAATTAAAAAGGTTATTCCCCGTACAGGAAAAAGGGAAGAGCGGCCTTCTTGTTTTTCTAATAGTCAACTCTGGAAATCGCGTTTTGACGGTGCAAATCGACCAAGTTGAGCATCCTGAACAACTTTCCTGTGTGGAGTCATGCAAAATTCGCAAAACCTTGGGAATTACAACTTTTTGGTGCAAAAGTGACGTCATAATTTGACCAAAAATCGTCGATTACCGCCAAAGTAAAACATTGACGGGGTTCAAATTTGCACCGGCACACTCGAGTGGGGTATCCGCAAGAAGTAATCACGCTAATTCGGCTTTTCGGGAGCTCGAAAATTAAAAATTTTATTCCCCGGGCAGGGAAAAGGGAAGAGCGGCCATCTTGTTTTTCTAATAGTCAACTCTGGAAATCCCGTTTTGACGGTGCAAATCGACCAAGTTGAGCATCCTGAACAAGTTTCCTGTGTGGAGTCATGCAAAATTCGCAAAACCTTGGGAATTACAACTTTTTGGTGCAAAAGTGACGTCATAATTTGACCAAAAATCTTCGATTACCGCCAAAGTAAAACATTGACGGGGTTCAAATTTGCACCGGCACACTCGGGTGGGGTATCCGCAAGAAGTAATCACGCTAATTCGGTTTTTCGGGGTGCCACGAAAATTAAAAAGGTTATTCCCCGGGCAGGAAAAAGGGAAGAGCGGCCATCTTGTTTTTCTAATAGTCAACTCTGGAAATCGCGTTTTGAAGGTGCAAATCGACCAAGTTGAGCATCCTGAACAACTTTCCTGTGTGGAGTCATGCAAAATTCGCAAAACCTTGGGAATTACAACTTTTTGGTGAAAAGTGACGTCATAATTTGACCAAAAATCGTCGATTACCGCCAAAGTAAAACATTGACGGGGTTCAAATTTGCACCGGCATACTCGAGTGGGGTATCCGCAAGAAGTAATCACGCTAATTCGGCTTTTCGGGAGCTCGAAAATTAAGAAGTTTATTCCCCGGGCAGGGAAAAGGGAAGAGCGGCCATCTTGTTTTTCTAATAGTCAACTCTGGAAATCGCGTTTTGACGGTGCAAATCGACCAAGTTGAGCATCCTGAACAACTTTCCTGTGTGGAGTCATGCAAAATTCGCAAAACCTTGGGAATTACAACTTTTTGGTGCAAAAGTGACATCATAATTTGACCAAAAATTGTCGATTACCGCCAAAGTAAAACATTGACGGGGTTCAAATTTGCACCGGCACACTCGAGTGGGGTATCCGCAAGAAGTAATCACGCTAATTCGGCTTTTCGGGAGCTCGAAAATTAAAAAGTTTATTCCCCGGGCAGGGAAAAGGGAAGAGCGGCCATCTTGTTTTTCTAATAGTCAACTCTGGAAATCGCGTTTTGACGGTGCAAATCGACTAAGTTGAGCATCCTGAACAACTTTCCTGTGTGGAGTCATGCAAAATTCGCAAAACCTTGGGAATTACAACTTTTTGGTGCAAAAGTGACGTCATAATTTGACAAAAAATCGTCGATTACCGCCAAAGTAAAACATTGACGGGGTTCAAATTTGCACCGGCACACTCGAGTGGGGTATCCGCAAGAAGTAATCACGCTAATTCGGTTTTTCGGGGTGCCACGAAAATTAAAAAGGTTATTCCCCGGGCAGGAAAAAGGGAAGAGCGGCCATCTTGTTTTTCTAATAGTCAATTCTGGAAATCGCGTTTTGACGGTGCAAATCGACCAAGTTGAGCATCCTGAACAACTTTCCTGTGTGGAGTCATGCAAAATTCGCAAAACCTTGGGAATTACAACTTTTTGGTGCAAAAGTGACGTCATAATTTGACCAAAAATCGTCGATTACCGCCAAAGTAAAACATTGACGGGGTTCAAATTTGCACCGGCACACTCGAGTGGGGTATCCGCAAGAAGTAATCACGCTAATTCGGCTTTTCAGGAGCTCGAAAATTAAAAAGTTTATTCCCCGGGCAGGGAAAAGGGAAGAGCGGCCATCTTGTTTTTCTAATAGTCAACTCTGGAAATCGCGTTTTGACGGTGCAAATCGACCAAGTTGAGCATCCTGAACAACTTTCCTGTGTGGAGTCATGCAAAATTCGCAAAACCTTGGGAATTACAACTTTTTGGTGCAAAAGTGACGTCATAATTTGACCAAAAAACTTCGATTACCGCCAAAGTAAAACATTGACGGGGTTCAAATTTGCACCGGCACACTCGAGGTGGGTATCCGCAAGAAGTAATCACGCTAATTCGGCTTTTCGGGAGCTCGAAAATTAAAAAGTTTATTCCCCGGGCAGGGAAAAGAGAAGAGCGGCCATCTTGTTTTTCTAATAGTCAACTCTGGAAATCGCGTTTTGACGGTGCAAATCGACCAAGTTGAGCATCCTGAACAACTTTCCTGTGTGGAGTCATGCAAAATTCGCAAAACCTTGGGAATTACAACTTTTTGGTGCAAAAGTGACGTCATAATTTGACCAAAAATCGTCGATTACCGCCAAAGTAAAACATTGACGGGGTTCAAATTTGCACCGGCACACTCGAGTGGGGTATCCGCAAGAAGTAATCACGCTAATTCGGCTTTTCGGGAGCTCGAAAATTAAAAAGTTTATTCCCCGGGCAGGGAAAAGGGAAGAGCGGCCATCTTGTTTTTCTAATAGTCAATTCTGGAAATCGCGTTTTGACTGTGCAAATCGACCAAGTTGAGCATCCTGAACAACTTTCCTGTGTGGAGTCATGCAAAATTCGCAAAACCTTGGGAATTACAACTTTTTGGTGCAAAAGTGACGTCATATATTGACCAAAAATCGTCGATTACCGCCAAAGTAAAACATTGGCGTGCTTCAAATTTGCACCGGCACACTCGGGTGGGGTATCCGCAAGAAGTAATCACGCTAATTCGGCTTTTCGGGGTGCCACGAAAATTAAAAAGGTTATTCCCCGGGCAGGAAAAAGGGAAGAGCGGCCATCTTGTTTTTCTAATAGTCAACTCTGGAAATCACGTTTTGAAGGTGCAAATCGACCAAGTTGAGCATCCTGAACAACTTTCCTGTGTGGAGTTATGCAAAATTCGCAAAACCTTGGGAATTACAACTTTTTGGTGCAAAAGTGACGTCATAATTTGACCAAAAATCGTCGATTACCGCCAAAGTAAAACATTGATTTGGTTCAAATTTGCACCGGCACACTCGAGTGGGGTATCCGCAAGAAGTAATCACGCTAATTCGGCTTTTCAGGAGCTCGAAAATTAAAAAGTTTATTCCCCGGGCAGGGAAAAGGGAAGAGCGGCCATCTTGTTTTTCTAATAGTCAACTCTGGAAATCGCGTTTTGACGGTGCAAATCGACCAAGTTGAGCATCCTGAACAACTTTCCTGTGTGGAGTCATGCAAAATTCGCAAAACCTTGGGAATTACAACTTTTTGGTGCAAAAGTGACGTCATAATTTGACCAAAAAACTTCGATTACCGCCAAAGTAAAACATTGACGGGGTTCAAATTTGCACCGGCACACTCGAGGTGGGTATCCGCAAGAAGTAATCACGCTAATTCGGCTTTTCGGGAGCTCGAAAATTAAAAAGTTTATTCCCCGGGCAGGGAAAAGAGAAGAGCGGCCATCTTGTTTTTCTAATAGTCAACTCTGGAAATCGCGTTTTGACGGTGCAAATCGACCATGTTGAGCATCCTGAACAACTTTCCTGTGTGGAGTCATGCAAAATTCGCAAAACCTTGGGAATTACAACTTTTTGGTGCAAAAGTGACGTCATAATTTGACCAAAAATCGTCGATTACCGCCAAAGTAAAACATTGACGGGGTTCAAATTTGCACCGGCACACTCGAGTGGGGTATCCGCAAGAAGTAATCACGCTAATTCGGCTTTTCGGGAGCTCGAAAATTAAAAAGTTTATTCCCCGGGCAGGGAAAAGGGAAGAGCGGCCATCTTGTTTTTCTAATAGTCAATTCTGGAAATCGCGTTTTGACTGTGCAAATCGACCAAGTTGAGCATCCTGAACAACTTTCCTGTGTGGAGTCATGCAAAATTCGCAAAACCTTGGGAATTACAACTTTTTGGTGCAAAAGTGACGTCATATATTGACCAAAAATCGTCGATTACCGCCAAAGTAAAACATTGGCGTGCTTCAAATTTGCACCGGCACACTCGGGTGGGGTATCCGCAAGAAGTAATCACGCTAATTCGGCTTTTCGGGGTGCCACGAAAATTAAAAAGGTTATTCCCCGGGCAGGAAAAAGGGAAGAGCGGCCATCTTGTTTTTCTAATAGTCAACTCTGGAAATCACGTTTTGACGGTGCAAATCGACCAAGTTGAGCATCCTGAACAACTTTCCTGTGTTGAGTTATGCAAAATTCGCAAAACCTTGGGAATTACAACTTTTTGGTGCAAAAGTGACGTCATAATTTGACCAAAAATCGTCGATTACCGCCAAAGTAAAACATTGACGGGGTTCAAATTTGCACCGGCACACTCGAGTGGGGTATCCGCAAGAAGTAATCACGCTAATTCGGCTTTTCGGGAGCTCGAAAATTAAAAAGTTTATTCCCCGGGCAGGGAAAAGGGAAGAGCGGCCATCTTGTTTTTCTAATAGTCAACTCTGGAAATCGCGTTTTGACGGTGCAAATCGACCAAGTTGAGCATCCTGAACAACTTTCCTGTGTGGAGTCACGCAATATTCGCAAAACCTTGGGAATTACAACTTTTTGGTGCAAAAGTGACGTCATAATTTGACCAAAAATCGTCGATTACCGCCAAAGTAAAACATTGACGGGGTTCAAATTTGCACCGGCACACTCGAGTGGGGTATCCGCAAGAAAATTAAAAAGTTTATTCCCCGGGCAGGGAAAAGGGAAGAGCGGCCATCTTGTTTTTCTAATAGTCAATTCTGGAAATCGCGTTTTGACTGTGCAAATCGACCAAGTTGAGCATCCTGAACAACTTTCCTGTGTGGAGTCATGCAAAATTCGCAAAACCTTGGGAATTACAACTTTTTGGTGCAAAAGTGACGTCATAATTTGACCAAAAATCGTCGATTACCGCCAAAGTAAAACATTGACGGGGTTCAAATTTGCACCGGCACACTCGGGTGGGGTATCCGCAAGAAGTAATCACGCTAATTCGGTTTTTCGGGGTGCCACGAAAATTAAAAAGGTTATTCCCCGTACAGGAAAAAGGGAAGAGCGGCCGTCTTGTTTTTCTAATAGTCAACTCTGGAAATCGCGTTTTGACGGTGCAAATCGACCAAGTTGAGCATCCTGAACAACTTTCCTGTGTGGAGTCATGCAAAATTCGCAAAACCTTGGGAATTACAACTTTTTGGTGCAAAAGTGACGTCATAATTTGACCAAAAATCGTCGATTACCGCCAAAGTAAAACATTGACGGGGTTCAAATTTGCACCGGCACACTCGAGTGGGGTATCCGCAAGAAGTAATCACGCTAATTCGGCTTTTCGGGAGCTCGAAAATTAAAAAGTTTATTCCCCGGGCAGGGAAAAGGGAAGAGCGGCCATCTTGTTTTTCTAATAGTCAACTCTGGAAATCGCGTTTTGACGGTGCAAATCGACCAAGTTGAGCATCCTGAACAACTTTCCTGTGTGGAGTCATGCAAAATTCGCAAAACCTTGGGAATTACAACTTTTTGGTGCAAAAGTGACGTCATAATTTGACCAAAAATCGTCGATTACCGCCAAAGTAAAACATTGACGGGGTTCAAATTTGCACCGGCACACTCGAGTGGGGTATCCGCAAGAAGTAATCACGCTAATTCGGTTTTTCGGGGTGCCACGAAAATTAAAAAGGTTATTCCCCGGGCAGGAAAAAGGGAAGAGCGGCCATCTTGTTTTTCTAATAGTCAATTCTGGAAATCGCGTTTTGACGGTGCAAATCGACCAAGTTGAGCATCCTGAACAACTTTCCTGTGTGGAGTCATGCAAAATTCGCAAAACCTTGGGAATTACAACTTTTTGGTGCAAAAGTGACGTCATAATTTGACCAAAAATCGTCGATTACCGCCAAAGTAAAACATTGACGGGGTTCAAATTTGCACCGGCACACTCGAGTGGGGTATCCGCAAGAAGTAATCACGCTAATTCGGCTTTTCAGGAGCTCGAAAATTAAAAAGTTTATTCCCCGGGCAGGGAAAAGGGAAGAGCGGCCATCTTGTTTTTCTAATAGTCAACTCTGGAAATCGCGTTTTGACGGTGCAAATCGACCAAGTTGAGCATCCTGAACAACTTTCCTGTGTGGAGTCATGCAAAATTCGCAAAACCTTGGGAATTACAACTTTTTGGTGCAAAAGTGACGTCATAATTTGACCAAAAAACTTCGATTACCGCCAAAGTAAAACATTGACGGGGTTCAAATTTGCACCGGCACACTCGAGGTGGGTATCCGCAAGAAGTAATCACGCTAATTCGGCTTTTCGGGAGCTCGAAAATTAAAAAGTTTATTCCCCGGGCAGGGAAAAGAGAAGAGCGGCCATCTTGTTTTTCTAATAGTCAACTCTGGAAATCGCGTTTTGACGGTGCAAATCGACCAAGTTGAGCATCCTGAACAACTTTCCTGTGTGGAGTCATGCAAAATTCGCAAAACCTTGGGAATTACAACTTTTTGGTGCAAAAGTGACGTCATAATTTGACCAAAAATCGTCGATTACCGCCAAAGTAAAACATTGACGGGGTTCAAATTTGCACCGGCACACTCGAGTGGGGTATCCGCAAGAAAATTAAAAAGTTTATTCCCCGGGCAGGGAAAAGGGAAGAGCGGCCATCTTGTTTTTCTAATAGTCAATTCTGGAAATCGCGTTTTGACTGTGCAAATCGACCAAGTTGAGCATCCTGAACAACTTTCCTGTGTGGAGTCATGCAAAATTCGCAAAACCTTGGGAATTACAACTTTTTGGTGCAAAAGTGACGTCATATATTGACCAAAAATCGTCGATTACCGCCAAAGTAAAACATTGGCGTGCTTCAAATTTGCACCGGCACACTCGGGTGGGGTATCCGCAAGAAGTAATCACGCTAATTCGGCTTTTCAGGAGCTCGAAAATTAAAAAGTTTATTCCCCGGGCAGGGAAAAGGGAAGAGCGGCCATCTTGTTTTTCTAATAGTCAACTCTGGAAATCGCGTTTTGACGGTGCAAATCGACCAAGTTGAGCATCCTGAACAACTTTCCTGTGTGGAGTCATGCAAAATTCGCAAAACCTTGGGAATTACAACTTTTTGGTGCAAAAGTGACGTCATAATTTGACCAAAAAACTTCGATTACCGCCAAAGTAAAACATTGACGGGGTTCAAATTTGCACCGGCACACTCGAGGTGGGTATCCGCAAGAAGTAATCACGCTAATTCGGCTTTTCGGGAGCTCGAAAATTAAAAAGTTTATTCCCCGGGCAGGGAAAAGAGAAGAGCGGCCATCTTTTTTTTCTAATAGTCAACTCTGGAAATCGCGTTTTGACGGTGCAAATCGACCAAGTTGAGCATCCTGAACAACTTTCCTGTGTGGAGTCATGCAAAATTCGCAAAACCTTGGGAATTACAACTTTTTGGTGCAAAAGTGACGTCATAATTTGACCAAAAATCGTCGATTACCGCCAAAGTAAAACATTGACGGGGTTCAAATTTGCACCGGCACACTCGAGTGGGGTATCCGCAAGAAAATTAAAAAGTTTATTCCCCGGGCAGGGAAAAGGGAAGAGCGGCCATCTTGTTTTTCTAATAGTCAATTCTGGAAATCGCGTTTTGACTGTGCAAATCGACCAAGTTGAGCATCCTGAACAACTTTCCTGTGTGGAGTCATGCAAAATTCGCAAAACCTTGGGAATTACAACTTTTTGGTGCAAAAGTGACGTCATATATTGACCAAAAATCGTCGATTACCGCCAAAGTAAAACATTGGCGTGCTTCAAATTTGCACCGGCACACTCGGGTGGGGTATCCGCAAGAAGTAATCACGCTAATTCGGCTTTTCGGGAGCTCGAAAATTAAAAAGTTTATTCCCCGGGCAGGGAAAAGGGAAGAGCGGCCATCTTGTTTTTCTAATAGTCAACTCTGGAAATCGCGTTTTGACGGTGCAAATCGACCAAGTTGAGCATCCTGAACAACTTTCCTGTGTGGAGTCACGCAAAATTCGCAAAACCTTGGGAATTACAACTTTTTGGTGCAAAAGTGACGTCATAATTTGACCAAAAATCGTCGATTACCGCCAAAGTAAAACATTGACGGGGTTCAAATTTGCACCGGCACACTCGAGTGGGGTATCCGCAAGAAGTAATCACGCTAATTCGGTTTTTCGGGGTGCCACGAAAATTAAAAAGGTTATTCCCCGGGCAGGAAAAAGGGAAGAGCGGCCATCTTGTTTTTCTAATAGTCAATTCTGGAAATCGCGTTTTGACGGTGCAAATCGACCAAGTTGAGCATCCTGAACAACTTTCCTGTGTGGAGTCATGCAAAATTCGCAAAACCTTGGGAATTACAACTTTTTGGTGCAAAAGTGACGTCATAATTTGACCAAAAATCGTCGATTACCGCCAAAGTAAAACATTGACGGGGTTCAAATTTGCACCGGCACACTCGAGTGGGGTATCCGCAAGAAGTAATCACGCTAATTCGGCTTTTCAGGAGCTCGAAAATTAAAAAGTTTATTCCCCGGGCAGGGAAAAGGGAAGAGCGGCCATCTTGTTTTTCTAATAGTCAACTCTGGAAATCGCGTTTTGACGGTGCAAATCGACCAAGTTGAGCATCCTGAACAACTTTCCTGTGTGGAGTCATGCAAAATTCGCAAAACCTTGGGAATTACAACTTTTTGGTGCAAAAGTGACGTCATAATTTGACCAAAAAACTTCGATTACCGCCAAAGTAAAACATTGACGGGGTTCAAATTTGCACCGGCACACTCGAGGTGGGTATCCGCAAGAAGTAATCACGCTAATTCGGCTTTTCGGGAGCTCGAAAATTAAAAAGTTTATTCCCCGGGCAGGGAAAAGAGAAGAGCGGCCATCTTGTTTTTCTAATAGTCAACTCTGGAAATCGCGTTTTGACGGTGCAAATCGACCAAGTTGAGCATCCTGAACAACTTTCCTGTGTGGAGTCATGCAAAATTCGCAAAACCTTGGGAATTACAACTTTTTGGTGCAAAAGTGACGTCATAATTTGACCAAAAATCGTCGATTACCGCCAAAGTAAAACATTGACGGGGTTCAAATTTGCACCGGCACACTCGAGTGGGGTATCCGCAAGAAAATTAAAAAGTTTATTCCCCGGGCAGGGAAAAGGGAAGAGCGGCCATCTTGTTTTTCTAATAGTCAATTCTGGAAATCGCGTTTTGACTGTGCAAATCGACCAAGTTGAGCATCCTGAACAACTTTCCTGTGTGGAGTCATGCAAAATTCGCAAAACCTTGGGAATTACAACTTTTTAGTGCAAAAGTGACGTCATATATTGACCAAAAATCGTCGATTACCGCCAAAGTAAAACATTGGCGTGCTTCAAATTTGCACCGGCACACTCGGGTGGGGTATCCGCAAGAAGTAATCACGCTAATTCGGCTTTTCGGGAGCTCGAAAATTAAAAAGTTTATTCCCCGGGCAGGAAAAAGGAAAGAGCGGCCATCTTGTTTTTCTAATAGTCAACTCTGGAAATCGCATTTTGAAGGTGCAAATCGACCAAGTTGAGCATCCTGAACAACTTTCCTGTGTGGAGTCATGCAAAATTCGCAAAACCTTGGGAATTACAACTTTTTGGTGCAAAAGTGACGTCATAATTTGACCAAAAATCGTCGATTACCGCCAAAGTAAAACATTGACGGGGTTCAAATTTGCACCGGCACACTCGAGTGGGGTATCCGCAAGAAGTAATCACGCTAATTCGGCTTTTCGGGAGCTCGAAAATTAAAAAGTTTATTCCCCGGGCAGGGAAAAGGGAAGAGCGGCCATCTTGTTTTTCTAATAGTCAACTCTGGAAATCGCGTTTTGACGGTGCAAATCGACCAAGTTGAGCATCCTGAACAACTTTCCTGTGTGGAGTCATGCAAAATTCGCAAAACCTTGGGAATTACAACTTTTTGGTGCAAAAGTGACGTCATAATTTGACCAAAAATCGTCGATTACCGCCAAAGTAAAACATTGACGGGGTTCAAATTTGCACCGGCACACTCGAGTGGGGTATCCGCAAGAAGTAATCACGCTAATTCGGTTTTTCGGGGTGCCACGAAAATTAAAAAGGTTATTCCCCGGGCAGGAAAAAGGGAAGAGCGGCCATCTTGTTTTTCTAATAGTCAATTCTTGAAATCGCGTTTTGACGGTGAAAATCGACCAAGTTGAGCATCCTGAACAACTTTCCTGTGTGGAGTCATGCAAAATTCGCAAAACCTTGGGAATTACAACTTTTTGGTGCAAAAGTGACGTCATAATTTGACCAAAAATCGTCGATTACCGCCAAAGTAAAACATTGACGGGGTTCAAATTTGCACCGGCACACTCGAGTGGGGTATCCGCAAGAAGTAATCACGCTAATTCGGCTTTTCAGGAGCTCGAAAATTAAAAAGTTTATTCCCCGGGCAGGGAAAAGAGAAGAGCGGCCATCTTGTTTTTCTAATAGTCAACTCTGGAAATCGCGTTTTGACGGTGCAAACCGACCAAGTTGAGCATCCTGAACAACTTTCCTGTGTGGAGTCATGCAAAATTCGCAAAACCTTGGGAATTACAACTTTTTGGTGCAAAAGTGACGTCATAATTTGACCAAAAATCGTCGATTACCGCCAAAGTAAAACATTGACGGGGTTCAAATTTGCACCGGCACACTCGGGTGGGGTATCCGCAAGAAGTAATCACGCTAATTCGGTTTTTCGGGGTGCCACGAAAATTAAAAAGGTTATTCCCCGGGCAGGAAAAAGGGAAGAGCGGCCATCTTGTTTTCCTAATAGTCAACTCTGGAAATCGCGTTTTGACGGTGCAAATCGACCAAGTTGAGCATCCTGAACAACTTTCCTGTGTGGAGTCATGCAAAATTCGCAAAACCTTGGGAATTACAACTTTTTGGTGCAAAAGTGACGTCATAATTTGACCAAAAATCTTCGATTACCGCCAAAGTAAAACATTGACGGGGTTCAAATTTGCACCGGCACACTCGGGTGGGGTATCCGCAAGAAGTAATCACGCTAATTCGGCTTTTCGGGAGCTCGAAAATTAAAAAGTTTATTCCCCGGGCAGGAAAAAGGGAAGAGCGGCCATCTTGTTTTTCTAATAGTCAACTCTAGAAATCGCGTTTTGACGGTGCAAATCGACCAAGTTGAGCATCCTGAACAACTTTCCTGTGTGGAGTCATGCAAAATTCGCAAAACCTTGGGAATTACTACTTTTTGGTGCAAAAGTGACGTCATAATTTGACCAAAAATCGTCGATTACCGCCAAAGTAAAACATTGACGGGGTTCAAATTTGCACCGGCACACTCGAGTGGGGTATCCGCAAGAAGTAATCACGCTAATTCGGCTTTTCGGGAGCTCGAAAATTAAAAAGTTTATTCCCCGGGCAGGGAAAAGGGAAGAGCGGCCATCTTGTTTTTCTAATAGTCAACTCTGAAAATCGCGTTTTGACGGTGCAAATCGACCAAGTTGAGCATCCTGAACAACTTTCCTGTGTGGAGTCATGCAAAATTCGCAAAACCTTGGGAATTACAACTTTTTGGTGCAAAAGTGACGTCATAATTTGACCAAAAAACTTCGATTACCGCCAAAGTAAAACATTGACGGGGTTCAAATTTGCACCGGCACACTCGAGTGGGGTATCCGCAAGAAGTAATCACGCTAATTCGGCTTTTCGGGAGCTCGAAAATTAAAAATTTATTCCCCGGGCAGGGAAAAGAGAAGAGCGGCCATCTTGTTTTTCTAATAGTCAACTCTGGAAATCGCGTTTTGACGGTGCAAATCGACCAAGTTGAGCATCCTGAACAACTTTCCTGTGTGGAGTCATGCAAAATTCGCAAAACCTTGGGAATTACAACTTTTTGGTGCAAAAGTGACGTCATAATTTGACCAAAAATCGTCGATTACCGCCAAAGTAAAACATTGACGGGGTTCAAATTTGCACCGGCACACTCGAGTGGGGTATCCGCAAGAAGTAATCACGCTAATTCGGCTTTTCGGGAGCTGGAAAATTAAAAAGTTTATTCCCCGGGCAGGGAAAAGGGAAGAGCGGCCATCTTGTTTTTCTAATAGTCAATTCTGGAAATCGCGTTTTGACGGTGCAAATCGACCAAGTTGAGCATCCTGAACAACATTCCTGTGTGGAGTCATGCAAAATTCGCAAAACCTTGGGAATTACAACTTTTTGGTGCAAAAGTGACGTCATAATTTGACCAAAAATCGTCGATTACCGCCAAAGTAAAACATTGACGGGGTTCAAATTTGCACCGGCACACTCGGGTGGGGTATCCGCAAGAAGTAATCACGCTAATTCGGCTTTTCGGGTGCCACGAAAATTAAAAAGGTTATTCCCCGGGCAGGAAAAAGGGAAGAGCGGCCATCTTGTTTGTTTAATAGTCAACTCTGGAAATCGCGTTTTGACGGTGCAAATCGACCAAGTTGAGCATCCTGAACAACTTTCCTGTGTGGAGTCATGCAAAATTCGCAAAACCTTGGGAATTACAACTTTTTGGTGCAAAAGTGACGTCATAATTTGACCAAAAATCGTCGATTACCGCCAAAGTAAAACATTGACGGGGTTCAAATTTGCACCGGCACACTCGGGTGGGGTATCCGCAAGAAGTAATCACGCTAATTCGGTTTTTCGGGGTGCCACGAAAATTAAAAAGGTTATTCCCCGTACAGGAAAAAGGGAAGAGCGGCCATCTTGTTTTTCTAATAGTCAACTCTGGAGTCGCGTTTTGACGGTGCAAATCGACCAAGTTGAGCATCCTGAACAACTTTCCTGTGTGGAGTCATGCAAAATTCGCAAAACCTTGGGAATTACAACTTTTTGGTGCAAAAGTGACGTCATAATTTGACCAAAAATCGTCGATTACCGCCAAAGTAAAACATTGACGGGGTTCAAATTTGCACCGGCACACTCGAGTGGGGTATCCGCAAGAAGTAATCACGCTAATTCGGCTTTTCGGGAGCTCGAAAATTAAAAAGTTTATTCCCCGGGCAGGGAAAAGGGAAGAGCGGCCATCTTGTTTTTCTAATAGTCAACTCTGGAAATCGCGTTTTGACGGTGCAAACCGACCAAGTTGAGCATCCTGAACAACTTCCTGTGTGGAGTCATGCAAAATTCGCAAACCTTGGGAATTACAACTCTTTGGTGCAAAAGTGACGTCATAATTTGACCAAAAATCGTCGATTACCGCCAAAGTAAAACATTGACGGGGTTCAAATTTGCACCGGCACACTCGAGTGGGGTATCCGCAAGAAGTAATCACGCTAATTCGGCTTTTCGGGAGCTCGAAAGTTAAAAATTTTATTCCCCGGGCAGGGAAAAGGGAAGAGCTGCCATCTTGTATTTCTAATAGTCAACTCTGGAAATCGCGTTTTGACGGTGCAAATCGACCAAGTTGAGCATCCTGAACAACTTTCCTGTGTGGAGTCATGCAAAATTCGCAAAACCTTGGGAATTACAACTTTTTGGTGCAAAAGTGACGTCATAATTTGACCAAAAATCGTCGATTACCGCCAAAGTAAAACATTGACGGGGTTCAAACTTGCACCGGCACACTCGAGTGGGGTATCCGCAAGAAGTAATCACGCTAATTCGGCTTTTCGGGAGCTCGAAAATTAAAAATTTTATTCCCCGGGCAGGGAAAAGGGAAGAGCGGCCATCTTGTTTTTCTAATAGTCAACTCTGGAAATCCCGTTTTGACGGTGCAAATCGACCAAGTTGAGCATCCTGAACAACTTTCCTGTGTGGAGTCATGCAAAATTCGCAAAACCTTGGGAATTACAACTTTTTGGTGCAAAAGTGACGTCATAATTTGACCAAAAATCTTCGATTACCGCCAAAGTAAAACATTGACGGGGTTCAAATTTGCACCGGCACACTCGGGTGGGGTATCCGCAAGAAGTAATCACGCTAATTCGGTTTTTCGGGGTGCCACGAAAATTAAAAAGGTTATTCCCCGGGCAGGAAAAAGGGAAGAGCGGCCATCTTGTTTTTCTAATAGTCAACTCTGGAAATCGCGTTTTGAAGGTGCAAATCGACCAAGTTGAGCATCCTGAACAACTTTCCTGTGTGGAGTCATGCAAAATTCGCAAAACCTTGGGAATTACAACTTTTTGGTGCAAAAGTGACGTCATAATTTGACCAAAAATCGTCGATTACCGCCAAAGTAAAACATTGACGGGGTTCAAATTTGCACCGGCACACTCGAGTGGGGTATCCGCAAGAAGTAATCACGCTAATTCGGCTTTTCGGGAGCTCGAAAATTAAAAATTTTATTCCCCGGGCAGGGAAAAGGGAAGAGCGGCCATCTTGTTTTTCTAATAGTCAACTCTGGAAATCCCGTTTTGACGGTGCAAATCGACCAAGTTGAGCATCCTGAACAACTTTCCTGTGTGGAGTCATGCAAAATTCGCAAAACCTTGGGAATTACAACTTTTTGGTGCAAAAGTGACGTCATAATTTTTACCAAAAATCTTCGATTACCGCCAAAGTAAAACATTGACGGGGTTCAAATTTGCACCGGCACACTCGGGTGGGGTATCCACAAGAAGTAATCACGCTAATTCGGTTTTTCGGGGTGCCACGAAAATTAAAAAGGTTATTCCCCGGGCAGGAAAAAGGGAAGAGCGGCCATCTTGTTTTTCTAATAGTCAACTCTGGAAATCGCGTTTTGAAGGTGCAAATCGACCAAGTTGAGCATCCTGAACAACTTTCCTGTGTGGAGTCATGCAAAATTCGCAAAACCTTGGGAATTACAACTTTTTGGTGCAAAAGTGACGTCATAATTTGACCAAAAATCGTCGATTACCGCCAAAGTAAAACATTGACGGGGTTCAAATTTGCACCGGCACACTCGAGTGGGGTATCCGCAAGAAGTAATCACGCTAATTCGGCTTTTCCGGAGCTCGAAAATTAAAAAGTTTATTCCCCGGGCAGGGAAAAGGGAAGAGCGGCCATCTTGTTTTTCTAATAGTCAACTCTGGAAATCGCGTTTTGACGGTGCAAATCGACCAAGTTGAGCATCCTGAACAACTTTCCTGTGTGGAGTCATGCAAAATTCGCAAAACCTTGGGAATTACAACTTTTTGGTGCAAAAGTGACGTCATAATTTGACCAAAAATCTTCGATTACCGCCAAAGTAAAACATTGACGGGGTTCAAATTTGCACCGGCACACTCGAGTGGGGTATCCGCAAGAAGTAATCACGCTAATTCGGTTTTTCGGGGTGCCACGAAAATTAAAAAGGTTATTCCCCGGGCAGGAAAAAGGGAAGAGCGGCCATCTTGTTTTTCTAATAGTCAATTCTGGAAATCGCGTTTTGACGGTGAAAATCGACCAAGTTGAGCATCCTGAACAACTTTCCTGTGTGGAGTCATGCAAAATTCGCAAAACCTTGGGAATTACAACTTTTTGGTGCAAAAGTGACGTCATAATTTGACCAAAAATCGTCGATTACCGCCAAAGTAAAACATTGACGGGGTTCAAATTTGCACCGGCACACTCGAGTGGGGTATCCGCAAGAAGTAATCACGCTAATTCGGCTCTTCAGGAGCTCGAAAATTAAAAAGTTTATTCCCCGGGCAGGGAAAAGGGAAGAGCGGCCATCTTGTTTTTCTAATAGTCAACTCTGGAAATCGCGTTTTGACGGTGCAAATCGACCAAGTTGAGCATCCTGAACAACTTTCCTGTGTGGAGTCATGCAAAATTCGCAAAACCTTGGGAATTACAACTTTTTGGTGCAAAAGTGACGTCATAATTTGACCAAAAATCTTCGATTACCGCCACAGTAAAACATTGACGGGGTTCAAATTTGCACCGGCACACTCGGGTGGGGTATCCGCAAGAAGTAATCACGCTAATTCGGTTTTTCGGGGTGCCACGAAAATTAAAAAGGTTATTCCCCGTACAGGAAAAAGGGAAGAGCGGCCATCTTGTTTTTCTAATAGTCAACTCTGGAAATCGCGTTTTGACGGTGCAAATCGACCAAGTTGAGCATCCTGAACAACTTTCCTGTGTGGAGTCATGCAAAATTCGCAAAACCTTGGGAATTACAACTTTTTGGTGCAAAAGTGACGTCATAATTTGACCAAAAATCGTCGATTACCGCCAAAGTAAAACATTGACGGGGTTCAAATTTGCACCGGCACACTCGGGTGGGGTATCCGCAAGAAGTAATCACGCTAATTCGGTTTTTCGGGGTGCCACGAAAATTAAAAAGGTTATTCCCCGTACAGGAAAAAGGGAAGAGCGGCCATCTTGTTTTTCTAATAGTCAACTCTGGAAATCGCGTTTTGACGGTGCAAATCGACCAAGTTGAGCATCCTGAACAACTTTCCTGTGTGGAGTCATGCAAAATTCGCAAAACCTTGGGAATTACAACTTTTTGGTGCAAAAGTGACGTCATAATTTGACCAAAAATCGTCGATTACCGCCAAAGTAAAACATTGACGGGGTTCAAATTTGCACCGGCACACTCGAGTGGGGTATCCGCAAGAAGTAATCACGCTAATTAGGCTTTTCGGGAGCTCGAAAATTAAAAATTTTATTCCCCGGGCAGGGAAAAGGGAAGAGCGGCCATCTTGTTTTTCTAATAGTCAACTCTGGAAATCCCGTTTTGACGGTGCAAATCGACCAAGTTGAGCATCCTGAACAACTTTCCTGTGTGGAGTCATGCAAAATTCGCAAAACCTTGGGAATTACAACTTTTTGGTGCAAAAGTGACGTCATAATTTGACCAAAAATCTTCGATTACCGCCAAAGTAAAACATTGACGGGGTTCAAATTTGCACCGGCACACTCGGGTGGGGTATCCGCAAGAAGTAATCACGCTAATTCGGTTTTTCGGGGTGCCACGAAAATTAAAAAGGTTATTCCCCGGGCAGGAAAAAGGGAAGAGCGGCCATCTTGTTTTTCTAATAGTTAACTCTGGAAATCGCGTTTTGAAGGTGCAAATCGACCAAGTTGAGCATCCTGAACAACTTTCCTGTGTGGAGTCATGCAAAATTCGCAAAACCTTGGGAATTACAACTTTTTGGTGCAAAAGTGACGTCATAATTTGACCAAAAATCGTCGATTACCGCCAAAGTAAAACATTGACGGGGTTCAAATTTGCACCGGCACACTCGAGTGGGGTATCCGCAAGAAGTAATCACGCTAATTCGGTATTTCGGGAGCTCGAAAATTAAAAAGTTTATTCCCCGGGCAGGGAAAAGGGAAGAGCGGCCATCTTGTTTTTCTAATAGTCAACTCTGGAAATCGCGTTTTGACGGTGCAAATCGACCAAGTTGAGCATCCTGAACAACTTTCCTGTGTGGAGTCATGCAAAATTCGCAAAACCTTGGGAATTACAACTTTTTGGTGCAAAAGTGACGTCATAATTTGACCAAAAATCTTCGATTACCGCCAAAGTAAAACATTGACGGGGTTCAAATTTGCACCGGCACACTCGAGTGGGGTATCCGCAAGAAGTAATCACGCTTATTCGGTTTTTCGGGGTGCCACGAAAATTAAAAAGGTTATTCCCCGGGCAGGAAAAAGGGAAGAGCGGCCATCTTGTTTTTCTAATAGTCAATTCTGGAAATCGCGTTTTGACGGTGAAAATCGACCAAGTTGAGCATCCTGAACAACTTTCCTGTGTGGAGTCATGCAAAATTCGCAAAACCTTGGGAATTACAACTTTTTGGTGCAAAAGTGACGTCATAATTTGACCAAAAATCGTCGATTACCGCCAAAGTAAAACATTGACGGGGTTCAAATTTGCACCGGCACACTCGAGTGGGGTATCCGCAAGAAGTAATCACGCTAATTCGGCTTTTCAGGAGCTCGAAAATTAAAAAGTTTATTCCCCGGGCAGGGAAAAGGGAAGAGCGGCCATCTTGTTTTTCTAATAGTCAACTCTGGAAATCGCGTTTTGACGGTGCAAATCGACCAAGTTGAGCATCCTGAACAACTTTCCTGTGTGGAGTCATGCAAAATTTGCAAAACCTTGGGAATTACAACTTTTTGGTGCAAAAGTGACGTCATAATTTGACCAAAAAACTTCGATTACCGCCAAAGTAAAACATTGACGGGGTTCAAATTTGCACCGGCACACTCGAGTGGGGTATCCGCAAGAAGTAATCACGCTAATTCGGCTTTTCGGGAGCTCGAAAATTAAAAAGTTTATTCCCCGGGCAGGGAAAAGGGAAGAGCGGCCATCTTGTTTTTCTAATAGTCAACTCTGGAAATCGCGTTTTGACGGTGCAAATCGACCAAGTTGAGCATCCTGAACAACTTTCCTGTGTGGAGTCATGCAAAATTCGCAAAACCTTGGGAATTACAACTTTTTGGTGCAAAAGTGACGTCATAATTTGACCAAAAATCGTCGATTACCGCCAAAGTAAAACATTGACGGGGTTCAAATTTGCACCGGCACACTCGGGTGGGGTATCCGCAAGAAGTAATCACGCTAATTCGGCTTTTCGGGGTGCCACGAAAATTAAAAAGTTTATTCCCCGGGCAGGGAAAAGGGAAGAGCGGCCATCTTGTTTTTCTAATAGTCAACTCTGGAAATCGCGTTTTGACGGTGCAAATCGACCAAGTTGAGCATCCTGAACAACTTTCCTGTGTGGAGTCACGCAAAATTCGCAAAACCTTGGGAATTACAACTTTTTGGTGCAAAAGTGACGTCATAATTTGACCAAAAATCGTCGATTACCGCCAAAGTAAAACATTGACGGGGTTCAAATTTGCACCGGCACACTCGAGTGGGGTATCCGCAAGAAGTAATCACGCTAATTCGGCTTTTCGGGGTGCCACGAAAATTAAAAAGGTTATTCCCCGGGCAGGAAAAAGGGAAGAGCGGCCATCTTTTTTTTTAATAGTCAACTCTGGAAATCGCGTTTTGACGGTGCAAATCGACCAAGTTGAGCATCCTGAACAACTTTCCTGTGTGTAGTCATGCAAAATTCGCAAAACCTTGGGAATTACAACTTTTTGGTGCAAAAGTGACGTCATAATTTGACCAAAAATCTTCGATTACCGCCAAAGTAAAACATTGACGGGGTTCAAATTTGCACCGGCACACTCGGGTGGGGTATCCGCAAGAAGTAATCACGCTAATTCGGTTTTTCGGGGTGCCACGAAAATTAAAAAGGTTATTCCCCGTACAGGAAAAAGGGAAGAGCGGCCATCTTGTTTTTCTAATAGTCAACTCTGGAAATCGCGTTTTGACGGTGCAAATCGACCAAGTTGAGCATCCTGAACAACTTTCCTGTGTGGAGTCATGCAAAATTCGCAAAACCTTGGGAATTACAACTTTTTGGTGCAAAAGTGACGTCATAATTTGACAAAAAATCGTCGATTACCGCCAAAGTAAAACATTGACGGGGTTCAAATTTGCACCGGCACACTCGAGTGGGGTATCCGCAAGAAGTAATCACGCTAATTCGGTTTTTCGGGGTGCCACGAAAATTAAAAAGGTTATTCCCCGGGCAGGAAAAAGGGAAGAGCGGCCATCTTGTTTTTCTAATAGTCAATTCTGGAAATCGCGTTTTGACGGTGAAAATCGACCAAGTTGAGCATCCTGAACAACTTTCCTGTGTGGAGTCATGCAAAATTCGCAAAACCTTGGGAATTACAACTTTTTGGTGCAAAAGTGACGTCATAATTTGACCAAAAATCGTCGATTACCGCCAAAGTAAAACATTGACGGGGTTCAAATTTGCACCGGCACACTCGAGTGGGGTATCCGCAAGAAGTAATCACGCTAATTCGGCTTTTCAGGAGCTCGAAAATTAAAAAGTTTATTCCCCGGGCAGGGAAAAGGGAAGAGCGGCCATCTTGTTTTTCTAATAGTCAACTCTGGAAATCGCGTTTTGACGGTGCAAATCGACCAAGTTGAGCATCCTGAACAACTTTCCTGTGTGGAGTCATGCAAAATTCGCAAAACCTTGGGAATTACAACTTTTTGGTGCAAAAGTGACGTCATAATTTGACCAAAAAACTTCGATTACCGCCAAAGTAAAACATTGACGGGGTTCAAATTTGCACCGGCACACTCGAGTGGGGTATCCGCAAGAAGTAATCACGCTAATTCGGCTTTTCGGGAGCTCGAAAATTAAAAAGTTTATTCCCCGGGCAGGGAAAAGAGAAGAGCGGCCATCTTGTTTTTCTAATAGTCAACTCTGGAAATCGCGTTTTGACGGTGCAAATCGACCAAGTTGAGCATCCTGAACAACTTTCCTGTGTGGAGTCATGCAAAATTCGCAAAACCTTGGGAATTACAACTTTTTTGTGCAAAAGTGACGTCATAATTTGACCAAAAATCGTCGATTACCGCCAAAGTAAAACATTGATGGGGTTCAAATTTGCACCGGCACACTCGGGTGGGGTATCCGCAAGAAGTAATCACGCTAATTCGGCTTTTCGGGGTGCCACGAAAATTAAAAAGTTTATTCCCCGGGCAGGGAAAGGGAAGAGCGGCCATCTTGTTTTTCTAATAGTCAACTCTGGAAATCGCGTTTTGACGGTGCAAATCGACCAAGTTGAGCATCCTGAACAACTTTCCTGTGTGGAGTCACGCAATATTCGCAAAACCTTGGGAATTACAACTTTTTGGTGCAAAAGTGACGTCATAATTTGACCAAAAATCGTCGATTACCGCCAAAGTAAAACATTGACGGGGTTCAAATTTGCACCGGCACACTCGAGTGGGGTATCCGCAAGAAGTAATCACGCTAATTCGGCTTTTCGGGGTGCCACGAAAATTAAAAAGGTTATTCCCCGGGCAGGAAAAAGGGAAGAGCGGCCATCTTGTTTTTTTAATAGTCAACTCTGGAAATCGCGTTTTGACGGTGCAAATCGACCAAGTTGAGCATCCTGAACAACTTTCCTGTGTGGAGTCATGCAAAATTCGCAAAACCTTGGGAATTACAACTTTTTGGTGCAAAAGTGACGTCATAATTTGACCAAAAATCTTCGATTACCGCCAAAGTAAAACATTGACGGGGTTCAAATTTGCACCGGCACACTCGGGTGGGGTATCCGCAAGAAGTAATCACGCTAATTCGGTTTTTCGGGGTGCCACGAAAATTAAAAAGGTTATTCCCCGTACAGGAAAAAGGGAAGAGCGGCCATCTTGTTTTTCTAATAGTCAACTCTGGAAATCGCGTTTTGACGGTGCAAATCGACCAAGTTGAGCATCCTGAACAACTTTCCTGTGTGGAGTCATGCAAAATTCGCAAAACCTTGGGAATTACAACTTTTTGGTGCAAAAGTGACGTCATAATTTGACCAAAAACCGTCGATTACCGCCAAAGTAAAACATTGACGGGGTTCAAATTTGCACCGGCACACTCGAGTGGGGTATCCGCAAGAAGTAATCACGCTAATTCGGCTTTTCGGGAGCTCGAAAATTAAAAAGTTTATTCCCCGGGCAGGGAAAAGGGAAGAGCGGCCATCTTGTTTTTCTAATAGTCAACTCTGGAAATCGCGTTTTGACGGTGCAAACCGACCAAGTTGAGCATCCTGAACAACTTTCCTGTGTGGAGTCATGCAAAATTCGCAAAACCTTGGGAATTACAACTTTTTGGTGCAAAAGTGACGTCATAATTTGACCAAAAATCGTCGATTACCGCCAAAGTAAAACATTGACGGGGTTCAAATTTGCACCGGCACACTCGAGTGGGGTATCCGCAAGAAGTAATCACGCTAATTCGGCTTTTCGGGAGCTCGAAAGTTAAAAATTTTATTCCCCGGGCAGGGAAAAGGGAAGAGCTGCCATCTTGTTTTTCTAATAGTCAACTCTGGAAATCGCGTTTTGACGGTGCAAATCGACCAAGTTGAGCATCCTGAACAACTTTCCTGTGTGGAGTCATGCAAAATTCGCAAAACCTTGGGAATTACAACTTTTTGGTGCAAAAGTGACGTCATAATTTGACCAAAAATCGTCGATTACCGCCAAAGTAAAACATTGACGGGGTTCAAATTTGCACCGGCACACTCGAGTGGGGTATCCGCAAGAAGTAATCACGCTAATTCGGCATTTCGGGAGCTCGAAAATTAAAAATTTTATTCCCCGGGCAGGGAAAAGGGAAGAGCGGCCATCTTGTTTTTCTAATAGTCAACTCTGGAAATCCCGTTTTGACGATGCAAATCGACCAAGTTGAGCATCCTGAACAACTTTCCTGTGTGGAGTCATGCAAAATTCGCAAAACCTTGGGAATTACAACTTTTTGGTGCAAAAGTGACGTCATAATTTGACCAAAAATCTTCGATTACCGCCAAAGTAAAACATTGACGGGGTTCAAATTTGCACCGGCACACTCGGGTGGGGTATCCGCAAGAAGTAATCACGCTAATTCGGTTTTTCGGGGTGCCACGAAAATTAAAAAGGTTATTCCCCGGGCAGGAAAAAGGGAAGAGCGGCCATCTTGTTTTTCTAATAGTCAACTCTGGAAATCGCGTTTTGAAGGTGCAAATCGACCAAGTTGAGCATCCTGAACAACTTTCCTGTGTGGAGTCATGCAAAATTCGCAAAACCTTGGGAATTACAACTTTTTGGTGCAAAAGTGACGTCATAATTTGACCAAAAATCGTCGATTACCGCCAAAGTAAAACATTGACGGGGTTCAAATTTGCACCGGCACACTCGAGTGGGGTATCCGCAAGAAGTAATCACGCTAATTCGGCTTTTCGGGAGCTCGAAAATTAAAAAGTTTATTCCCCGGGCAGGGAAAAGGGAAGAGCGGCCATCTTGTTTTTCTAATAGTCAACTCTGGAAATCGCGTTTTGACGGTGCAAATCGACCAAGTTGAGCATCCTGAACAACTTTCCTGTGTGGAGTCATGCAAAATTCGCAAAACCTTGGGAATTACAACTTTTTGGTGCAAAAGTGACGTCATAATTTGACCAAAAATCGTCGATTACCGCCAAAGTAAAACATTGACGGGGTTCAAATTTGCACCGGCACACTCGAGTGGGGTATCCGCAAGAAGTAATCACGCTAATTCGGTTTTTCGGGGTGCCACGAAAATTAAAAAGGTTATTCCCCGGGCAGGAAAAAGGGAAGAGCGGCCATCTTGTTTTTCTAATAGTCAATTCTGGAAATCGCGTTTTGACGGTGCAAATCGACCAAGTTGAGCATCCTGAACAACTTTCCTGTGTGGAGTCATGCAAAATTCGCAAAACCTTGGGAATTACAACTTTTTGGTGCAAAAGTGACGTCATAATTTGACCAAAAATCGTCGATTACCGCCAAAGTAAAACATTGACGGGGTTCAAATTTGCACCGGCACACTCGAGTGGGGTATCCGCAAGAAGTAATCACGCTAATTCGGCTTTTCAGGAGCTCGAAAATTAGAAAGTTTTTTCCCCGGGCAGGGAAAAGGGAAGAGCGGCCATCTTGTTTTTCTAATAGTCAACTCTGGAAATCGCGTTTTGACGGTGCAAATCGACCAAGTTGAGCATCCTGAACAACTTTCCTGTGTGGAGTCATGCAAAATTCGCAAAACCTTGGGAATTACAACTTTTTGGTGCAAAAGTGACGTCATAATTTGACCAAAAATCGTCGATTACCGCCAAAGTAAAACATTGACGGGGTTCAAATTTGCACCGGCACACTCGAGTGGGGTATCCGCAAGAAGTAATCACGCTAATTCGGTTTTTCGGGGTGCCACGAAAATTAAAAAGGTTATTCCCCGGGCAGGAAAAAGGGAAGAGCGGCCATCTTGTTTTTCTAATAGTCAATTCTGGAAATCGCGTTTTGACGGTGAAAATCGACCAAGTTGAGCATCCTGAACAACTTTCCTGTGTGGAGTCATGCAAAATTCGCAAAACCTTGGGAATTACAACTTTTTGGTGCAAAAGTGACGTCATAATTTGACCAAAAATCGTCGATTACCGCCAAAGTAAAACATTGACGGGGTTCAAATTTGCACCGGCACACTCGAGTGGGGTATCCGCAAGAAGTAATCACGCTAATTCGGCTTTTCAGGAGCTCGAAAATTAGAAAGTTTATTCCCCGGGCAGGGAAAAGGGAAGAGCGGCCATCTTGTTTTTCTAATAGTCAACTCTGGAAATCGCGTTTTGACGGTGCAAACCGACCAAGTTGAGCATCCTGAACAACTTTCCTGTGTGGAGTCATGCAAAATTCGCAAAACCTTGGGAATTACAACTTTTTGGTGCAAAAGTGACGTCATAATTTGACCAAAAATCGTCGATTACCGCCAAAGTAAAACATTGACGGGGTTCAAATTTGCACCGGCACACTCGAGTGGGGTATCCGCAAGAAGTAATCACGCTAATTCGGCTTTTCGGGAGCTCGAAAGTTAAAAATTTTATTCCCCGGGCAGGGAAAAAGGAAGAGCTGCCATCTTGTTTTTCTAATAGTCAACTCTGGAAATCGCGTTTTGACGGTGCAAATCGACCAAGTTGAGCATCCTGAACAACTTTCCTGTGTGGAGTCATGCAAAATTCGCAAAACCTTGGTAATTACAACTTTTTGGTGCAAAATTGACGTCATAATTTGACCAAAAATCGTCGATTACCGCCAAAGTAAAACATTGACGGGGTTCAAATTTGCACCGGCACACTCGAGTGGGGTATCCGCAAGAAGTAATCACGCTAATTCGGCATTTCGGGAGCTCGAAAATTAAAAATTTTATTCCCCGGGCAGGGAAAAGGGAAGAGCGGCCATCTTGTTTTTCTAATAGTCAACTCTGGAAATCCCGTTTTGACGGTGCAAATCGACCAAGTTGAGCATCCTGAACAACTTTCCTGTGTGGAGTCATGCAAAATTCGCAAAACCTTGGGAATTACAACTTTTTGGTGCAAAAGTGACGTCATAATTTGACCAAAAATCTTCGATTACCGCCAAAGTAAAACATTGACGGGGTTCAAATTTGCACCGGCACACTCGAGTGGGGTATCCGCAAGAAGTAATCACGCTAATTCGGCTTTTCGGGAGCTCGAAAATTAAAAAGTTTATTCCCCGGGCAGGGAAAAGGGAAGAGCGGCCATCTTGTTTTTCTAATAGTCAACTCTGGAAATCGCGTTTTGACGGTGCAAATCGACCAAGTTGAGCATCCTGAACAACTTTCCTGTGTGGAGTCATGCAAAATTCGCAAAACCTTGGGAATTACAACTTTTTGGTGCAAAAGTGACGTCATAATTTGACCAAAAATCGTCGATTACCGCCAAAGTAAAACATTGACGGGGTTCAAATTTGCACCGGCACACTCGAGTGGGGTATCCGCAAGAAGTAATCACGCTAATTCGGTTTTTCGGGGTGCCACGAAAATTAAAAAGGTTATTCCCCGGGCAGGAAAAAGGGAAGAGCGGCCATCTTGTTTTTCTAATAGTCAATTCTGGAAATCGCGTTTTGACGGTGAAAATCGACCAAGTTGAGCATCCTGAACAACTTTCCTGTGTGGAGTCATGCAAAATTCGCAAAACCTTGGGAATTACAACTTTTTGGTGCAAAAGTGACGTCATAATTTGACCAAAAATCGTCGATTACCGCCAAAGTAAAACATTGACGGGGTTCAAATTTGCACCGGCACACTCGAGTGGGGTATCCGCAAGAAGTAATCACGCTAATTCGGCATTTCGGGAGCTCGAAAATTAAAAATTTTATTCCCCGGGCAGGGAAAAGGGAAGAGCGGCCATCTTGTTTTCCTAATAGTCAACTCTGGAAATCCCGTTTTGACGGTGCAAATCGACCAAGTTGAGCATCCTGAACAACTTTCCTGTGTGGAGTCATGCAAAATTCGCAAAACCTTGGGAATTACAACTATTTGGTGCAAAAGTGACGTCATAATTTGACCAAAAATCGTCGATTACCGCCAAAGTAAAACATTGACGGGGTTCAAATTTGCACCGGCACACTCGAGTGGGGTATCCGCAAGAAGTAATCACGCTAATTCGGTTTTTCGGGGTGCCACGAAAATTAAAAAGGTTATTCCCCGGGCAGGAAAAAGGGAAGAGCGGCCATCTTGTTTTTCTAATAGTCAATTCTGGAAATCGCGTTTTGACGGTGAAAATCGACCAAGTTGAGCATCCTGAACAACTTTCCTGTGTGGAGTCATGCAAAATTCGCAAAACCTTGGGAATTACAACTTTTTGGTGCAAAAGTGACGTCATAATTTGACCAAAAATCGTCGATTACCGCCAAAGTAAAACATTGACGGGGTTCAAATTTGCACCGGCACACTCGAGTGGGGTATCCGCAAGAAGTAATCACGCTAATTCGGCATTTCGGGAGCTCGAAAATTAAAAATTTTATTCCCCGGGCAGGGAAAAGGGAAGAGCGGCCATCTTGTTTTCCTAATAGTCAACTCTGGAAATCCCGTTTTGACGGTGCAAATCGACCAAGTTGAGCATCCTGAACAACTTTCCTGTGTGGAGTCATGCAAAATTCGCAAAACCTTGGGAATTACAACTTTTTGGTGCAAAAGTGACGTCATAATTTGACCAAAAATCGTCGATTACCGCCAAAGTAAAACATTGACGGGGTTCAAATTTGCACCGGCACACTCGAGTGGGGTATCCGCAAGAAGTAATCACGCTAATTCGGTTTTTCGGGGTGCCACGAAAATTAAAAAGGTTATTCCCCGGGCAGGAAAAAGGGAAGAGCGGCCATCTTGTTTTTCTAATAGTCAATTCTGGAAATCGCGTTTTGACGGTGAAAATCGACCAAGTTGAGCATCCTGAACAACTTTCCTGTGTGGAGTCATGCAAAATTCGCAAAACCTTGGGAATAACAACTTTTTGGTGCAAAAGTGACGTCATAATTTGACCAAAAATCTTCGATTACCGCCAAAGTAAAACATTGACGGGGTTCAAATTTGCACCGGCACACTCGAGTGGGGTATCCGCAAGAAGTAATCACGCTAATTCGGCTTTTCAGGAGCTCGAAAATTAGAAAGTTTATTCCCCGGGCAGGGAAAAGGGAAGAGCGGCCATCTTGTTTTTCTAATAGTCAACTCTGGAAATCGCGTTTTGACGGTGCAAATCGACCAAGTTGAGCATCCTGAACAACTTTCCTGTGTGGAGTCATGCAAAATTCGCAAAACCTTGGGAATTACAACTTTTTGGTGCAAAAGTGACGTCATAATTTGACCAAAAAACTTCGATTACCGCCAAAGTAAAACATTGACGGGGTTCAAATTTGCACCGGCACACTCGAGTGGGGTATCCGCAAGAAGTAATCACGCTAATTCGGCTTTTCGGGAGCTCGAAAATTAAAAAGTTTATTCCCCGGGCAGGGAAAAGGGAAGAGCGGCCATCTTGTTTTTCTAATAGTCAACTCTGGAAATCGCGTTTTGACGGTGCAAATCGACCAAGTTGAGCATCCTGAACAACTTTCCTGTGTGGAGTCATGCAAAATTCGCAAAACCTTGGGAATTACAACTTTTTGGTGCAAAAGTGACGTCATAATTTGACCAAAAATCTTCGATTACCGCCAAAGTAAAACATTGACGGGGTTCAAATTTGCACCGGCACACTCGAGTGGGGTATCCGCAAGAAGTAATCACGCTAATTCGGCTTTTCGGGAGCTCGAAAATTAAAAAGTTTATTCCCCGGGCAGGGAAAAGGGAAGAGCGGCCATCTTGTTTTTCTAATAGTCAACTCTGGAAATCGCGTTTTGACGGTGCAAATCGACCAAGTTGAGCATCCTGAACAACTTTCCTGTGTGGAGTCATGCAAAATTCGCAAAACCTTGGGAATTACAACTTTTTGGTGCAAAAGTGACGTCATAATTTGACCAAAAATCGTCGATTACCGCCAAAGTAAAACATTGACGGGGTTCAAATTTGCACCGGCACACTCGAGTGGGGTATCCGCAAGAAGTAATCACGCTAATTCGGTTTTTCGGGGTGCCACGAAAATTAAAAAGGTTATTCCCCGGGCAGGAAAAAGGGAAGAGCGGCCATCTTGTTTTTCTAATAGTCAATTCTGGAAATCGCGTTTTGACGGTGAAAATCGACCAAGTTGAGCATCCTGAACAACTTTCCTGTGTGGAGTCATGCAAAATTCGCAAAACCTTGGGAATTACAACTTTTTGGTGCAAAAGTGACGTCATAATTTGACCAAAAATCTTCGATTACCGCCAAAGTAAAACATTGACGGGGTTCAAATTTGCACCGGCACACTCGAGTGGGGTATCCGCAAGAAGTAATCACGCTAATTCGGCATTTCGGGAGCTCGAAAATTAAAAATTTTATTCCCCGGGCAGGGAAAAGGGAAGAGCGGCCATCTTGTTTTCCTAATAGTCAACTCTGGAAATCCCGTTTTGACGGTGCAAATCGACCAAGTTGAGCATCCTGAACAACTTTCCTGTGTGGAGTCATGCAAAATTCGCAAAACCTTGGGAATTACAACTTTTTGGTGCAAAAGTGACGTCATAATTTGACCAAAAATCGTCGATTACCGCCAAAGTAAAACATTGACGGGGTTCAAATTTGCACCGGCACACTCGAGTGGGGTATCCGCAAGAAGTAATCACGCTAATTCGGTTTTTCGGGAGCTCGAAAATTAGAAAGTTTATTCCCCGGGCAGGGAAAAGGGAAGAGCGGCCATCTTGTTTTTCTAATAGTCAACTCTGGAAATCGCGTTTTGACGGTGCAAATCGACCAAGTTGAGCATCCTGAACAACTTTCCTGTGTGGAGTCATGCAAAATTCGCAAAACCTTGGGAATTACAACTTTTTGGTGCAAAAGTGACGTCATAATTTGACCAAAAAACTTCGATAACCGCCAAAGTAAAACATTGACGGGGTTCAAATTTGCACCGGCACACTCGAGTGGGGTATCCGCAAGAAGTAATCACGCTAATTCGGCTTTTCGGGAGCTCGAAAATTAAAAAGTTTATTCCCCGGGCAGGGAAAAGAGAAGAGCGGCCATCTTGTTTTTCTAATAGTCAACTCTGGAAATCGCGTTTTGACGGTGCAAATCGACCAAGTTGAGCATCCTGAACAACTTTCCTGTGTGGAGTCATGCAAAATTCGCAAAACCTTGGGAATTACAACTTTTTGGTGCAAAAGTGACGTCATAATTTGACCAAAAATCGTCGATTACCGCCAAAGTAAAACATTGACGGGGTTCAAATTTGCACCGGCACACTCGGGTGGGGTATCCGCAAGAAGTAATCACGCTAATTCGGCTTTTCGGGGTGCCACGAAAATTAAAAAGGTTATTCCCCGGGCAGGAAAAAGGGAAGAGCGGCCATCTTGTTTTTTTAATAGTCAACTCTGGAAATCCCGTTTTGACGGTGCAAATCGACCAAGTTGAGCATCCTGAACAACTTTCCTGTGTGGAGTCATGCAAAATTCGCAAAACCTTGGGAATTACAACTTTTTGGTGCAAAAGTGACGTCATAATTTGACCAAAAATCGTCGATTACCGCCAAAGTAAAACATTGACGGGGTTCAAATTTGCACCGGCACACTCGAGTGGGGTATCCGCAAGAAGTAATCACGCTAATTCGGCTTTTCAGGAGCTCGAAAATTAGAAAGTTTATTCCCCGGGCAGGGAAAAGGGAAGAGCGGCCATCTTGTTTTTCTAATAGTCAACTCTGGAAATCGCGTTTTGACGGTGCAAACCGACCAAGTTGAGCATCCTGAACAACTTTCCTGTGTGGAGTCATGCAAAATTCGCAAAACCTTGGGAATTACAACTTTTTGGTGCAAAAGTGACGTCATAATTTGACCAAAAATCGTCGATTACCGCCAAAGTAAAACATTGACGGGGTTCAAATTTGCACCGGCACACTCGAGTGGGGTATCCGCAAGAAGTAATCACGCTAATTCGGCTTTTCGGGAGCTCGAAAGTTAAAAATTTTATTCCCCGGGCAGGGAAAAAGGAAGAGCTGCCATCTTGTTTTTCTAATAGTCAACTCTGGAAATCGCGTTTTGACGGTGCAAATCGACCAAGTTGAGCATCCTGAACAACTTTCCTGTGTGGAGTCATGCAAAATTCGCAAAACCTTGGTAATTACAACTTTTTGGTGCAAAAGTGACGTCATAATTTGACCAAAAATCGTCGATTACCGCCAAAGTAAAACATTGACGGGGTTCAAATTTGCACCGGCACACTCGAGTGGGGTATCCGCAAGAAGTAATCACGCTAATTCGGCATTTCGGGAGCTCGAAAATTAAAAATTTTATTCCCCGGGCAGGGAAAAGGGAAGAGCGGCCATCTTGTTTTTCTAATAGTCAACTCTGGAAATCCCGTTTTGACGGTGCAAATCGACCAAGTTGAGCATCCTGAACAACTTTCCTGTGTGGAGTCATGCAAAATTCGCAAAACCTTGGGAATTACAACTTTTTGGTGCAAAAGTGACGTCATAATTTGACCAAAAATCTTCGATTACCGCCAAAGTAAAACATTGACGGGGTTCAAATTTGCACCGGCACACTCGGGTGGGGTATCCGCAAGAAGTAATCACGCTAATTCGGTTTTTCGGGGTGCCACGAAAATTAAAAAGGTTATTCCCCGGGCAGGAAAAAGGGAAGAGCGGCCATCTTGTTTTTCTAATAGTCAACTCTGGAAATCGCGTTTTGAAGGTGCAAATCGACCAAGTTGAGCATCCTGAACAACTTTCCTGTGTGGAGTCATGCAAAATTCGCAAAACCTTGGGAATTACAACTTTTTGGTGCAAAAGTGACGTCATAATTTGACCAAAAATCGTCGATTACCGCCAAAGTAAAACATTGACGGGGTTCAAATTTGCACCGGCACACTCGAGTGGGGTATCCGCAAGAAGTAATCACGCTAATTCGGCTTTTCGGGAGCTCGAAAATTAAAAAGTTTATTCCCCGGGCAGGGAAAAGGGAAGAGCGGCCATCTTGTTTTTCTAATAGTCAACTCTGGAAATCGCGTTTTGACGGTGCAAATCGACCAAGTTGAGCATCCTGAACAACTTTCCTGTGTGGAGTCATGCAAAATTCGCAAAACCTTGGGAATTACAACTTTTTGGTGCAAAAGTGACGTCATAATTTGACCAAAAATCGTCGATTACCGCCAAAGTAAAACATTGACGGGGTTCAAATTTGCACCGGCACACTCGAGTGGGGTATCCGCAAGAAGTAATCACGCTAATTCGGTTTTTCGGGGTGCCACGAAAATTAAAAAGGTTATTCCCCGGGCAGGAAAAAGGGAAGAGCGGCCATCTTGTTTTTCTAATAGTCAATTCTGGAAATCGCGTTTTGACGGTGAAAATCGACCAAGTTGAGCATCCTGAACAACTTTCCTGTGTGGAGTCATGCAAAATTCGCAAAACCTTGGGAATTACAACTTTTTGGTGCAAAAGTGACGTCATAATTTGACCAAAAATCGTCGATTACCGCCAAAGTAAAACATTGACGGGGTTCAAATTTGCACCGGCACACTCGAGTGGGGAATCCGCAAGAAGTAATCACGCTAATTCGGCTTTTCAGGAGCTCGAAAATTAGAAAGTTTATTCCCCGGGCAGGGAAAAGGGAAGAGCGGCCATCTTGTTTTTCTAATAGTCAACTCTGGAAATCGCGTTTTGACGGTGCAAATCGACCAAGTTGAGCATCCTGAACAACTTTCCTGTGTGGAGTCATGCAAAATTCGCAAAACCTTGGGAATTACAACTTTTTGGTGCAAAAGTGACGTCATAATTTGACCAAAAATCGTCGATTACCGCCAAAGTAAAACATTGACGGGGTTCAAATTTGCACCGGCACACTCGAGTGGGGTATCCGCAAGAAGTAATCACGCTAATTCGGTTTTTCGGGGTGCCACGAAAATTAAAAAGGTTATTCCCCGGGCAGGAAAAAGGGAAGAGCGGCCATCTTGTTTTTCTAATAGTCAATTCTGGAAATCGCGTTTTGACGGTGAAAATCGACCAAGTTGAGCATCCTGAACAACTTTCCTGTGTGGAGTCATGCAAAATTCGCAAAACCTTGGGAATTACAACTTTTTGGTGCAAAAGTGACGTCATAATTTGACCAAAAATCGTCGATTACCGCCAAAGTAAAACATTGACGGGGTTCAAATTTGCACCGGCACACTCGAGTGGGGTATCCGCAAGAAGTAATCACGCTAATTCGGCTTTTCAGGAGCTCGAAAATTAGAAAGTTTATTCCCCGGGCAGGGAAAAGGGAAGAGCGGCCATCTTGTTTTTCTAATAGTCAACTCTGGAAATCGCGTTTTGACGGTGCAAATCGACCAAGTTGAGCATCCTGAACAACTTTCCTGTGTGGAGTCATGCAAAATTCGCAAAACCTTGGGAATTACAACTTTTTGGTGCAAAAGTGACGTCATAATTTGACCAAAAAACTTCGATTACCGCCAAAGTAAAACATTGACGGGGTTCAAATTTGCACCGGCACACTCGAGTGGGGTATCCGCAAGAAGTAATCACGCTAATTCGGCTTTTCGGGAGCTCGAAAATTAAAAAGTTTATTCCCCGGGCAGGGAAAAGAGAAGAGCGGCCATCTTGTTTTTCTAATAGTCAACTCTGGAAATCGCGTTTTGACGGTGCAAATCGACCAAGTTGAGCATCCTGAACAACTTTCCTGTGTGGAGTCATGCAAAATTCGCAAAACCTTGGGAATTACAACTTTTTGGTGCAAAAGTGACGTCATAATTTGACCAAAAATCGTCGATTACCGCCAAAGTAAAACATTGACGGGGTTCAAATTTGCACCGGCACACTCGGGTGGGGTATCCGCAAGAAGTAATCACGCTAATTCGGCTTTTCGGGGTGCCACGAAAATTAAAAAGGTTATTCCCCGGGCAGGAAAAAGGGAAGAGCGGCCATCTTGTTTTTTTAATAGTCAACTCTGGAAATCCCGTTTTGACGGTGCAAATCGACCAAGTTGAGCATCCTGAACAACTTTCCTGTGTGGAGTCATGCAAAATTCGCAAAACCTTGGGAATTACAACTTTTTGGTGCAAAAGTGACGTCATAATTTGACCAAAAATCTTCGATAGCCGCCAAAGTAAAACATTGACGGGGTTCAAATTTGCACCGGCACACTCGGGTGGGGTATCCGCAAGAAGTAATCACGCTAATTCGGTTTTTCGGGGTGCCACGAAAATTAAAAAGGTTATTCCCCGGGCAGGAAAAAGGGAAGAGCGGCCAACTTGTTTTTCTAATAGTCAACTCTGGAAATCGCGTTTTGACGGTGCAAATCGACCAAGTTGAGCATCCTGAACAACTTTCCTGTGTGGAGTCATGCAAAATTCGCAAAACCTTGGGAATTACAACTTTTTGGTGCAAAAGTGACGTCATAATTTGACCAAAAATCGTCGATTACCGCCAAAGTAAAACATTGACGGGGTTCAAATTTGCACCGGCACACTCGGGTGGGGTATCCGCAAGAAGTAATCACGCTAATTCGGCTTTTCGGGAGCTCGAAAATTAAAAAGTTTATTCCCCGGGCAGGGAAAAGGGAAGAGCGGCCATCTTGTTTTTCTAATAGTCAACTCTGGAAATCCCGTTTTGACGGTGCAAATCGACCAAGTTGAGCATCCTGAACAACTTTCCTGTGTGGAGTCATGCAAAATTCGCAAAACCTTGGGAATTACAACTTTTTGGTGCAAAAGTGACGTCATAATTTGACCAAAAATCTTCGATTACCGCCAAAGTAAAACATTGACGGGGTTCAAATTTGCACTGGCACACTCGGGTGGGGTATCCGCAAGAAGTAATCACGCTAATTCAGTTTTTCGGGGTGCCACGAAAATTAGAAAGTTTATTCCCCGGGCAGGGAAAAGGGAAGAGCGGCCATCTTGTTTTTCTAATAGTCAACTCTGGAAATCGCGTTTTGACGGTGCAAATCGACCAAGTTGAGCATCCTGAACAACTTTCCTGTGTGGAGTCATGCAAAATTCGCAAAACCTTGGGAATTACAACTTTTTGGTGCAAAAGTGACGTCATAATTTGACCAAAAATCGTCGATTACCGCCAAAGTAAAACATTGACGGGGTTCAAATTTGCACCGGCACACTCGAGTGGGGTATCCGCAAGAAGTAATCACGCTAATTCGGTTTTTCGGGGTGCCACGAAAATTAAAAAGGTTATTCCCCGGGCAGGAAAAAGGGAAGAGCGGCCATCTTGTTTTTCTAATAGTCAATTCTGGAAATCGCGTTTTGACGGTGAAAATCGACCAAGTTGAGCATCCTGAACAACTTTCCTGTGTGGAGTCATGCAAAATTCGCAAAACCTTGGGAATTACAACTTTTTGGTGCAAAAGTGACGTCATAATTTGACCAAAAATCGTCGATTACCGCCAAAGTAAAACATTGACGGGGTTCAAATTTGCACCGGCACACTCGAGTGGGGTATCCGCAAGAAGTAATCACGCTAATTCGGCTTTTCAGGAGCTCGAAAATTAGAAAGTTTATTCCCCGGGCAGGGAAAAGGGAAGAGCGGCCATCTTGTTTTTCTAATAGTCAACTCTGGAAATCGCGTTTTGACGGTGCAAATCGACCAAGTTGAGCATCCTGAACAACTTTCCTGTGTGGAGTCATGCAAAATTCGCAAAACCTTGGGAATTACAACTTTTTGGTGCAAAAGTGACGTCATAATTTGACCAAAAAACTTCGATTACCGCCAAAGTAAAACATTGACGGGGTTCAAATTTGCACCGGCACACTCGAGTGGGGTATCCGCAAGAAGTAATCACGCTAATTCGGCTTTTCGGGAGCTCGAAAATTAAAAAGTTTATTCCCCGGGCAGGGAAAAGAGAAGAGCGGCCATCTTGTTTTTCTAATAGTCAACTCTGGAAATCGCGTTTTGACGGTGCAAATCGACCAAGTTGAGCATCCTGAACAACTTTCCTGTGTGGAGTCATGCAAAATTCGCAAAACCTTGGGAATTACAACTTTTTGGTGCAAAAGTGACGTCATAATTTGACCAAAAATCGTCGATTACCGCCAAAGTAAAACATTGACGGGGTTCAAATTTGCACCGGCACACTCGGGTGGGGTATCCGCAAGAAGTAATCACGCTAATTCGGCTTTTCGGGGTGCCACGAAAATTAAAAAGGTTATTCCCCGGGCAGGAAAAAGGGAAGAGCGGCCATCTTGTTTTTTTAATAGTCAACTCTGGAAATCGCGTTTTGACGGTGCAAATCGACCAAGTTGAGCATCCTGAACAACTTTCCTGTGTGGAGTCATGCAAAATTCGCAAAACCTTGGGAATTACAACTTTTTGGTGCAAAAGTGACGTCATAATTTGACCAAAAATCTTCGATAGCCGCCAAAGTAAAACATTGACGGGGTTCAAATTTGAACCGGCACACTCGGGTGGGGTATCCGCAAGAAGTAATCACGCTAATTCGGTTTTTCGGGGTGCCACGAAAATTAAAAAGGTTATTCCCCGGGCAGGAAAAAGGGAAGAGCGGCCAACTTGTTTTTCTAATAGTCAACTCTGGAAATCGCGTTTTGACGGTGCAAATCGACCAAGTTGAGCATCCTGAACAACTTTCCTGTGTGGAGTCATGCAAAATTCGCAAAACCTTGGGAATTACAACTTTTTGGTGCAAAAGTGACGTCATAATTTGACCAAAAATCGTCGATTACCGCCAAAGTAAAACATTGACGGGGTTCAAATTTGCACCGGCACACTCGGGTGGGGTATCCGCAAGAAGTAATCACGCTAATTCGGCTTTTCGGGAGCTCGAAAATTAAAAAGTTTATTCCCCGGGCAGGGAAAAGGGAAGAGCGGCCATCTTGTTTTTCTAATAGTCAACTCTGGAAATCCCGTTTTGACGGTGCAAATCGACCAAGTTGAGCATCCTGAACAACTTTCCTGTGTGGAGTCATGCAAAATTCGCAAAACCTTGGGAATTACAACTTTTTGGTGCAAAAGTGACGTCATAATTTGACCAAAAATCGTCGATTACCGCCAAAGTAAAACATTGACGGGGTTCAAATTTGCACCGGCACACTCGAGTGGGGTATCCGCAAGAAGTAATCACGCTAATTCGGCTTTTCGGGAGCTCGAAAATTAAAAAGTTTATTCCCCGGGCAGGGAAAAGGGAAGAGCGGCCATCTTGTTTTTCTAATAGTCAACTCTAGAAATCGCGTTTTGACGGTGCAAATCGACCAAGTTGAGCATCCTGAACAACTTCCCTGTGTGGAGTCATGCAAAATTCGCAAAACCTTGGGAATTACAACTTTTTGGTGCAAAAGTGACGTCATAATTTGACCAAAAATCGTCGATTACCGCCAAAGTAAAACATTGACGGGGTTCAAATTTGCACCGGCACACTCGAGTGGGGTATCCGCAAGAAGTAATCACGCTAATTCGGTTTTTCGGGAGCTCGAAAATTAAAAATTTTATTCCCCGAGCAGGGAAAAGGGAAGAGCGGCCATCTTGTTTTTCTAATAGTCAACTCTGGAAATCCCGTTTTGACGGTGCAAATCGACCAAGTTGAGCATCCTGAACAACTTTCCTGTGTGGAGTCATGCAAAATTCGCAAAACTTGGGAATTACAACTTTTTGGTGCAAAAGTGACGTCATAATTTGACCAAAAATCTTCGATTACCGCCAAAGTAAAACATTGACGGGGTTCAAATTTGCACCGGCACACTCGGGTGGGGTATCCGCAAGAAGTAATCACGCTAATTCGGTTTTTCGGGGTGCCACGAAAATTAAAAAGGTTATTCCCCGGGCAGGAAAAAGGGAAGAGCGGCCATCTTGTTTTTCTAATAGTCAACTCTGGAAATCGCGTTTTGACGGTGCAAATCGACCAAGTTGAGCATCCTGAACAAGTTTCCTGTGTGGAGTCATGCAAAATTCGCAAAACCTTGGGAATTACAACTTTTTGGTGCAAAAGTGCAAAAATCGTCGATTACCGCCAAAGTAAAACATTGACGGGGTTCAAATTTGCACCGGCACACTCGAGTGGGGTATCCGCAAGAAGTAATCACGCTAATTCGGCTTTTCGGGAGCTCGAAAATTAAAAAGTTTATTCCCCGGGCAGGGAAAAGGGAAGAGCGGCCATCTTGTTTTTCTAATAGTCAACTCTAGAAATCGCGTTTTGACGGTGCAAATCGACCAAGTTGAGCATCCTGAACAACTTTCCTGTGTGGAGTCATGCAAAATTCGCAAAACCTTGGGAATTACAACTTTTTGGTGCAAAAGTGACGTCATAATTTGACCAAAAATCGTCGATTACCGCCAAAGTAAAACATTGACGGGGTTCAAATTTGCACCGGCACACTCGAGTGGGGTATCCGCAAGAAGTAATCACGCTAATTCGGCTTTTCGGGAGCTCGAAAATTAAAAATTTTATTCCCCGAGCAGGGAAAAGGGAAGAGCGGCCATCTTGTTTTTCTAATAGTCAACTCTGGAAATCCCGTTTTGACGGTGCAAATCGACCAAGTTGAGCATCCTGAACAACTTTCCTGTGTGGAGTCATGCAAAAATCGCAATACTTGGGAATTACAACTTTTTGGTGCAAAAGTGACGTCATAATTTGACCAAAAATCTTCGATTACCGCCAAAGTAAAACATTGACGGGGTTCAAATTTGCACCGGCACACTCGGGTGGGGTATCCGCAAGAAGTAATCACGCTAATTCGGCTTTTCGGGAGCTCGAAAATTAAAAAGTTTATTCCCCGTGCAAGGAAAAGGGAAGAGCGGCCATCTTGTTTTTCTAATAGTCAACTCTGGAAATCGCGTTTTGATGGTGCAAATCGACCAAGTTGAGCATCCTGAACAACTTTCCTGTGTGGAGTCATGCAAAATTCGCAAAACCTTGGGAATTACAACTTTTTGGTGCAAAAGTGACGTCATAATTTGACCAAAAATCGTCGATTACCGCCAAAGTAAAACATTGACGGGGTTCAAATTTGCACCGGCACACTCGAGTGGGGTATCCGCAAGAAGTAATCACGCTAATTCGGCTTTTCGGGAGCTCGAAAATTAAAAAGTTTATTCCCCGGGCAGGGAAAAGGGAAGAGCGGCCATCTTGTTTTTCTAATAGTCAATTCTGGAAATCGCGTTTTGACGGTGCAAATCGACCAAGTTGAGCATCCTGAACAACTTTCCTGTGTGGAGTCATGCAAAATTCGCAAAACCTTGGGAATTACAACTTTTTGTGCAAAAGTGACGTCATAATTTGACCAAAAATCTTCGATTACCGCCAAAGTAAAACATTGACGGGGTTCAAATTTGCACCGGCACACTCGGGTGGGGTATCCGCAAGAAGTAATCACGCTAATTCGGTTTTTCGGGGTGCCACGAAAATTAAAAAGGTTATTCCCCGGCAGGAAAAAGGGAAGAGCGGCCATCTTGTTTTTTTAATAGTCAACTCTGGAAATTGCGTTTTGACGGTGCAAATCGACCAAGTTGAGCATCCTGAACAACTTTCCTGTGTGGAGTCATGCAAAATTCGCAAAACCTTGGGAATTACAACTTTTTGGTGCAAAAGTGACGTCATAATTTGACCAAAAATCGTCGATTACCGCCAAAGTAAAACATTGACGGGGTTCAAATTTGCACCGGCACACTCGAGTGGGGTATCCGCAAGAAGTAATCACGCTAATTCGGCTTTTCGGGAGCTCGAAAATTTAAAATTTTATTCCCCGAGCAGGGAAAAGGAAAGAGCGGCCATCTTGTTTTTCTAATAGTCAACTCTGGAAATCCCGTTTTGACGGTGCAAATCGACCAAGTTGAGCATCCTGAACAACTTTCCTGTGTGGAGTCATGCAAAATTCGCAAAACCTTGGGAATTACAACTTTTTGGTGCAAAAGTGACGTCATAATTTGACCAAAAATCGTCGATTACCGCCAAAGTAAAACATTGACGGGGTTCAAATTTGCACCGGCACACTCGGGTGGGGTATCCGCAAGAAGTAATCACGCTAATTCGGTTTTTCGGGGTGCCACGAAAATTAAAAAGGTTATTCCCCGGGCAGGAAAAAGGGAAGAGCGGCCATCTTGTTTTTCTAATAGTCAATTCTGGAAATCGCGTTTTGACGGTGAAAATCGACCAAGTTGAGCATCCTGAACAACTTTCCTGTGTGGAGTCATGCAAAATTCGCAAAACCTTGGGAATTACAACTTTTTGGTGCAAAAGTGACGTCATAATTTGACCAAAAAACTTCGATTACCGCCAAAGTAAAACATTGACGGGGTTCAAATTTGCACCGGCACACTCGAGTGGGGTATCCGCAAGAAGTAATCACGCTAATTCGGCTTTTCGGGAGCTCGAAAATTAAAAAGTTTATTCCCCGGGCAGGGAAAAGAGAAGAGCGGCCATCTTGTTTTTCTAATAGTCAACTCTGGAAATCGCGTTTTGACGGTGCAAATCGACCAAGTTGAGCATCCTGAACAACTTTCCTGTGTGGAGTCATGCAAAATTCGCAAAACCTTGGGAATTACAACTTTTTGGTGCAAAAGTGACGTCATAATTTGACCAAAAATCGTCGATTACCGCCAAAGTAAAACATTGACGGGGTTCAAATTTGCACCGGCACACTCGGGTGGGGTATCCGCAAGAAGTAATCACGCTAATTCGGCTTTTCGGGGTGCCACGAAAATTAAAAAGGTTATTCCCCGGGCAGGAAAAAGGGAAGAGCGGCCATCTTGTTTTTTTAATAGTCAACTCTGGAAATCGCGTTTTGACGGTGCAAATCGACCAAGTTGAGCATCCTGAACAACTTTCCTGTGTGGAGTCATGCAAAATTCGCAAAACCTTGGGAATTACAACTTTTTGGTGCAAAAGTGACGTCATAATTTGACCAAAAATCTTCGATTACCGCCAAAGTAAAACATTGACGGGGTTCAAATTTGCACCGGCACACTCGGGTGGGGTATCCGCAAGAAGTAATCACGCTAATTCGGTTTTTCGGGGTGCCACGAAAATTAAAAAGGTTATTCCCCGGGCAGGAAAAAGGGAAGAGCGGCCATCTTGTTTTTCTAATAGTCAACTCTGGAAATCGCGTTTTGACGGTGCAAAACGACCAAGTTGAGCATCCTGAACAACGTCCCTGTGTGGAGTCATGCAAAATTCGCAAAACCTTCGGAATTACAACTTTTTGGTGCAAAAGTGACGTCATAATTTGACCAAAAATCGTCGATTACCGCCAAAGTAAAACTTTGGCGTGGTTCAAATTTGCACCGGCACTCTCGGGTGGGGTATCCGCAAGAAGTAATCACGCTAGTTCGGCTTTTCGGGGTGCCACGAAAATTAAAAAGGTTATTCCCCGGGCAGGAAAAAGGGAAGAGCGGCCATCTTGTTTTTCTAATAGTCAACTCTGGAAATCGCGTTTTGACGGTGCAAATCGACCAAGTTGAGCATCCTGAACAACTTTCCTGTGTGGAGTCATGCAAAATTCGCAAAACCTTGGGAATTACAACTTTTTGGTGCAAAAGTGACGTCATAATTTGACCAAAAATCGTCGATTACCGCCAAAGTAAAACATTGACGGGGTTCAAATTTGCACCGGCACACTCGGGTGGGGTATCCGCAAGAAGTAATCACGCTAATTCGGCTTTTCGGGGTGCCACGAAAATTAAAAAGTTTATTCCCCGGGCAGGGAAAAGGGAAGAGCGGCCATCTTGTTTTTCTAATAGTCAATTCTGGAAATCGCGTTTTGACGGTGCAAATCGACCAAGTTGAGCATCCTGAACAACTTTCCTGTGTGGAGTCATGCAAAATTCGCAAAACCTTGGGAATTACAACTTTTTGGTGCAAAAGTGACGTCATAATTTGACCAAAAATCTTCGATTACCGCCAAAGTAAAACATTGACGGGGTTCAAATTTGCACCGGCACACTCGGGTGGGGTATCCGCAAGAAGTAATCACGCTAATTCGGTTTTTCGGGGTGCCACGAAAATTAAAAAGTTTATTCCCCGGGCAGGAACAAGGGAAGAGCGGCCATCTTGTTTTTCTAATAGTCAACTCTGGAAATCGCGTTTTGACGGTGCAAATCGACCAAGTTGAGCATCCTGAACAACTTTCCTGTGTGGAGTCATGCAAAATTCGCAAAACCTTGGGAATTACAACTTTTTGGTGCAAAAGTGACGTCATAATTTGACCAAAAATCGTCGATTACCGCCAAAGTAAAACATTGACGGGGTTCAAATTTGCACCGGCACACTCGGGTGGGGTATCCGCAAGAAGTAATCACGCTAATTCGGTTTTTCGGGGTGCCACGAAAATTAAAAAGGTTATTCCCCGGGCAGGAAAAAGGGAAGAGCGGCCATCTTGTTTTTCTAATAGTCAACTCTGGAAATCGCGTTTTGACGGTGCAAATCGACCAAGTTGAGCATCCTGAACAACGTCCCTGTGTGGAGTCATGCAAAATTCGCAAAACCTTCGGAATTACAACTTTTTGGTGCAAAAGTGACGTCATAATTTGACCAAAAATCGTCGATTACCGCCAAAGTAAAACTTTGGCGTGGTTCAAATTTGCACCGGCACTCTCGGGTGGGGTATCCGCAAGAAGTAATCACGCTAGTTCGGCTTTTCGGGGTGCCACGAAAATTAAAAAGGTTATTCCCCGGGCAGGAAAAAGGGAAGAGCGGCCATCTTGTTTTTCTAATAGTCAACTCTGGAAATCGCGTTTTGACGGTGCAAATCGACCAAGTTGAGCATCCTGAACAACTTTCCTGTGTGGAGTCATGCAAAATTCGCAAAACCTTGGGAATTACAACTTTTTGGTGCAAAAGTGACGTCATAATTTGACCAAAAATCGTCGATTACCGCCAAAGTAAAACATTGACGGGGTTCAAATTTGCACCGGCACACTCGAGTGGGGTATCCGCAAGAAGTAATCACGCTAATTCGGTTTTTCGGGGTGCCACGAAAATTAAAAAGGTTATTCCCCGGGCAGGAAAAAGGGAAGAGCGGCCATCTTGTTTTTCTAATAGTCAATTCTGGAAATCGCGTTTTGACGGTGAAAATCGACCAAGTTGAGCATCCTGAACAACTTTCCTGTGTGGAGTCATGCAAAATTCGCAAAACCTTGGGAATTACAACTTTTTGGTGCAAAAGTGACGTCATAATTTGACCAAAAATCGTCGATTACCGCCAAAGTAAAACATTGACGGGGTTCAAATTTGCACCGGCACACTCGAGTGGGGTATCCGCAAGAAGTAATCACGCTAATTCGGCTTTTCGGGAGCTCGAAAATTCAAAAGTTTATTCCCCGGGCAGGGAAAAGAGAAGAGCGGCCATCTTGTTTTTCTAATAGTCAACTCTGGAAATCGCGTTTTGACGGTGCAAATCGACCAAGTTGAGCATCCTGAACAACTTTCCTGTGTGGAGTCATGCAAAATTCGCAAAACCTTGGGAATTACAACTTTTTGGTGCAAAAGTGACGTCATAATTTGACCAAAAATCGTCGATTACCGCCAAAGTAAAACATTGACGGGGTTCAAATTTGCACCGGCACACTCGGGTGGGGTATCCGCAAGAAGTAATCACGCTAATTCGGCTTTTCGGGGTACCACGAAAATTAAAAAGTTTATTCCCCGGGCAGGGAAAAGGGAAGAGCGGCCATCTTGTTTTTCTAATAGTCAACTCTGGAAATCGCGTTTTGACGGTGCAAATCGACCAAGTTGAGCATCCTGAACAACTTTCCTGTGTGGAGTCACGCAAAATTTGCAAAACCTTGGGAATTACAACTTTTTGGTGCAAAAGTGACGTCATAATTTGACCAAAAATCGTCGATTACCGCCAAAGTAAAACATTGACGGGGTTCAAATTTGCACCGGCACACTCGAGTGGGGTATCCGCAAGAAGTAATCACGCTAATTCGGCTTGTCGGGGTGCCACGAAAATTAAAAAGGTTATTCCCCGGGCAGGAAAAAGGGAAGAGCGGCCATCTTGTTTTTTTAATAGTCAACTCTGGAAATCGCGTTTTGACGGTGCAAATCGACCAAGTTGAGCATCCTGAACAACTTTCCTGTGTGGAGTCATGCAAAATTCGCAAAACCTTGGGAATTACAACTTTTTGGTGCAAAAGTGACGTCATAATTTGACCAAAAATCTTCGATTACCGCCAAAGTAAAACATTGACGGGGTTCAAATTTGCACCGGCACACTCGGGTGGGGTATCCGCAAGAAGTAATCACGCTAATTCGGTTTTTCGGGGTGCCACGAAAATTAAAAAGGTTATTCCCCGGGCAGGAACAAGGGAAGAGCGGCCATCTTGTTTTTCTAATAGTCAACTCTGGAAATCGCGTTTTGACGGTGCAAATCGACCAAGTTGAGCATCCTGAACAACTTTCCTGTGTGGAGTCATGCAAAATTCGCAAAACCTTCGGAATTACAACTTTTTGGTGCAAAAGTGACGTCATAATTTGACCAAAAATCGTCGATTACCGCCAAAGTAAAACTTTGGCGTGGTTCAAATTTGCACCGGCACTCTCGGGTGGGGTATCCGCAAGAAGTAATCACGCTAGTTCGGCTTTTCGGGGTGCCACGAAAATTAAAAAGTTTATTCCCCGGGCAGGGAAAAGGGAAGAGCGGCCATCTTGTTTTTCTAATAGTCAACTCTAGAAATCGCGTTTTGACGGTGCAAATCGACCAAGTTGAGCATCCTGAACAACTTTCCTGTGTGGAGTCATGCAAAATTCGCAAAACCTTGGGAATTACAACTTTTTGGTGCAAAAGTGACGTCATAATTTGACCAAAAATCGTCGATTACCGCCAAAGTAAAACATTGACGGGGTTCAAATTTGCACCGGCACACTCGAGTGGGGTATCCGCAAGAAGTAATCACGCTAATTCGGCTTTTCGGGAGCTCGAAAATTAAAAATTTTATTCCCCGAGCAGGGAAAAGGGAAGAGCGGCCATCTTGTTTTTCTAATAGTCAACTCTGGAAATCCCGTTTTGACGGTGCAAATCGACCAAGTTGAGCATCCTGAACAACTTTCCTGTGTGGAGTCATGCAAAAATCGCAATACTTGGGAATTACAACTTTTTGGTGCAAAAGTGACGTCATAATTTGACCAAAAATCTTCGATTACCGCCAAAGTAAAACATTGACGGGGTTCAAATTTGCACCGGCACACTCGGGTGGGGTATCCGCAAGAAGTAATCACGCTAATTCGGCTTTTCGGGAGCTCGAAAATTAAAAAGTTTATTCCCCGTGCAAGGAAAAGGGAAGAGCGGCCATCTTGTTTTTCTAATAGTCAACTCTGGAAATCGCGTTTTGATGGTGCAAATCGACCAAGTTGAGCATCCTGAACAACTTTCCTGTGTGGAGTCATGCAAAATTCGCAAAACCTTGGGAATTACAACTTTTTGGTGCAAAAGTGACGTCATAATTTGACCAAAAATCGTCGATTACCGCCAAAGTAAAACATTGACGGGGTTCAAATTTGCACCGGCACACTCGAGTGGGGTATCCGCAAGAAGTAATCACGCTAATTCGGCTTTTCGGGAGCTCGAAAATTAAAAAGTTTATTCCCCGGGCAGGGAAAAGGGAAGAGCGGCCATCTTGTTTTTCTAATAGTCAATTCTGGAAATCGCGTTTTGACGGTGCAAATCGACCAAGTTGAGCATCCTGAACAACTTTCCTGTGTGGAGTCATGCAAAATTCGCAAAACCTTGGGAATTACAACTTTTTGGTGCAAAAGTGACGTCATAATTTGACCAAAAATCTTCGATTACCGCCAAAGTAAAACATTGACGGGGTTCAAATTTGCACCGGCACACTCGGGTGGGGTATCCGCAAGAAGTAATCACGCTAATTCGGTTTTTCGGGGTGCCACGAAAATTAAAAAGGTTATTCCCCGGCAGGAAAAAGGGAAGAGCGGCCATCTTGTTTTTTTAATAGTCAACTCTGGAAATTGCGTTTTGACGGTGCAAATCGACCAAGTTGAGCATCCTGAACAACTTTCCTGTGTGGAGTCATGCAAAATTCGCAAAACCTTGGGAATTACAACTTTTTGGTGCAAAAGTGACGTCATAATTTGACCAAAAATCGTCGATTACCGCCAAAGTAAAACATTGACGGGGTTCAAATTTGCACCGGCACACTCGAGTGGGGTATCCGCAAGAAGTAATCACGCTAATTCGGCTTTTCGGGAGCTCGAAAATTTAAAATTTTATTCCCCGAGCAGGGAAAAGGAAAGAGCGGCCATCTTGTTTTTCTAATAGTCAACTCTGGAAATCCCGTTTTGACGGTGCAAATCGACCAAGTTGAGCATCCTGAACAACTTTCCTGTGTGGAGTCATGCAAAATTCGCAAAACCTTGGGAATTACAACTTTTTGGTGCAAAAGTGACGTCATAATTTGACCAAAAATCGTCGATTACCGCCAAAGTAAAACATTGACGGGGTTCAAATTTGCACCGGCACACTCGGGTGGGGTATCCGCAAGAAGTAATCACGCTAATTCGGTTTTTCGGGGTGCCACGAAAATTAAAAAGGTTATTCCCCGGGCAGGAAAAAGGGAAGAGCGGCCATCTTGTTTTTCTAATAGTCAATTCTGGAAATCGCGTTTTGACGGTGAAAATCGACCAAGTTGAGCATCCTGAACAACTTTCCTGTGTGGAGTCATGCAAAATTCGCAAAACCTTGGGAATTACAACTTTTTGGTGCAAAAGTGACGTCATAATTTGACCAAAAAACTTCGATTACCGCCAAAGTAAAACATTGACGGGGTTCAAATTTGCACCGGCACACTCGAGTGGGGTATCCGCAAGAAGTAATCACGCTAATTCGGCTTTTCGGGAGCTCGAAAATTAAAAAGTTTATTCCCCGGGCAGGGAAAAGAGAAGAGCGGCCATCTTGTTTTTCTAATAGTCAACTCTGGAAATCGCGTTTTGACGGTGCAAATCGACCAAGTTGAGCATCCTGAACAACTTTCCTGTGTGGAGTCATGCAAAATTCGCAAAACCTTGGGAATTACAACTTTTTGGTGCAAAAGTGACGTCATAATTTGACCAAAAATCGTCGATTACCGCCAAAGTAAAACATTGACGGGGTTCAAATTTGCACCGGCACACTCGGGTGGGGTATCCGCAAGAAGTAATCACGCTAATTCGGCTTTTCGGGGTGCCACGAAAATTAAAAAGGTTATTCCCCGGGCAGGAAAAAGGGAAGAGCGGCCATCTTGTTTTTTTAATAGTCAACTCTGGAAATCGCGTTTTGACGGTGCAAATCGACCAAGTTGAGCATCCTGAACAACTTTCCTGTGTGGAGTCATGCAAAATTCGCAAAACCTTGGGAATTACAACTTTTTGGTGCAAAAGTGACGTCATAATTTGACCAAAAATCTTCGATTACCGCCAAAGTAAAACATTGACGGGGTTCAAATTTGCACCGGCACACTCGGGTGGGGTATCCGCAAGAAGTAATCACGCTAATTCGGTTTTTCGGGGTGCCACGAAAATTAAAAAGGTTATTCCCCGGGCAGGAAAAAGGGAAGAGCGGCCATCTTGTTTTTCTAATAGTCAACTCTGGAAATCGCGTTTTGACGGTGCAAAACGACCAAGTTGAGCATCCTGAACAACGTCCCTGTGTGGAGTCATGCAAAATTCGCAAAACCTTCGGAATTACAACTTTTTGGTGCAAAAGTGACGTCATAATTTGACCAAAAATCGTCGATTACCGCCAAAGTAAAACTTTGGCGTGGTTCAAATTTGCACCGGCACTCTCGGGTGGGGTATCCGCAAGAAGTAATCACGCTAGTTCGGCTTTTCGGGGTGCCACGAAAATTAAAAAGGTTATTCCCCGGGCAGGAAAAAGGGAAGAGCGGCCATCTTGTTTTTCTAATAGTCAACTCTGGAAATCGCGTTTTGACGGTGCAAATCGACCAAGTTGAGCATCCTGAACAACTTTCCTGTGTGGAGTCATGCAAAATTCGCAAAACCTTGGGAATTACAACTTTTTGGTGCAAAAGTGACGTCATAATTTGACCAAAAATCGTCGATTACCGCCAAAGTAAAACATTGACGGGGTTCAAATTTGCACCGGCACACTCGGGTGGGGTATCCGCAAGAAGTAATCACGCTAATTCGGCTTTTCGGGGTGCCACGAAAATTAAAAAGTTTATTCCCCGGGCAGGGAAAAGGGAAGAGCGGCCATCTTGTTTTTCTAATAGTCAATTCTGGAAATCGCGTTTTGACGGTGCAAATCGACCAAGTTGAGCATCCTGAACAACTTTCCTGTGTGGAGTCATGCAAAATTCGCAAAACCTTGGGAATTACAACTTTTTGGTGCAAAAGTGACGTCATAATTTGACCAAAAATCTTCGATTACCGCCAAAGTAAAACATTGACGGGGTTCAAATTTGCACCGGCACACTCGGGTGGGGTATCCGCAAGAAGTAATCACGCTAATTCGGTTTTTCGGGGTGCCACGAAAATTAAAAAGTTTATTCCCCGGGCAGGAACAAGGGAAGAGCGGCCATCTTGTTTTTCTAATAGTCAACTCTGGAAATCGCGTTTTGACGGTGCAAATCGACCAAGTTGAGCATCCTGAACAACTTTCCTGTGTGGAGTCATGCAAAATTCGCAAAACCTTGGGAATTACAACTTTTTGGTGCAAAAGTGACGTCATAATTTGACCAAAAATCGTCGATTACCGCCAAAGTAAAACATTGACGGGGTTCAAATTTGCACCGGCACACTCGGGTGGGGTATCCGCAAGAAGTAATCACGCTAATTCGGTTTTTCGGGGTGCCACGAAAATTAAAAAGGTTATTCCCCGGGCAGGAAAAAGGGAAGAGCGGCCATCTTGTTTTTCTAATAGTCAACTCTGGAAATCGCGTTTTGACGGTGCAAATCGACCAAGTTGAGCATCCTGAACAACGTCCCTGTGTGGAGTCATGCAAAATTCGCAAAACCTTCGGAATTACAACTTTTTGGTGCAAAAGTGACGTCATAATTTGACCAAAAATCGTCGATTACCGCCAAAGTAAAACTTTGGCGTGGTTCAAATTTGCACCGGCACTCTCGGGTGGGGTATCCGCAAGAAGTAATCACGCTAGTTCGGCTTTTCGGGGTGCCACGAAAATTAAAAAGGTTATTCCCCGGGCAGGAAAAAGGGAAGAGCGGCCATCTTGTTTTTCTAATAGTCAACTCTGGAAATCGCGTTTTGACGGTGCAAATCGACCAAGTTGAGCATCCTGAACAACTTTCCTGTGTGGAGTCATGCAAAATTCGCAAAACCTTGGGAATTACAACTTTTTGGTGCAAAAGTGACGTCATAATTTGACCAAAAATCGTCGATTACCGCCAAAGTAAAACATTGACGGGGTTCAAATTTGCACCGGCACACTCGAGTGGGGTATCCGCAAGAAGTAATCACGCTAATTCGGTTTTTCGGGGTGCCACGAAAATTAAAAAGGTTATTCCCCGGGCAGGAAAAAGGGAAGAGCGGCCATCTTGTTTTTCTAATAGTCAATTCTGGAAATCGCGTTTTGACGGTGAAAATCGACCAAGTTGAGCATCCTGAACAACTTTCCTGTGTGGAGTCATGCAAAATTCGCAAAACCTTGGGAATTACAACTTTTTGGTGCAAAAGTGACGTCATAATTTGACCAAAAATCGTCGATTACCGCCAAAGTAAAACATTGACGGGGTTCAAATTTGCACCGGCACACTCGAGTGGGGTATCCGCAAGAAGTAATCACGCTAATTCGGCTTTTCGGGAGCTCGAAAATTCAAAAGTTTATTCCCCGGGCAGGGAAAAGAGAAGAGCGGCCATCTTGTTTTTCTAATAGTCAACTCTGGAAATCGCGTTTTGACGGTGCAAATCGACCAAGTTGAGCATCCTGAACAACTTTCCTGTGTGGAGTCATGCAAAATTCGCAAAACCTTGGGAATTACAACTTTTTGGTGCAAAAGTGACGTCATAATTTGACCAAAAATCGTCGATTACCGCCAAAGTAAAACATTGACGGGGTTCAAATTTGCACCGGCACACTCGGGTGGGGTATCCGCAAGAAGTAATCACGCTAATTCGGCTTTTCGGGGTACCACGAAAATTAAAAAGTTTATTCCCCGGGCAGGGAAAAGGGAAGAGCGGCCATCTTGTTTTTCTAATAGTCAACTCTGGAAATCGCGTTTTGACGGTGCAAATCGACCAAGTTGAGCATCCTGAACAACTTTCCTGTGTGGAGTCACGCAAAATTTGCAAAACCTTGGGAATTACAACTTTTTGGTGCAAAAGTGACGTCATAATTTGACCAAAAATCGTCGATTACCGCCAAAGTAAAACATTGACGGGGTTCAAATTTGCACCGGCACACTCGAGTGGGGTATCCGCAAGAAGTAATCACGCTAATTCGGCTTGTCGGGGTGCCACGAAAATTAAAAAGGTTATTCCCCGGGCAGGAAAAAGGGAAGAGCGGCCATCTTGTTTTTTTAATAGTCAACTCTGGAAATCGCGTTTTGACGGTGCAAATCGACCAAGTTGAGCATCCTGAACAACTTTCCTGTGTGGAGTCATGCAAAATTCGCAAAACCTTGGGAATTACAACTTTTTGGTGCAAAAGTGACGTCATAATTTGACCAAAAATCTTCGATTACCGCCAAAGTAAAACATTGACGGGGTTCAAATTTGCACCGGCACACTCGGGTGGGGTATCCGCAAGAAGTAATCACGCTAATTCGGTTTTTCGGGGTGCCACGAAAATTAAAAAGGTTATTCCCCGGGCAGGAACAAGGGAAGAGCGGCCATCTTGTTTTTCTAATAGTCAACTCTGGAAATCGCGTTTTGACGGTGCAAATCGACCAAGTTGAGCATCCTGAACAACTTTCCTGTGTGGAGTCATGCAAAATTCGCAAAACCTTGGGAATTACAACTTTTTGGTGCAAAAGTGACGTCATAATTTGACCAAAAATCGTCGATTACCGCCAAAGTAAAACATTGACGGGGTTCAAATTTGCACCGGCACACTCGAGTGGGGTATCCGCAAGAAGTAATCACGCTAATTCGGTTTTTCGGGGTGCCACGAAAATTAAAAAGGTTATTCCCCGGGCAGGAAAAAGGGAAGAGCGGCCATCTTGTTTTTCTAATAGTCAATTCTGGAAATCGCGTTTTGACGGTGAAAATCGACCAAGTTGAGCATCCTGAACAACTTTCCTGTGTGGAGTCATGCAAAATTCGCAAAACCTTGGGAATTACAACTTTTTGGTGCAAAAGTGACGTCATAATTTGACCAAAAATCGTCGATTACCGCCAAAGTAAAACATTGACGGGGTTCAAATTTGCACCGGCACACTCGAGTGGGGTATCCGCAAGAAGTAATCACGCTAATTCGGCTTTTCGGGAGCTCGAAAATTAAAAAGTTTATTCCCCGGGCAGGGAAAAGAGAAGAGCGGCCATCTTGTTTTTCTAATAGTCAACTCTGGAAATCGCGTTTTGACGGTGCAAATCGACCAAGTTGAGCATCCTGAACAACTTTCCTGTGTGGAGTCATGCAAAATTCGCAAAACCTTGGGAATTACAACTTTTTGGTGCAAAAGTGACGTCATAATTTGACCAAAAATCGTCGATTACCGCCAAAGTAAAACATTGACGGGGTTCAAATTTGCACCGGCACACTCGGGTGGGGTATCCGCAAGAAGTAATCACGCTAATTCGGCTTTTCGGGGTGCCACGAAAATTAAAAAGTTTATTCCCCGGGCAGGGAAAAGGGAAGAGCGGCCATCTTGTTTTTCTAATAGTCAACTCTGGAAATCGCGTTTTGACGGTGCAAATCGACCAAGTTGAGCATCCTGAACAACTTTCCTGTGTGGAGTCACGCAAAATTTGCAAAACCTTGGGAATTACAACTTTTTGGTGCAAAAGTGACGTCATAATTTGACCAAAAATCTTCGATTACCGCCAAAGTAAAACATTGACGGGGTTCAAATTTGCACCGGCACACTCGGGTGGGGTATCCGCAAGAAGTAATCACGCTAATTCGGTTTTTCGGGGTGCCACGAAAATTAAAAAGGTTATTCCCCGGGCAGGAACAAGGGAAGAGCGGCCATCTTGTTTTTCTAATAGTCAACTCTGGAAATCGCGTTTTGACGGTGCAAATCGACCAAGTTGAGCATCCTGAACAACGTCCCTGTGTGGAGTCATGCAAAATTTGCAAAACCTTCGGAATTACAACTTTTTGGTGCAAAAGTGACGTCATAATTTGACCAAAAATCGTCGATTACCGCCAAAGTAAAACTTTGGCGTGGTTCAAATTTGCACCGGCACTCTCGGGTGGGGTATCCGCAAGAAGTAATCACGCTAGTTCGGCTTTTCGGGGTGCCACGAAAATTAAAAAGGTTATTCCCCGGGCAGGAAAAAGGGAAGAGCGGCCATCTTGTTTTTCTAATAGTCAACTCTGGAAATCGCGTTTTGACGGTGCAAATCGACCAAGTTGAGCATCCTGAACAACTTTCCTGTGTGGAGTCATGCAAAATTCGCAAAACCTTGGGAATTACAACTTTTTGGTGCAAAAGTGACGTCATAATTTGACCAAAAATCGTCGATTACCGCCAAAGTAAAACATTGACGGGGTTCAAATTTGCACCGGCACACTCGAGTGGGGTATCCGCAAGAAGTAATCACGCTAATTCGGTTTTTCGGGGTGCCACGAAAATTAAAAAGGTTATTCCCCGGGCAGGAAAAAGGGAAGAGCGGCCATCTTGTTTTTCTAATAGTCAATTCTGGAAATCGCGTTTTGACGGTGAAAATCGACCAAGTTGAGCATCCTGAACAACTTTCCTGTGTGGAGTCATGCAAAATTCGCAAAACCTTGGGAATTACAACTTTTTGGTGCAAAAGTGACGTCATAATTTGACCAAAAATCGTCGATTACCGCCAAAGTAAAACATTGACGGGGTTCAAATTTGCACCGGCACACTCGAGTGGGGTATCCGCAAGAAGTAATCACGCTAATTCGGCTTTTCGGGAGCTCGAAAATTAAAAAGTTTATTCCCCGGGCAGGGAAAAGAGAAGAGCGGCCATCTTGTTTTTCTAATAGTCAACTCTGGAAATCGCGTTTTGACGGTGCAAATCGACCAAGTTGAGCATCCTGAACAACTTTCCTGTGTGGAGTCATGCAAAATTCGCAAAACCTTGGGAATTACAACTTTTTGGTGCAAAAGTGACGTCATAATTTGACCAAAAATCGTCGATTACCGCCAAAGTAAAACATTGACGGGGTTCAAATTTGCACCGGCACACTCGGGTGGGGTATCCGCAAGAAGTAATCACGCTAATTCGGCTTTTCGGGGTGCCACGAAAATTAAAAAGTTTATTCCCCGGGCAGGGAAAAGGGAAGAGCGGCCATCTTGTTTTTCTAATAGTCAACTCTGGAAATCGCGTTTTGACGGTGCAAATCGACCAAGTTGAGCATCCTGAACAACTTTCCTGTGTGGAGTCACGCAAAATTTGCAAAACCTTGGGAATTACAACTTTTTGGTGCAAAAGTGACGTCATAATTTGACCAAAAATCGTCGATTACCGCCAAAGTAAAACATTGACGGGGTTCAAATTTGCACCGGCACACTCGAGTGGGGTATCCGCAAGAAGTAATCACGCTAATTCGGCTTTTCGGGGTGCCACGAAAATTAAAAAGGTTATTCCCCGGGCAGGAAAAAGGGAAGAGCGGCCATCTTGTTTTTTTAATAGTCAACTCTGGAAATCGCGTTTTGACGGTGCAAATCGACCAAGTTGAGCATCCTGAACAACTTTCCTGTGTGGAGTCATGCAAAATTCGCAAAACCTTGGGAATTACAACTTTTTGGTGCAAAAGTGACGTCATAATTTGACCAAAAATCTTCGATTACCGCCAAAGTAAAACATTGACGGGGTTCAAATTTGCACCGGCACACTCGGGTGGGGTATCCGCAAGAAGTAATCACGCTAATTTGGTTTTTCGGGGTGCCACGAAAATTAAAAAGGTTATTCCCCGTACAGGAAAAAGGGAAGAGCGGCCATCTTGTTTTTCTAATAGTCAACTCTGGAAATCGCGTTTTGACGGTGCAAATCGACCAAGTTGAGCATCCTGAACAACTTTCCTGTGTGGAGTCATGCAAAATTCGCAAAACCTTGGGAATTACAACTTTTTGGTGCAAAAGTGACGTCATAATTTGACCAAAAATCGTCGATTACCGCCAAAGTAAAACATTGACGGGGTTCAAATTTGCACCGGCACACTCGAGTGGGGTATCCGCAAGAAGTAATCACGCTAATTCGGTTTTTCGGGGTGCCACGAAAATTAAAAAGGTTATTCCCCGGGCAGGAAAAAGGGAAGAGCGGCCATCTTGTTTTTCTAATAGTCAATTCTGGAAATCGCGTTTTGACGGTGAAAATCGACCAAGTTGAGCATCCTGAACAACTTTCCTGTGTGGAGTCATGCAAAATTCGCAAAACCTTGGGAATTACAACTTTTTGGTGCAAAAGTGACGTCATAATTTGACCAAAAATCGTCGATTACCGCCAAAGTAAAACATTGACGGGGTTCAAATTTGCACCGGCACACTCGAGTGGGGTATCCGCAAGAAGTAATCACGCTAATTCGGCTTTTCAGGAGCTCGAAAATTAAAAAGGTTATTCCCCGTACAGGAAAAAGGGAAGAGCGGCCATCTTGTTTTTCTAATAGTCAACTCTGGAAATCGCGTTTTGACGGTGCAAATCGACCAAGTTGAGCATCCTGAACAACTTTCCTGTGTGGAGTCATGCAAAATTCGCAAAACCTTGGGAATTACAACTTTTTGGTGCAAAAGTGACGTCATAATTTGACCAAAAATCGTCGATTACCGCCAAAGTAAAACATTGACGGGGTTCAAATTTGCACCGGCACACTCGAGTGGGGTATCCGCAAGAAGTAATCACGCTAATTCGGCTTTTCGGGAGCTCGAAAATTAAAAAGTTTATTCCCCGGGCAGGGAAAAGAGAAGAGCGGCCATCTTGTTTTTCTAATAGTCAACTCTGGAAATCGCGTTTTGACGGTGCAAATCGACCAAGTTGAGCATCCTGAACAACTTTCCTGTGTGGAGTCACGCAAAATTCGCAAAACCTTGGGAATTACAACTTTTTGGTGCAAAAGTGACGTCATAATTTGACCAAAAATCGTCGATTACCGCCAAAGTAAAACATTGACGGGGTTCAAATTTGCACCGGCACACTCGAGTGGGGTATCCGCAAGAAGTAATCACGCTAATTCGGTTTTTCGGGGTGCCACGAAAATTAAAAAGGTTATTCCCCGGGCAGGAAAAAGGGAAGAGCGGCCATCTTGTTTTTCTAATAGTCAATTCTGGAAATCGCGTTTTGACGGTGAAAATCGACCAAGTTGAGCATCCTGAACAACTTTCCTGTGTGGAGTCATGCAAAATTCGCAAAACCTTGGGAATTACAACTTTTTGGTGCAAAAGTGACGTCATAATTTGACCAAAAATCGTCGATTACCGCCAAAGTAAAACATTGACGGGGTTCAAATTTGCACCGGCACAATCGAGTGGGGTATCCGCAAGAAGTAATCACGCTAATTCGGCTTTTCAGGAGCTCGAAAATTAGAAAGTTTATTCCCCGGGCAGGGAAAAGGGAAGAGCGGCCATCTTGTTTTTCTAATAGTCAACTCTGGAAATCGCGTTTTGACGGTGCAAATCGACCAAGTTGAGCATCCTGAACAACTTTCCTGTGTGGAGTCATGCAAAATTCGCAAAACCTTGGGAATTACAACTTTTTGGTGCAAAAGTGACGTCATAATTTGACCAAAAAACTTCGATTACCGCCAAAGTAAAACATTGACGGGGTTCAAATTTGCACCGGCACACTCGAGTGGGGTATCCGCAAGAAGTAATCACGCTAATTCGGCTTTTCGGGAGCTCAAGAAAATTAAAAAGGTTATTCCCCGGGCAGGAAAAAGGGAAGAGCGGCCATCTTGTTTTTCTAATAGTCAATTCTGGAAATCGCGTTTTGACGGTGAAAATCGACCAAGTTGAGCATCCTGAACAACTTTCCTGTGTGGAGTCATGCAAAATTCGCAAAACCTTGGGAATTACAACTTTTTGGTGCAAAAGTGACGTCATAATTTGACCAAAAATCGTCGATTACCGCCAAAGTAAAACATTGACGGGGTTCAAATTTGCACCGGCACACTCGAGTGGGGTATCCGCAAGAAGTAATCACGCTAATTCGGCTTTTCAGGAGCTCGAAAATTAAAAAGGTTATTCCCCGTACAGGAAAAAGGGAAGAGCGGCCATCATGTTTTTCTAATAGTCAACTCTGGAAATCGCGTTTTGACGGTGCAAATCGACCAAGTTGAGCATCCTGAACAACTTTCCTGTGTGGAGTCATGCAAAATTCGCAAAACCTTGGGAATTACAACTTTTTGGTGCAAAAGTGACGTCATAATTTGACCAAAAATCGTCGATTACCGCCAAAGTAAAACATTGACGGGGTTCAAATTTGCACCGGCACACTCGAGTGGGGTATCCGCAAGAAGTAATCACGCTTATTCGGTTTTTCGGGGTGCCACGAAAATTAAAAAGGTTATTCCCCGGGCAGGAAAAAGGGAAGAGCGGCCATCTTGTTTTTCTAATAGTCAACTCTGGAAATCGCGTTTTGACGGTGCAAATCGACCAAGTTGAGCATCCTGAACAACTTTCCTGTGTGGAGTCACGCAAAATTCGCAAAACCTTGGGAATTACAACTTTTTGGTGCAAAAGTGACGTCATAATTTGACCAAAAATCGTCGATTACCGCCAAAGTAAAACATTGACGGGGTTCAAATTTGCACCGGCACACTCGAGTGGGGTATCCGCAAGAAGTAATCACGCTAATTCGGTTTTTCGGGGTGCCACGAAAATTAAAAAGGTTATTCCCCGGGCAGGAAAAAGGGAAGAGCGGCCATCTTGTTTTTCTAATAGTCAATTCTGGAAATCGCGTTTTGACGGTGAAAATCGACCAAGTTGAGCATCCTGAACAACTTTCCTGTGTGGAGTCATGCAAAATTCGCAAAACCTTGGGAATTACAACTTTTTGGTGCAAAAGTGACGTCATAATTTGACCAAAAATCGTCGATTACCGCCAAAGTAAAACATTGACGGGGTTCAAATTTGCACCGGCACACTCGAGTGGGGTATCCGCAAGAAGTAATCACGCTAATTCGGCTTTTCAGGAGCTCGAAAATTAGAAAGTTTATTCCCCGGGCAGGGAAAAGGGAAGAGCGGCCATCTTGTTTTTCTAATAGTCAACTCTGGAAATCGCGTTTTGACGGTGCAAATCGACCAAGTTGAGCATCCTGAACAACTTTCCTGTGTGGAGTCATGCAAAATTCGCAAAACCTTGGGAATTACAACTTTTTGGTGCAAAAGTGACGTCATAATTTGACCAAAAAACTTCGATTACCGCCAAAGTAAAACATTGACGGGGTTCAAATTTGCACCGGCACACTCGAGTGGGGTATCCGCAAGAAGTAATCACGCTAATTCGGCTTTTCGGGAGCTCAAGAAAATTAAAAAGGTTATTCCCCGGGCAGGAAAAAGGGAAGAGCGGCCATCTTGTTTTTCTAATAGTCAATTCTGGAAATCGCGTTTTGACGGTGAAAATCGACCAAGTTGAGCATCCTGAACAACTTTCCTGTGTGGAGTCATGCAAAATTCGCAAAACCTTGGGAATTACAACTTTTTGGTGCAAAAGTGACGTCATAATTTGACCAAAAATCGTCGATTACCGCCAAAGTAAAACATTGACGGGGTTCAAATTTGCACCGGCACACTCGAGTGGGGTATCCGCAAGAAGTAATCACGCTAATTCGGCTTTTCAGGAGCTCGAAAATTAAAAAGGTTATTCCCCGTACAGGAAAAAGGGAAGAGCGGCCATCATGTTTTTCTAATAGTCAACTCTGGAAATCGCGTTTTGACGGTGCAAATCGACCAAGTTGAGCATCCTGAACAACTTTCCTGTGTGGAGTCATGCAAAATTCGCAAAACCTTGGGAATTACAACTTTTTGGTGCAAAAGTGACGTCATAATTTGACCAAAAATCGTCGATTACCGCCAAAGTAAAACATTGACGGGGTTCAAATTTGCACCGGCACACTCGAGTGGGGTATCCGCAAGAAGTAATCACGCTTATTCGGTTTTTCGGGGTGCCACGAAAATTAAAAAGGTTATTCCCCGGGCAGGAAAAAGGGAAGAGCGGCCATCTTGTTTTTCTAATAGTCAATTCTGGAAATCGCGTTTTGACGGTGAAAATCGACCAAGTTGAGCATCCTGAACAACTTTCCTGTGTGGAGTCATGCAAAATTCGCAAAACCTTGGGAATTACAACTTTTTGGTGCAAAAGTGACGTCATAATTTGACCAAAAATCGTCGATTACCGCCAAAGTAAAACATTGACGGGGTTCAAATTTGCACCGGCACACTCGAGTGGGGTATCCGCAAGAAGTAATCACGCTAATTCGGCTTTTCAGGAGCTCGAAAATTAAAAAGTTTATTCCCCGGGCAGGGAAAAGGGAAGAGCGGCCATCTTGTTTTTCTAATAGTCAACTCTGGAAATCGCGTTTTGACGGTGCAAATCGACCAAGTTGAGCATCCTGAACAACTTTCCTGTGTGGAGTCATGCAAAATTCGCAAAACCTTGGGAATTACAACTTTTTGGTGCAAAAGTGACGTCATAATTTGACCAAAAAACTTCGATTACCGCCAAAGTAAAACATTGACGGGGTTCAAATTTGCACCGGCACACTCGAGTGGGGTATCCGCAAGAAGTAATCACGCTAATTCGGCTTTTCGGGAGCTCGAAAATTAAAAAGTTTATTCCCCGGGCAGGGAAAAGAGAAGAGCGGCCATCTTGTTTTTCTAATAGTCAACTCTGGAAATCGCGTTTTGACGGTGCAAATCGACCAAGTTGAGCATCCTGAACAACTTTCCTGTGTGGAGTCATGCAAAATTCGCAAAACCTTGGGAATTACAACTTTTTGGTGCAAAAGTGACGTCATAATTTGACCAAAAATCGTCGATTACCGCCAAAGTAAAACATTGACGGGGTTCAAATTTGCACCGGCACACTCGGGTGGGGTATCCGCAAGAAGTAATCACGCTAATTCGGCTTTTCGGGGTGCCACGAAAATTAAAAAGTTTATTCCCCGGGCAGGGAAAAGGGAAGAGCGGCCATCTTGTTTTTCTAATAGTCAACTCTGGAAATCGCGTTTTGACGGTGCAAATCGACCAAGTTGAGCATCCTGAACAACTTTCCTGTGTGGAGTCACGCAAAATTCGCAAAACCTTGGGAATTACAACTTTTTGGTGCAAAAGTGACGTCATAATTTGACCAAAAATCGTCGATTACCGCCAAAGTAAAACATTGACGGGGTTCAAATTTGCACCGGCACACTCGAGTGGGGTATCCGCAAGAAGTAATCACGCTAATTCGGCTTTTCGGGGTGCCACGAAAATTAAAAAGGTTATTCCCCGGGCAGGAAAAAGGGAAGAGCGGCCATCTTGTTTTTTTAATAGTCAACTCTGGAAATCGCGTTTTGACGGTGCAAATCGACCAAGTTGAGCATCCTGAACAACTTTCCTGTGTGGAGTCATGCAAAATTCGCAAAACCTTGGGAATTACAACTTTTTGGTGCAAAAGTGACGTCATAATTTGACCAAAAATCTTCGATTACCGCCAAAGTAAAACATTGACGGGGTTCAAATTTGCACCGGCACACTCGAGTGGGGTATCCGCAAGAAGTAATCACGCTAATTCGGTTTTTCGGGGTGCCACGAAAATTAAAAAGGTTATTCCCCGTACAGGAAAAAGGGAAGAGCGGCCATCTTGTTTTTCTAATAGTCAACTCTGGAAATCGCGTTTTGACGGTGCAAATCGACCAAGTTGAGCATCCTGAACAACTTTCCTGTGTGGAGTCATGCAAAATTCGCAAAACCTTGGGAATTACAACTTTTTGGTGCAAAAGTGACGTCATAATTTGACCAAAAATCGTCGATTACCGCCAAAGTAAAACATTGACAGGGTTCAAATTTGCACCGGCACACTCGAGTGGGATATCCGCAAGAAGTAATCACGCTAAGGGAGCACGTATCTATTTAACCGCCCGAGAGCTAGGCCGAAACGGGCCGAATCTGGCGGTTTGCCGATCAACAAAAGAAATGACTGGTGTCATGAATAATCCGCATATCAGGGGTTAAAGTTGCTCACCTTTGCTCATTAAACCTTCACAACCTCAACACAATGGTGTTGGGTCTGGATGGGCCAGGGGCACTAACAATAGGCTCGACGGGTCCTTTGTCAAGTGGCTGACAATTAAGGGATTATAGGATTACTGCCTGCAACTACAGACTGAATAAGCTGGAAAGACTTTGCTCCCAACGTTTAGCCAACAGCCGTATCTACCTCCTTTTCAAATTGACATATGTAGTCAGCATCTGATATCAAAGCTTAATATAATCGTTTAGTTTGAACATACTCATTAAAACAACTGATTAAAACAAATTCGAATAAATACTTAGAAGTAAATCTTCACTAGAATCTGTCGTAGGTTTGCTCACAACAATGTCTTCACAGGTCGTATGCCAGACGTGTTGGTACGTCTGCGTGCGTGATACAATATAAGGAACCATGCAAAAGTGCGCCCTCTTGTTTGAATAAATTTTTTTTTTCTGTACCATGCAGCCTAAGCCAAGTGTTCGTTTATTTCAAAGACATGTATCTAGAAATGATTATACGTTAGTAAATTTGTGTCAGTACACAATATAGATAGTGCGATAAAAGTATTTATATCTGACTAAATTTATCGTGTAAGCTGAATAAAATATTGAGTAATACATTACGGTTGTTGTAAGTTTTTTCCCTGTTGGGCTTAATTTTGCTGTCGTCAATGAAGTAGGCGTGATGAGCAAAAAAAAAAAAAAAAAAAGAATGAACACAGCCCGTTTAAATCGTGCAACACCATAATTTAAAGAAACAATTTGTCAGTTGTGGAATGTAAACATGGCTGAATCCACAATTTATTTTGGGATTATAAATGGAGATTAGGTATTTTAGGGAGAAATATTTGTATTCTTCTTTGGTCCTGTGCCGTTAAACTGTAAGTCCATCCTTAAATTCGTATTCATCTCTGCACCACCAAAGATGTCCAATCAAGGGTTAGTAGCATTTTAACATCAGCATTGAGCTGAGATATTTTTGTTTACTTATTTTTGCAAAATAAATGCAGTCTATAAAAAAAAAACCGCAATAGAACTCATGGATTCCAGAACACCTTTCTATGCACTATAGTTGGAAGTTTATGGTATCGGACCCTTCTCTAATCCGGGCACAAAGGGCCTTTGTCCAAGTCATCAGGGATTAACAGTCACCCATCTATTCCTTTGTGTACCAAAAGCTGGGTAGCAGGGGCAAGGAGATCATGAATATGCAGGCTAGGAAACCGAGCGGTGTGCATTCACCTGTTGATGATGAAGCTCATTACAGCGCCGGGCGATTCGGCCAGTTTCGGCCTACCTCTCGGGCGGTTAAATAGATACGTGCTCCCTAATTCGGCTTTTCGGGAGCTCGAAAATTAAAAAGTTTATTCCCCGGGCAGGGAAAAGGGAAGAGCGGCCATCTTGTTTTTCTAATAGTCAACTCTGGAAATCGCGTTTTGACGGTGCAAACCGACCAAGTTGAGCATCCTGAACAACTTTCCTGTGTGGAGTCATGCAAAATTCGCAAAACCTTGGGAATTACAACTTTTTGGTGCAAAAGTGACGTCATAATTTGACCAAAAATCGTCGATTACCGCCAAAGTAAAACATTGACGGGGTTCAAATTTGCACCGGCACACTCGAGTGGGGTATCCGCAAGAAGTAATCACGCTAATTCGGCTTTTCGGGAGCTCGAAAGTTAAAAATTTTATTCCCCGGGCAGGGAAAAGGGAAGAGCTGCCATCTTGTTTTTCTAATAGTCAACTCTGGAAATCGCGTTTTGACGGTGAAAATCGACCAAGTTGAGCATCCTGAACAACTTTCCTGTGTGGAGTCATGCAAAATTCGCAAAACCTTGGGAATTACAACTTTTTGGTGCAAAAGTGACGTCATAATTTGACCAAAAATCGTCGATTACCGCCAAAGTAAAACATTGACGGGGTTCAAATTTGCACCGGCACACTCGGGTGGGGTATCCGCAAGAAGTAATCACGCTAATTCGGCTTTTCGGGAGCTCGAAAATTAAAAGTTTTATTCCCCGGGCAGGGAAAAGGGAAGAGCGGCCATCTTGTTTTTCTAATAGTCAACTCTGGAAATCCCGTTTTGACGGTGCAAATCGACCAAGTTGAGCATCCTGAACAACTTTCCTGTGTGGAGTCATGCAAAATTCGCAAAACCTTGGGAATTACAACTTTTTGGTGCAAAAGTGACGTCATAATTTGACCAAAAATCTTCGATTACCGCCAAAGTAAAACATTGACGGGGTTCAAATTTGCACCGGCACACTCGGGTGGGGTATCCGCAAGAAGTAATCACGCTAATTCGGTTTTTCGGGGTGCCACGAAAATTAAAAAGGTTATTCCCCGGGCAGGAAAAAGGGAAGAGCGGCCATCTTGTTTTTCTAATAGTCAACTCTGGAAATCGCGTTTTGAAGGTGCAAATCGACCAAGTTGAGCATCCTGAACAACTTTCCTGTGTGGAGTCATGCAAAATTCGCAAAACCTTGGGAATTACAACTTTTTGGTGCAAAAGTGACGTCATAATTTGACCAAAAATCGTCGATTACCGCCAAAGTAAAACATTGACGGGGTTCAAATTTGCACCGGCACACTCGAGTGGGGTATCCGCAAGAAGTAATCACGCTAATTCGGCTTTTCGGGAGCTCGAAAATTAAAAAGTTTATTCCCCGGGCAGGGAAAAGGGAAGAGCGGCCATCTTGTTTTTCTAATAGTCAACTCTGGAAATCGCGTTTTGACGGTGCAAATCGACCAAGTTGAGCATCCTGAACAACTTTCCTGTGTGGAGTCATGCAAAATTCGCAAAACCTTGGGAATTACAACTTTTTGGTGCAAAAGTGACGTCATAATTTGACCAAAAATCGTCGATTACCGCCAAAGTAAAACATTGACGGGGTTCAAATTTGCACCGGCACACTCGAGTGGGGTATCCGCAAGAAGTAATCACGCTAATTCGGTTTTTCGGGGTGCCACGAAAATTAAAAAGGTTATTCCCCGGGCAGGAAAAAGGGAAGAGCGGCCATCTTGTTTTTCTAATAGTCAATTCTGGAAATCGCGTTTTGACGGTGAAAATCGACCAAGTTGAGCATCCTGAACAACTTTCCTGTGTGGAGTCATGCAAAATTCGCAAAACCTTGGGAATTACAACTTTTTGGTGCAAAAGTGACGTCATAATTTGACCAAAAATCGTCGATTACCGCCAAAGTAAAACATTGACGGGGTTCAAATTTGCACCGGCACACTCGAGTGGGGTATCCGCAAGAAGTAATCACGCTAATTCGGCTTTTCAGGAGCTCGAAAATTAGAAAGTTTATTCCCCGGGCAGGGAAAAGGGAAGAGCGGCCATCTTGTTTTTCTAATAGTCAACTCTGGAAATCGCGTTTTGACGGTGCAAATCGACCAAGTTGAGCATCCTGAACAACTTTCCTGTGTGGAGTCATGCAAAATTCGCAAAACCTTGGGAATTACAACTTTTTGGTGCAAAAGTGACGTCATAATTTGACCAAAAAACTTCGATTACCGCCAAAGTAAAACATTGACGGGGTTCAAATTTGCACCGGCACACTCGAGTGGGGTATCCGCAAGAAGTAATCACGCTAATTCGGCTTTTCGGGAGCTCGAAAATTAAAAAGTTTATTCCCCGGGCAGGGAAAAGAGAAGAGCGGCCATCTTGTTTTTCTAATAGTCAACTCTGGAAATCGCGTTTTGACGGTGCAAATCGACCAAGTTGAGCATCCTGAACAACTTTCCTGTGTGGAGTCATGCAAAATTCGCAAAACCTTGGGAATTACAACTTTTTGGTGCAAAAGTGACGTCATAATTTGACCAAAAATCGTCGATTACCGCCAAAGTAAAACATTGACGGGGTTCAAATTTGCACCGGCACACTCGGGTGGGGTATCCGCAAGAAGTAATCACGCTAATTCGGCTTTTCGGGGTGCCACGAAAATTAAAAAGGTTATTCCCCGGGCAGGAAAAAGGGAAGAGCGGCCATCTTGTTTTTTTAATAGTCAACTCTGGAAATCCCGTTTTGACGGTGCAAATCGACCAAGTTGAGCATCCTGAACAACTTTCCTGTGTGGAGTCATGCAAAATTCGCAAAACCTTGGGAATTACAACTTTTTGGTGCAAAAGTGACGTCATAATTTGACCAAAAATCTTCGATAGCCGCCAAAGTAAAACATTGACGGGGTTCAAATTTGCACCGGCACACTCGGGTGGGGTATCCGCAAGAAGTAATCACGCTAATTCGGTTTTTCGGGGTGCCACGAAAATTAAAAAGGTTATTCCCCGGGCAGGAAAAAGGGAAGAGCGGCCAACTTGTTTTTCTAATATTCAACTCTGGAAATCGCGTTTTGACGGTGCAAATCGACCAAGTTGAGCATCCTGAACAACTTTCCTGTGTGGAGTCATGCAAAATTCGCAAAACCTTGGGAATTACAACTTTTTGGTGCAAAAGTGACGTCATAATTTGACCAAAAATCGTCGATTACCGCCAAAGTAAAACATTGACGGGGTTCAAATTTGCACCGGCACACTCGGGTGGGGTATCCGCAAGAAGTAATCACGCTAATTCGGCTTTTCGGGAGCTCGAAAATTAAAAAGTTTATTCCCCGGGCAGGGAAAAGGGAAGAGCGGCCATCTTGTTTTTCTAATAGTCAACTCTGGAAATCCCGTTTTGACGGTGCAAATCGACCAAGTTGAGCATCCTGAACAACTTTCCTGTGTGGAGTCATGCAAAATTCGCAAAACCTTGGGAATTACAACTTTTTGGTGCAAAAGTGACGTCATAATTTGACCAAAAATCGTCGATTACCGCCAAAGTAAAACATTGACGGGGTTCAAATTTGCACCGGCACACTCGAGTGGGGTATCCGCAAGAAGTAATCACGCTAATTCGGCTTTTCGGGAGCTCGAAAATTAAAAAGTTTATTCCCCGGGCAGGGAAAAGGGAAGAGCGGCCATCTTGTTTTTCTAATAGTCAACTCTAGAAATCGCGTTTTGACGGTGCAAATCGACCAAGTTGAGCATCCTGAACAACTTCCCTGTGTGGAGTCATGCAAAATTCGCAAAACCTTGGGAATTACAACTTTTTGGTGCAAAAGTGACGTCATAATTTGACCAAAAATCGTCGATTACCGCCAAAGTAAAACATTGACGGGGTTCAAATTTGCACCGGCACACTCGGGTGGGGTATCCGCAAGAAGTAATCACGCTAATTCGGCTTTTCGGGAGCTCGAAAATTAAAAAGTTTATTCCCCGGGCAGGGAAAAGGGAAGAGCGGCCATCTTGTTTTTCTAATAGTCAACTCTGGAAATCCCGTTTTGACGGTGCAAATCGACCAAGTTGAGCATCCTGAACAACTTTCCTGTGTGGAGTCATGCAAAATTCGCAAAACCTTGGGAATTACAACTTTTTGGTGCAAAAGTGACGTCATAATTTGACCAAAAATCGTCGATTACCGCCAAAGTAAAACATTGACGGGGTTCAAATTTGCACCGGCACACTCGAGTGGGGTATCCGCAAGAAGTAATCACGCTAATTCGGCTTTTCGGGAGCTCGAAAATTAAAAAGTTTATTCCCCGGGCAGGGAAAAGGGAAGAGCGGCCATCTTGTTTTTCTAATAGTCAACTCTAGAAATCGCGTTTTGACGGTGCAAATCGACCAAGTTGAGCATCCTGAACAACTTCCCTGTGTGGAGTCATGCAAAATTCGCAAAACCTTGGGAATTACAACTTTTTGGTGCAAAAGTGACGTCATAATTTGACCAAAAATCGTCGATTACCGCCAAAGTAAAACATTGACGGGGTTCAAATTTGCACCGGCACACTCGAGTGGGGTATCCGCAAGAAGTAATCACGCTAATTCGGTTTTTCGGGAGCTCGAAAATTAAAAATTTTATTCCCCGAGCAGGGAAAAGGGAAGAGCGGCCATCTTGTTTTTCTAATAGTCAACTCTGGAAATCGCGTTTTGACGGTGCAAATCGACCAAGTTGAGCATCCTGAACAACTTTCCTGTGTGGAGTCATGCAAAATTCGCAAAACTTGGGAATTACAACTTTTTGGTGCAAAAGTGACGTCATAATTTGACCAAAAATCGTCGATTACCGCCAAAGTAAAACATTGACGGGGTTCAAATTTGCACCGGCACACTCGGGTGGGGTATCCGCAAGAAGTAATCACGCTAATTCGGTTTTTCGGGGTGCCACGAAAATTAAAAAGGTTATTCCCCGGGCAGGAAAAAGGGAAGAGCGGCCATCTTGTTTTTCTAATAGTCAACTCTGGAAATCGCGTTTTGACGGTGCAAATCGACCAAGTTGAGCATCCTGAACAAGTTTCCTGTGTGGAGTCATGCAAAATTCGCAAAACCTTGGGAATTACAACTTTTTGGTGCAAAAGTGACGTCATAATTTGACCAAAAATCGTCGATTACCGCCAAAGTAAAACATTGACGGGGTTCAAATTTGCACCGGCACACTCGAGTGGGGTATCCGCAAGAAGTAATCACGCTAATTCGGCTTTTCGGGAGCTCGAAAATTAAAAAGTTTATTCCCCGGGCAGGGAAAAGGGAAGAGCGGCCATCTTGTTTTTCTAATAGTCAACTCTGGAAATCGCGTTTTGACGGTGCAAATCGACCAAGTTGAGCATCCTGAACAACTTTCCTGTGTGGAGTCATGCAAAATTCGCAAAACCTTGGGAATTACAACTTTTTGGTGCAAAAGTGACGTCATAATTTGACCAAAAATCGTCGATTACCGCCAAAGTAAAACATTGACGGGGTTCAAATTTGCACCGGCACACTCGAGTGGGGTATCCGCAAGAAGTAATCACGCTAATTCGGTTTTTCGGGGTGCCACGAAAATTAAAAAGGTTATTCCCCGGGCAGGAAAAAGGGAAGAGCGGCCATCTTGTTTTTCTAATAGTCAATTCTGGAAATCGCGTTTTGACGGTGAAAATCGACCAAGTTGAGCATCCTGAACAATTTTCCTGTGTGGAGTCATGCAAAATTCGCAAAACCTTGGGAATTACAACTTTTTGGTGCAAAAGTGACGTCATAATTTGACCAAAAATCGTCGATTACCGCCAAAGTAAAACATTGACGGGGTTCAAATTTGCACCGGCACACTCGAGTGGGGTATCCGCAAGAAGTAATCACGCTAATTCGGCTTTTCAGGAGCTCGAAAATTAGAAAGTTTATTCCCCGGGCAGGGAAAAGGGAACAGCGGCCATCTTGTTTTTCTAATAGTCAACTCTGGAAATCGCGTTTTGACGGTGCAAATCGACCAAGTTGAGCATCCTGAACAACTTTCCTGTGTGGAGTCATGCAAAATTCGCAAAACCTTGGGAATTACAACTTTTTGGTGCAAAAGTGACGTCATAATTTGACCAAAAATCGTCGATTACCGCCAAAGTAAAACATTGACGGGGTTCAAATTTGCACCGGCACACTCGGGTGGGGTATCCGCAAGAAGTAATCACGCTAATTCGGCTTTTCGGGGTGCCACGAAAATTAAAAAGGTTATTCCCCGGGCAGGAAAAAGGGAAGAGCGGCCATCTTGTTTTTTTAATAGTCAACTCTGGAAATCCCGTTTTGACGGTGCAAATCGACTAAGTTGAGCATCCTGAACAACTTTCCTGTGTGGAGTCATGCAAAATTCGCAAAACCTTGGGAATTACAACTTTTTGGTGCAAAAGTGACGTCATAATTTGACCAAAAATCTTCGATAGCCGCCAAAGTAAAACATTGACGGGGTTCAAATTTGCACCGGCACACTCGGGTGGGGTATCCGCAAGAAGTAATCACGCTAATTCGGTTTTTCGGGGTGCCACGAAAATTAAAAAGGTTATTCCCCGGGCAGGAAAAAGGGAAGAGCGGCCAACTTGTTTTTCTAATAGTCAACTCTGGAAATCGCGTTTTGACGGTGCAAATCGACCAAGTTGAGCATCCTGAACAACTTTCCTGTGTGGAGTCATGCAAAATTCGCAAAACCTTGGGAATTACAACTTTTTGGTGCAAAAGTGACGTCATAATTTGACCAAAAATCGTCGATTACCGCCAAAGTAAAACATTGACGGGGTTCAAATTTGCACCGGCACACTCGGGTGGGGTATCCGCAAGAAGTAATCACGCTAATTCGGCTTTTCGGGAGCTCGAAAATTAAAAAGTTTATTCCCCGGGCAGGGAAAAGGGAAGAGCGGCCATCTTGTTTTTCTAATAGTCAACTCTGGAAATCCCGTTTTGACGGTGCAAATCGACCAAGTTGAGCATCCTGAACAACTTTCCTGTGTGGAGTCATGCAAAATTCGCAAAACCTTGGGAATTACAACTTTTTGGTGCAAAAGTGACGTCATAATTTGACCAAAAATCGTCGATTACCGCCAAAGTAAAACATTGACGGGGTTCAAATTTGCACCGGCACACTCGAGTGGGGTATCCGCAAGAAGTAATCACGCTAATTCGGCTTTTCGGGAGCTCGAAAATTAAAAAGTTTATTCCCCGGGCAGGGAAAAGGGAAGAGCGGCCATCTTGTTTTTCTAATAGTCAACTCTAGAAATCGCGTTTTGACGGTGCAAATCGACCAAGTTGAGCATCCTGAACAACTTCCCTGTGTGGAGTCATGCAAAATTCGCAAAACCTTGGGAATTACAACTTTTTGGTGCAAAAGTGACGTCATAATTTGACCAAAAATCGTCGATTACCGCCAAAGTAAAACATTGACGGGGTTCAAATTTGCACCGGCACACTCGAGTGGGGTATCCGCAAGAAGTAATCACGCTAATTCGGTTTTTCGGGAGCTCGAAAATTAAAAATTTTATTCCCCGAGCAGGGAAAAGGGAAGAGCGGCCATCTTGTTTTTCTAATAGTCAACTCTGGAAATCGCGTTTTGACGGTGCAAATCGACCAAGTTGAGCATCCTGAACAACTTTCCTGTGTGGAGTCATGCAAAATTCGCAAAACTTGGGAATTACAACTTTTTGGTGCAAAAGTGACGTCATAATTTGACCAAAAATCTTCGATTACCGCCAAAGTAAAACATTGACGGGGTTCAAATTTGCACCGGCACACTCGGGTGGGGTATCCGCAAGAAGTAATCACGCTAATTCGGTTTTTCGGGGTGCCACGAAAATTAAAAAGGTTATTCCCCGGGCAGGAAAAAGGGAAGAGCGGCCATCTTGTTTTTCTAATAGTCAACTCTGGAAATCGCGTTTTGACGGTGCAAATCGACCAAGTTGAGCATCCTGAACAACTTTCCTGTGTGGAGTCATGCAAAATTCGCAAAACCTTGGGAATTACAACTTTTTGGTGCAAAAGTGCAAAAATCGTCGATTACCGCCAAAGTAAAACATTGACGGGGTTCAAATTTGCACCGGCACACTCGAGTGGGGTATCCGCAAGAAGTAATCACGCTAATTCGGCTTTTCGGGAGCTCGAAAATTAAAAAGTTTATTCCCCGGGCAGGGAAAAGGGAAGAGCGGCCATCTTGTTTTTCTAATAGTCAACTCTACAAATCGCGTTTTGACGGTGCAAATCGACCAAGTTGAGCATCCTGAACAACTTTCCTGTGTGGAGTCATGCAAAATTCGCAAAACCTTGGGAATTACAACTTTTTGGTGCAAAAGTGACGTCATAATTTGACCAAAAATCGTCGATTACCGCCAAAGTAAAACATTGACGGGGTTCAAATTTGCACCGGCACACTCGAGTGGGGTATCCGCAAGAAGTAATCACGCTAATTCGGCTTTTCGGGAGCTCGAAAATTAAAAATTTTATTCCCCGAGCAGGGAAAAGGGAAGAGCGGCCATCTTGTTTTTCTAATAGTCAACTCTGGAAATCCCGTTTTGACGGTGCAAATCGACCAAGTTGAGCATCCTGAACAACTTTCCTGTGTGGAGTCATGCAAAATTCGCAATACTTGGGAATTACAACTTTTTGGTGCAAAAGTGACGTCATAATTTGACCAAAAATCTTCGATTACCGCCAAAGTAAAACATTGACGGGGTTCAAATTTGCACCGGCACACTCGGGTGGGGTATCCGCAAGAAGTAATCACGCTAATTCGGCTTTTCGGGAGCTCGAAAATTAAAAAGTTTATTCCCCGTGCAGGGAAAAGGGAAGAGCGGCCATCTTGTTTTTCTAATAGTCAACTCTGGAAATCGCGTTTTGATGGTGCAAATCGACCAAGTTGAGCATCCTGAACAACTTTCCTGTGTGGAGTCATGCAAAATTCGCAAAACCTTGGGAATTACAACTTTTTGGTGCAAAAGTGACGTCATAATTTGACCAAAAATCGTCGATTACCGCCAAAGTAAAACATTGACGGGGTTCAAATTTGCACCGGCACACTCGAGTGGGGTATCCGCAAGAAGTAATCACGCTAATTCGGCTTTTCGGGAGCTCGAAAATTAAAAAGTTTATTCCCCGGGCAGGGAAAAGGGAAGAGCGGCCATCTTGTTTTTCTAATAGTCAATTCTGGAAATCGCGTTTTGACGGTGCAAATCGACCAAGTTGAGCATCCTGAACAACTTTCCTGTGTGGAGTCATGCAAAATTCGCAAAACCTTGGGAATTACAACTTTTTGGTGCAAAAGTGACGTCATAATTTGACCAAAAATCTTCGATTACCGCCAAAGTAAAACATTGACGGGGTTCAAATTTGCACCGGCACACTCGGGTGGGGTATCCGCAAGAAGTAATCACGCTAATTCGGCTTTTCGGGAGCTCGAAAATTAAAAAGTTTATTCCCCGTGCAGGGAAAAGGGAAGAGCGGCCATCTTGTTTTTCTAATAGTCAACTCTGGAAATCGCGTTTTGATGGTGCAAATCGACCAAGTTGAGCATCCTGAACAACTTTCCTGTGTGGAGTCATGCAAAATTCGCAAAACCTTGGGAATTACAACTTTTTGGTGCAAAAGTGACGTCATAATTTGACCAAAAATCGTCGATTACCGCCAAAGTAAAACATTGACGGGGTTCAAATTTGCACCGGCACACTCGAGTGGGGTATCCGCAAGAAGTAATCACGCTAATTCGGCTTTTCGGGAGCTCGAAAATTAAAAAGTTTATTCCCCGGGCAGGGAAAAGGGAAGAGCGGCCATCTTGTTTTTCTAATAGTCAATTCTGGAAATCGCGTTTTGACGGTGCAAATCGACCAAGTTGAGCATCCTGAACAACTTTCCTGTGTGGAGTCATGCAAAATTCGCAAAACCTTGGGAATTACAACTTTTTGGTGCAAAAGTGACGTCATAATTTGACCAAAAATCTTCGATTACCGCCAAAGTAAAACATTGACGGGGTTCAAATTTGCACCGGCACACTCGGGTGGGGTATCCGCAAGAAGTAACCACGCTAATTCGGTTTTTCGGGGTGCCACGAAAATTAAAAAGGTTATTCCCCGGCAGGAAAAAGGGAAGAGCGGCCATCTTGTTTTTTTAATAGTCAACTCTGGAAATCGCGTTTTGACGGTGCAAATCGACCAAGTTGAGCATCCTGAACAACTTTCCTGTGTGGAGTCATGCAAAATTCGCAAAACCTTGGGAATTACAACTTTTTGGTGCAAAAGTGACGTCATAATTTGACCAAAAATCTTCGATTACCGCCAAAGTAAAACATTGACGGGGTTCAAATTTGCACCGGCACACTCGGGTGGGGTATCCGCAAGAAGTAATCACGCTAATTCGGTTTTTCGGGGTGCCACGAAAATTAAAAAGGTTATTCCCCGGGCAGGAAAAAGGGAAGAGCGGCCATCTTGTTTTTCTAATAGTCAACTCTGGAAATCGCGTTTTGACGGTGCAAATCGACCAAGTTGAGCATCCTGAACAACGTCCCTGTGTGGAGTCATGCAAAATTCGCAAAACCTTCGGAATTACAACTTTTTGGTGCAAAAGTGACGTCATAATTTGACCAAAAATCGTCGATTACCGCCAAAGTAAAACTTTGGCGTGGTTCAAATTTGCACCGGCACTCTCGGGTGGGGTATCCGCAAGAAGTAATCACGCTAGTTCGGCTTTTCGGGGTGCCACGAAAATTAAAAAGGTTATTCCCCGGGCAGGAAAAAGGGAAGAGCGGCCATCTTGTTTTTCTAATAGTCAACTCTGGAAATCGCGTTTTGACGGTGCAAATCGACCAAGTTGAGCATCCTGAACAACTTTCCTGTGTGGAGTCATGCAAAATTCGCAAAACCTTGGGAATTACAACTTTTTGGTGCAAAAGTGACGTCATAATTTGACCAAAAATCGTCGATTACCGCCAAAGTAAAACATTGACGGGGTTCAAATTTGCACCGGCACACTCGAGTGGGGTATCCGCAAGAAGTAATCACGCTAATTCGGTTTTTCGGGGTGCCACGAAAATTAAAAAGGTTATTCCCCGGGCAGGAAAAAGGGAAGAGCGGCCATCTTGTTTTTCTAATAGTCAATTCTGGAAATCGCGTTTTGACGGTGAAAATCGACCAAGTTGAGCATCCTGAACAACTTTCCTGTGTGGAGTCATGCAAAATTCGCAAAACCTTGGGAATTACAACTTTTTGGTGCAAAAGTGACGTCATAATTTGACCAAAAAACTTCGATTACCGCCAAAGTAAAACATTGACGGGGTTCAAATTTGCACCGGCACACTCGAGTGGGGTATCCGCAAGAAGTAATCACGCTAATTCGGCTTTTCGGGAGCTCGAAAATTAAAAAGTTTATTCCCCGGGCAGGGAAAAGAGAAGAGCGGCCATCTTGTTTTTCTAATAGTCAACTCTGGAAATCGCGTTTTGACGGTGCAAATCGACCAAGTTGAGCATCCTGAACAACTTTCCTGTGTGGAGTCATGCAAAATTCGCAAAACCTTGGGAATTACAACTTTTTGGTGCAAAAGTGACGTCATAATTTGACCAAAAATCGTCGATTACCGCCAAAGTAAAACATTGACGGGGTTCAAATTTGCACCGGCACACTCGGGTGGGGTATCCGCAAGAAGTAATCACGCTAATTCGGCTTTTCGGGGTGCCACGAAAATTAAAAAGTTTATTCCCCGGGCAGGGAAAAGGGAAGAGCGGCCATCTTGTTTTTCTAATAGTCAATTCTGGAAATCGCGTTTTGACGGTGCAAATCGACCAAGTTGAGCATCCTGAACAACTTTCCTGTGTGGAGTCATGCAAAATTCGCAAAACCTTGGGAATTACAACTTTTTGGTGCAAAAGTGACGTCATAATTTGACCAAAAATCTTCGATTACCGCCAAAGTAAAACATTGACGGGGTTCAAATTTGCACCGGCACACTCGGGTGGGGTATCCGCAAGAAGTAATCACGCTAATTCGGTTTTTCGGGGTGCCACGAAAATTAAAAAGGTTATTCCCCGGCAGGAAAAAGGGAAGAGCGGCCATCTTGTTTTTTTAATAGTCAACTCTGGAAATCGCGTTTTGACGGTGCAAATCGACCAAGTTGAGCATCCTGAACAACGTCCCTGTGTGGAGTCATGCAAAATTCGCAAAACCTTCGGAATTACAACTTTTTGGTGCAAAAGTGACGTCATAATTTGACCAAAAATCGTCGATTACCGCCAAAGTAAAACTTTGGCGTGGTTCAAATTTGCACCGGCACTCTCGGGTGGGGTATCCGCAAGAAGTAATCACGCTAGTTCGGCTTTTCGGGGTGCCACGAAAATTAAAAAGGTTATTCCCCGGGCAGGAAAAAGGGAAGAGCGGCCATCTTGTTTTTCTAATAGTCAACTCTGGAAATCGCGTTTTGACGGTGCAAATCGACCAAGTTGAGCATCCTGAACAACTTTCCTGTGTGGAGTCATGCAAAATTCGCAAAACCTTGGGAATTACAACTTTTTGGTGCAAAAGTGACGTCATAATTTGACCAAAAATCGTCGATTACCGCCAAAGTAAAACATTGACGGGGTTCAAATTTGCACCGGCACACTCGAGTGGGGTATCCGCAAGAAGTAATCACGCTAATTCGGTTTTTCGGGGTGCCACGAAAATTAAAAAGGTTATTCCCCGGGCAGGAAAAAGGGAAGAGCGACCATCTTGTTTTTCTAATAGTCAATTCTGGAAATCGCGTTTTGACGGTGAAAATCGACCAAGTTGAGCATCCTGAACAACTTTCCTGTGTGGAGTCATGCAAAATTCGCAAAACCTTGGGAATTACAACTTTTTGGTGCAAAAGTGACGTCATAATTTGACCAAAAATCGTCGATTACCGCCAAAGTAAAACATTGACGGGGTTCAAATTTGCACCGGCACACTCGAGTGGGGTATCCGCAAGAAGTAATCACGCTAATTCGGCTTTTCGGGAGCTCGAAAATTAAAAAGTTTATTCCCCGGGCAGGGAAAAGAGAAGAGCGGCCATCTTGTTTTTCTAATAGTCAACTCTGGAAATCGCGTTTTGACGGTGCAAATCGACCAAGTTGAGCATCCTGAACAACTTTCCTGTGTGGAGTCATGCAAAATTCGCAAAACCTTGGGAATTACAACTTTTTGGTGCAAAAGTGACGTCATAATTTGACCAAAAATCGTCGATTACCGCCAAAGTAAAACATTGACGGGGTTCAAATTTGCACCGGCACACTCGGGTGGGGTATCCGCAAGAAGTAATCACGCTAATTCGGCTTTTCGGGGTGCCACGAAAATTAAAAAGTTTATTCCCCGGGCAGGGAAAAGGGAAGAGCGGCCATCTTGTTTTTCTAATAGTCAACTCTGGAAATCGCGTTTTGACGGTGCAAATCGACCAAGTTGAGCATCCTGAACAACTTTCCTGTGTGGAGTCACGCAAAATTTGCAAAACCTTGGGAATTACAACTTTTTGGTGCAAAAGTGACGTCATAATTTGACCAAAAATCGTCGATTACCGCCAAAGTAAAACATTGACGGGGTTCAAATTTGCACCGGCACACTCGAGTGGGGTATCCGCAAGAAGTAATCACGCTAATTCGGCTTTTCGGGGTGCCACGAAAATTAAAAAGGTTATTCCCCGGGCAGGAAAAAGGGAAGAGCGGCCATCTTGTTTTTTTAATAGTCAACTCTGGAAATCGCGTTTTGACGGTGCAAATCGACCAAGTTGAGCATCCTGAACAACTTTCCTGTGTGGAGTCATGCAAAATTCGCAAAACCTTGGGAATTACAACTTTTTGGTGCAAAAGTGACGTCATAATTTGACCAAAAATCTTCGATTACCGCCAAAGTAAAACATTGACGGGGTTCAAATTTGCACCGGCACACTCGGGTGGGGTATCCGCAAGAAGTAATCACGCTAATTCGGTTTTTCGGGGTGCCACGAAAATTAAAAAGGTTATTCCCCGGGCAGGAAAAAGGGAAGAGCGGCCATCTTGTTTTTCTAATAGTCAACTCTGGAAATCGCGTTTTGACGGTGCAAATCGACCAAGTTGAGCATCCTGAACAACGTCCCTGTGTGGAGTCATGCAAAATTCGCAAAACCTTCGGAATTACAACTTTTTGGTGCAAAAGTGACGTCATAATTTGACCAAAAATCGTCGATTACCGCCAAAGTAAAACTTTGGCGTGGTTCAAATTTGCACCGGCACTCTCGGGTGGGGTATCCGCAAGAAGTAATCACGCTAATTCGGTTTTTCGGGGTGCCACGAAAATTAAAAAGGTTATTCCCCGGGCAGGAAAAAGGGAAGAGCGGCCATCTTGTTTTTCTAATAGTCAACTCTGGAAATCGCGTTTTGACGGTGCAAATCGACCAAGTTGAGCATCCTGAACAACTTTCCTGTGTGGAGTCATGCAAAATTCGCAAAACCTTGGGAATTACAACTTTTTGGTGCAAAAGTGACGTCATAATTTGACCAAAAATCGTCGATTACCGCCAAAGTAAAACATTGACGGGGTTCAAATTTGCACCGGCACACTCGAGTGGGGTATCCGCAAGAAGTAATCACGCTAATTCGGTTTTTCGGGGTGCCACGAAAATTAAAAAGGTTATTCCCCGGGCAGGAAAAAGGGAAGAGCGGCCATCTTGTTTTTCTAATAGTCAATTCTGGAAATCGCGTTTTGACGGTGAAAATCGACCAAGTTGAGCATCCTGAACAACTTTCCTGTGTGGAGTCATGCAAAATTCGCAAAACCTTGGGAATTACAACTTTTTGGTGCAAAAGTGACGTCATAATTTGACCAAAAATCGTCGATTACCGCCAAAGTAAAACATTGACGGGGTTCAAATTTGCACCGGCACACTCGAGTGGGGTATCCGCAAGAAGTAATCACGCTAATTCGGCTTTTCGGGAGCTCGAAAATTAAAAAGTTTATTCCCCGGGCAGGGAAAAGAGAAGAGCGGCCATCTTGTTTTTCTAATAGTCAACTCTGGAAATCGCGTTTTGACGGTGCAAATCGACCAAGTTGAGCATCCTGAACAACTTTCCTGTGTGGAGTCATGCAAAATTCGCAAAACCTTGGGAATTACAACTTTTTGGTTGCAAAAGTGACGTCATAATTTGACCAAAAATCGTCGATTACCGCCAAAGTAAAACATTGACGGGGTTCAAATTTGCACCGGCACACTCGGGTGGGGTATCCGCAAGAAGTAATCACGCTAATTCGGCTTTTCGGGGTGCCACGAAAATTAAAAAGTTTATTCCCCGGGCAGGGAAAAGGGAAGAGCGGCCATCTTGTTTTTCTAATAGTCAACTCTGGAAATCGCGTTTTGACGGTGCAAATCGACCAAGTTGAGCATCCTGAACAACTTTCCTGTGTGGAGTCACGCAAAATTTGCAAAACCTTGGGAATTACAACTTTTTGGTGCAAAAGTGACGTCATAATTTGACCAAAAATCGTCGATTACCGCCAAAGTAAAACATTGACGGGGTTCAAATTTGCACCGGCACACTCGAGTGGGGTATCCGCAAGAAGTAATCACGCTAATTCGGCTTTTCGGGGTGCCACGAAAATTAAAAAGGTTATTCCCCGGGCAGGAAAAAGGGAAGAGCGGCCATCTTGTTTTTTTAATAGTCAACTCTGGAAATCGCGTTTTGACGGTGCAAATCGACCAAGTTGAGCATCCTGAACAACTTTCCTGTGTGGAGTCATGCAAAATTCGCAAAACCTTGGGAATTACAACTTTTTGGTGCAAAAGTGACGTCATAATTTGACCAAAAATCTTCGATTACCGCCAAAGTAAAACATTGACGGGGTTCAAATTTGCACCGGCACACTCGGGTGGGGTATCCGCAAGAAGTAATCACGCTAATTCGGTTTTTCGGGGTGCCACGAAAATTAAAAAGGTTATTCCCCGTACAGGAAAAAGGGAAGAGCGGCCATCTTGTTTTTCTAATAGTCAACTCTGGAAATCGCGTTTTGACGGTGCAAATCGACCAAGTTGAGCATCCTGAACAACTTTCCTGTGTGGAGTCATGCAAAATTCGCAAAACCTTGGGAATTACAACTTTTTGGTGCAAAAGTGACGTCATAATTTGACCAAAAATCGTCGATTACCGCCAAAGTAAAACATTGACGGGGTTCAAATTTGCACCGGCACACTCGAGTGGGGTATCCGCAAGAAGTAATCACGCTAATTCGGTTTTTCGGGGTGCCACGAAAATTAAAAAGGTTATTCCCCGGGCAGGAAAAAGGGAAGAGCGGCCATCTTGTTTTTCTAATAGTCAATTCTGGAAATCGCGTTTTGACGGTGAAAATCGACCAAGTTGAGCATCCTGAACAACTTTCCTGTGTGGAGTCATGCAAAATTCGCAAAACCTTGGGAATTACAACTTTTTGGTGCAAAAGTGACGTCATAATTTGACCAAAAATCGTCGATTACCGCCAAAGTAAAACATTGACGGGGTTCAAATTTGCACCGGCACACTCGAGTGGGGTATCCGCAAGAAGTAATCACGCTAATTCGGCTTTTCAGGAGCTCGAAAATTAAAAAGGTTATTCCCCGTACAGGAAAAAGGGAAGAGCGGCCATCTTGTTTTTCTAATAGTCAACTCTGGAAATCGCGTTTTGACGGTGCAAATCGACCAAGTTGAGCATCCTGAACAACTTTCCTGTGTGGAGTCATGCAAAATTCGCAAAACCTTGGGAATTACAACTTTTTGGTGCAAAAGTGACGTCATAATTTGACCAAAAATCGTCGATTACCGCCAAAGTAAAACATTGACGGGGTTCAAATTTGCACCGGCACACTCGGGTGGGGTATCCGCAAGAAGTAATCACGCTAATTCGGTTTTTCGGGGTGCCACGAAAATTAAAAAGGTTATTCCCCGGGCAGGAAAAAGGGAAGAGCGGCCATCTTGTTTTTTTAATAGTCAACTCTGGAAATCGCGTTTTGACGGTGCAAATCGACCAAGTTGAGCATCCTGAACAACTTTCCTGTGTGGAGTCATGCAAAATTCGCAAAACCTTGGGAATTACAACTTTTTGGTGCAAAAGTGACGTCATAATTTGACCAAAAATCTTCGATTACCGCCAAAGTAAAACATTGACGGGGTTCAAATTTGCACCGGCACACTCGAGTGGGGTATCCGCAAGAAGTAATCACGCTAATTCGGTTTTTCGGGGTGCCACGAAAATTAAAAAGGTTATTCCCCGTACAGGAAAAAGGGAAGAGCGGCCATCTTGTTTTTCTAATAGTCAACTCTGGAAATCGCGTTTTGACGGTGCAAATCGACCAAGTTGAGCATCCTGAACAACTTTCCTGTGTGGAGTCATGCAAAATTCGCAAAACCTTGGGAATTACAACTTTTTGGTGCAAAAGTGACGTCATAATTTGACCAAAAATCGTCGATTACCGCCAAAGTAAAACATTGACGGGGTTCAAATTTGCACCGGCACACTCGAGTGGGGTATCCGCAAGAAGTAATCACGCTATTTCGGTTTTTCGGGGTGCCACGAAAATTAAAAAGGTTATTCCCCGGGCAGGAAAAAGGGAAGAGCGGCCATCTTGTTTTTCTAATAGTCAATTCTGGAAATCGCGTTTTGACGGTGAAAATCGACCAAGTTGAGCATCCTGAACAACTTTCCTGTGTGGAGTCATGCAAAATTCGCAAAACCTTGGGAATTACAACTTTTTGGTGCAAAAGTGACGTCATAATTTGACCAAAAATCTTCGATTACCGCCAAAGTAAAACATTGACGGGGTTAAAATTTGCACCGGCACACTCGGGTGGGGTATCCGCAAGAAGTAATCACGCTAATTCGGTTTTTCGGGGTGCCACGAAAATTAAAAAGGTTATTCCCCGTACAGGAAAAAGGGAAGAGCGGCCATCTTGTTTTTCTAATAGTCAACTCTGGAAATCGCGTTTTGACGGTGCAAATCGACCAAGTTGAGCATCCTGAACAACTTTCCTGTGTGGAGTCATGCAAAATTCGCAAAACCTTGGGAATTACAACTTTTTGGTGCAAAAGTGACGTCATAATTTGACCAAAAATCGTCGATTACCGCCAAAGTAAAACATTGACGGGGTTCAAATTTGCACCGGCACACTCGAGTGGGGTATCCGCAAGAAGTAATCACGCTAATTCGGTTTTTCGGGGTGCCACGAAAATTAAAAAGGTTATTCCCCGGGCAGGAAAAAGGGAAGAGCGGCCATCTTGTTTTTCTAATAGTCAATTCTGGAAATCGCGTTTTGACGGTGAAAATCGACCAAGTTGAGCATCCTGAACAACTTTCCTGTGTGGAGTCATGCAAAATTCGCAAAACCTTGGGAATTACAACTTTTTGGTGCAAAAGTGACGTCATAATTTGACCAAAAATCTTCGATTACCGCCAAAGTAAAACATTGACGGGGTTAAAATTTGCACCGGCACACTCGGGTGGGGTATCCGCAAGAAGTAATCACGCTAATTCGGTTTTTCGGGGTGCCACGAAAATTAAAAAGGTTATTCCCCGTACAGGAAAAAGGGAAGAGCGGCCATCTTGTTTTTCTAATAGTCAACTCTGGAAATCGCGTTTTGACGGTGCAAATCGACCAAGTTGAGCATCCTGAACAACTTTCCTGTGTGGAGTCATGCAAAATTCGCAAAACCTTGGGAATTACAACTTTTTGGTGCAAAAGTGACGTCATAATTTGACCAAAAATCGTCGATTACCGCCAAAGTAAAACATTGACGGGGTTCAAATTTGCACCGGCACACTCGAGTGGGGTATCCGCAAGAAGTAATCACGCTAATTCGGTTTTTCGGGGTGCCACGAAAATTAAAAAGGTTATTCCCCGGGCAGGAAAAAGGGAAGAGCGGCCATCTTGTTTTTCTAATAGTCAATTCTGGAAATCGCGTTTTGACGGTGAAAATCGACCAAGTTGAGCATCCTGAACAACTTTCCTGTGTGGAGTCATGCAAAATTCGCAAAACCTTGGGAATTACAACTTTTTGGTGCAAAAGTGACGTCATAATTTGACCAAAAATCGTCGATTACCGCCAAAGTAAAACATTGACGGGGTTCAAATTTGCACCGGCACACTCGAGTGGGGTATCCGCAAGAAGTAATCACGCTAATTCGGCTTTTCAGGAGCTCGAAAATTAAAAAGGTTATTCCCCGTACAGGAAAAAGGGAAGAGCGGCCATCATGTTTTTCTAATAGTCAACTCTGGAAATCGCGTTTTGACGGTGCAAATCGACCAAGTTGAGCATCCTGAACAACTTTCCTGTGTGGAGTCATGCAAAATTCGCAAAACCTTGGGAATTACAACTTTTTGGTGCAAAAGTGACGTCATAATTTGACCAAAAATCGTCGATTACCGCCAAAGTAAAACATTGACGGGGTTCAAATTTGCACCGGCACACTCGAGTGGGGTATCCGCAAGAAGTAATCACGCTTATTCGGTTTTTCGGGGTGCCACGAAAATTAAAAAGGTTATTCCCCGGGCAGGAAAAAGGGAAGAGCGGCCATCTTGTTTTTCTAATAGTCAATTCTGGAAATCGCGTTTTGACGGTGAAAATCGACCAAGTTGAGCATCCTGAACAACTTTCCTGTGTGGAGTCATGCAAAATTCGCAAAACCTTGGGAAATACAACTTTTTGGTGCAAAAGTGACGTCATAATTTGACCAAAAATCTTCGATTACCGCCAAAGTAAAACATTGACGGGGTTCAAATTTGCACCGGCACACTCGGGTGGGGTATCCGCAAGAAGTAATCACGCTATTTCGGTTTTTCGGGGTGCCACGAAAATTAAAAAGGTTATTCCCCGGGCAGGAAAAAGGGAAGAGCGGCCATCTTGTTTTTCTAATAGTCAATTCTGGAAATCGCGTTTTGACGGTGAAAATCGACCAAGTTGAGCATCCTGAACAACTTTCCTGTGTGGAGTCATGCAAAATTCGCAAAACCTTGGGAATTACAACTTTTTGGTGCAAAAGTGACGTCATAATTTGACCAAAAATCTTCGATTACCGCCAAAGTAAAACATTGACGGGGTTCAAATTTGCACCGGCACACTCGGGTGGGGTATCCGCAAGAAGTAATCACGCTAATTCGGTTTTTCGGGGTGCCACGAAAATTAAAAAGGTTATTCCCCGTACAGGAAAAAGGGAAGAGCGGCCATCTTGTTTTTCTAATAGTCAACTCTGGAAATCGCGTTTTGACGGTGCAAATCGACCAAGTTGAGCATCCTGAACAACTTTCCTGTGTGGAGTCATGCAAAATTCGCAAAACCTTGGGAATTACAACTTTTTGGTGCAAAAGTGACGTCATAATTTGACCAAAAATCGTCGATTACCGCCAAAGTAAAACATTGACGGGGTTCAAATTTGCACCGGCACACTCGAGTGGGGTATCCGCAAGAAGTAATCACGCTAATTCGGTTTTTCGGGGTGCCACGAAAATTAAAAAGGTTATTCCCCGGGCAGGAAAAAGGGAAGAGCGGCCATCTTGTTTTTCTAATAGTCAATTCTGGAAATCGCGTTTTGACGGTGAAAATCGACCAAGTTGAGCATCCTGAACAACTTTCCTGTGTGGAGTTATGCAAAATTCGCAAAACCTTGGGAATTACAACTTTTTGGTGCAAAAGTGACGTCATAATTTGACCAAAAATCGTCGATTACCGCCAAAGTAAAACATTGACGGGGTTCAAATTTGCACCGGCACACTCGAGTGGGGTATCCGCAAGAAGTAATCACGCTAATTCGGCTTTTCAGGAGCTCGAAAATTAAAAAGGTTATTCCCCGTACAGGAAAAAGGGAAGAGCGGCCATCATGTTTTTCTAATAGTCAACTCTGGAAATCGCGTTTTGACGGTGCAAATCGACCAAGTTGAGCATCCTGAACAACTTTCCTGTGTGGAGTCATGCAAAATTCGCAAAACCTTGGGAATTACAACTTTTTGGTGCAAAAGTGACGTCATAATTTGACCAAAAATCGTCGATTACCGCCAAAGTAAAACATTGACGGGGTTCAAATTTGCACCGGCACACTCGAGTGGGGTATCCGCAAGAAGTAATCACGCTTATTCGGTTTTTCGGGGTGCCACGAAAATTAAAAAGGTTATTCCCCGGGCAGGAAAAAGGGAAGAGCGGCCATCTTGTTTTTCTAATAGTCAATTCTGGAAATCGCGTTTTGACGGTGAAAATCGACCAAGTTGAGCATCCTGAACAACTTTCCTGTGTGGAGTCATGCAAAATTCGCAAAACCTTGGGAATTACAACTTTTTGGTGCAAAAGTGACGTCATAATTTGACAAAAAATCGTCGATTACCGCCAAAGTAAAACATTGACGGGGTTCAAATTTGCACCGGCACACTCGAGTGGGGTATCCGCAAGAAGTAATCACGCTAATTCGGCTTTTCAGGAGCTCGAAAATTAAAAAGTTTATTCCCCGGGCAGGGAAAAGGGAAGAGCGGCCATCTTGTTTTTCTAATAGTCCACTCTGGAAATCGCGTTTTGACGGTGCAAATCGACCAAGTTGAGCATCCTGAACAACTTTCCTGTGTGGAGTCATGCAAAATTCGCAAAACCTTGGGAATTACAACTTTTTGGTGCAAAAGTGACGTCATAATTTGACCAAAAAACTTCGATTACCGCCAAAGTAAAACATTGACGGGGTTCAAATTTGCACCGGCACACTCGAGTGGGGTATCCGCAAGAAGTAATCACGCTAATTCGGCTTTTCGGGAGCTCGAAAATTAAAAAGTTTATTCCCCGGGCAGGGAAAAGAGAAGAGCGGCCATCTTGTTTTTCTAATAGTCAACTCTGGAAATCGCGTTTTGACGGTGCAAATCGACCAAGTTGAGCATCCTGAACAACGTCCCTGTGTGGAGTCATGCAAAATTCGCAAAACCTTCGGAATTACAACTTTTTGGTGCAAAAGTGACGTCATAATTTGACCAAAAATCGTCGATTACCGCCAAAGTAAAACATTGACGGGGTTCAAATTTGCACCGGCACACTCGAGTGGGGTATCCGCAAGAAGTAATCACGCTAATTCGGCTTTTCGGGAGCTCGAAAATTAAAAAGTTTATTCCCCGGGCAGGGAAAAGAGAAGAGCGGCCATCTTGTTTTTCTAATAGTCAACTCTGGAAATCGCGTTTTGACGGTGCAAATCGACCAAGTTGAGCATCCTGAACAACTTTCCTGTGTGGAGTCATGCAAAATTCGCAAAACCTTGGGAATTACAACTTTTTGGTGCAAAAGTGACGTCATAATTTGACCAAAAATCGTCGATTACCGCCAAAGTAAAACATTGACGGGGTTCAAATTTGCACCGGCACACTCGGGTGGGGTATCCGCAAGAAGTAATCACGCTAATTCGGCTTTTCGGGGTGCCACGAAAATTAAAAAGTTTATTCCCCGGGCAGGGAAAAGGGAAGAGCGGCCATCTTGTTTTTCTAATAGTCAACTCTGGAAATCGCGTTTTGACGGTGCAAATCGACCAAGTTGAGCATCCTGAACAACTTTCCTGTGTGGAGTCACGCAAAATTTGCAAAACCTTGGGAATTACAACTTTTTGGTGCAAAAGTGACGTCATAATTTGACCAAAAATCGTCGATTAACGCCAAAGTAAAACATTGACGGGGTTCAAATTTGCACCGGCACACTCGAGTGGGGTATCCGCAAGAAGTAATCACGCTAATTCGGCTTTTCGGGGTGCCACGAAAATTAAAAAGGTTATTCCCCGTCAGGAAAAAGGGAAGAGCGGCCATCTTGTTTTTTTAATAGTCAACTCTGGAAATCGCGTTTTGACGGTGCAAATCGACCAAGTTGAGCATCCTGAACAACTTTCCTGTGTGGAGTCATGCAAAATTCGCAAAACCTTGGGAATTACAACTTTTTGGTGCAAAAGTGACGTCATAATTTGACCAAAAATCTTCGATTACCGCCAAAGTAAAACATTGACGGGGTTCAAATTTGCACCGGCACACTCGGGTGGGGTATCCGCAAGAAGTAATCACGCTAATTCGGTTTTTCGGGGTGCCACGAAAATTAAAAAGGTTATTCCCCGTACAGGAAAAAGGGAAGAGCGGCCATCTTGTTTTTCTAATAGTCAACTCTGGAAATCGCGTTTTGACGGTGCAAATCGACCAAGTTGAGCATCCTGAACAACTTTCCTGTGTGGAGTCATGCAAAATTCGCAAAACCTTGGGAATTACAACTTTTTGGTGCAAAAGTGACGTCATAATTTGACCAAAAATCGTCGATTACCGCCAAAGTAAAACATTGACGGGGTTCAAATTTGCACCGGCACACTCGGGTGGGGTATCCGCAAGAAGTAATCACGCTAATTCGGTTTTTCGGGGTGCCACGAAAATTAAAAAGGTTATTCCCCGGGCAGGAAAAAGGGAAGAGCGGCCATCTTGTTTTTCTAATAGTCAACTCTGGAAATCGCGTTTTGACGGTGCAAATCGACCAAGTTGAGCATCCTGAACAACGTCCCTGTGTGGAGTCATGCAAAATTCGCAAAACCTTCGGAATTACAACTTTTTGGTGCAAAAGTGACGTCATAATTTGACCAAAAATCGTCGATTACCGCCAAAGTAAAACTTTGGCGTGGTTCAAATTTGCACCGGCACTCTCGGGTGGGGTATCCGCAAGAAGTAATCACGCTAATTCGGTTTTTCGGGGTGCCACGAAAATTAAAAAGGTTATTCCCCGGGCAGGAAAAAGGGAAGAGCGGCCATCTTGTTTTTCTAATAGTCAACTCTGGAAATCGCGTTTTGACGGTGCAAATCGACCAAGTTGAGCATCCTGAAAAACTTTCCTGTGTGGAGTCATGCAAAATTCGCAAAACCTTGGGAATTACAACTTTTTGGTGCAAAAGTGACGTCATAATTTGACCAAAAATCGTCGATTACCGCCAAAGTAAAACATTGACGGGGTTCAAATTTGCACCGGCACACTCGAGTGGGGTATCCGCAAGAAGTAATCACGCTAATTCGGTTTTTCGGGGTGCCACGAAAATTAAAAAGGTTATTCCCCGGGCAGGAAAAAGGGAAGAGCGGCCATCTTGTTTTTCTAATAGTCAATTCTGGAAATCGCGTTTTGACGGTGCAAATCGACCAAGTTGAGCATCCTGAACAACTTTCCTGTGTGGAGTCATGCAAAATTCGCAAAACCTTGGGAATTACAACTTTTTGGTGCAAAAGTGACGTCATAATTTGACCAAAAATCGTCGATTACCGCCAAAGTAAAACATTGACGGGGTTCAAATTTGCACCGGCACACTCGAGTGGGGTATCCGCAAGAAGTAATCACGCTAATTCGGCTTTTCGGGAGCTCGAAAATTAAAAAGTTTATTCCCCGGGCAGGGAAAAGAGAAGAGCGGCCATCTTGTTTTTCTAATAGTCAACTCTGGAAATCGCGTTTTGACGGTGCAAATCGACCAAGTTGAGCATCCTGAACAACTTTCCTGTGTGGAGTCATGCAAAATTCGCAAAACCTTGGGAATTACAACTTTTTGGTGCAAAAGTGACGTCATAATTTGACCAAAAATCGTCGATTACCGCCAAAGTAAAACATTGACGGGGTTCAAATTTGCACCGGCACACTCGGGTGGGGTATCCGCAAGAAGTAATCACGCTAATTCGGCTTTTCGGGGTGCCACGAAAATTAAAAAGTTTATTCCCCGGGCAGGGAAAAGGGAAGAGCGGCCATCTTGTTTTTCTAATAGTCAACTCTGGAAATCGCGTTTTGACGGTGCAAATCGACCAAGTTGAGCATCCTGAACAACTTTCCTGTGTGGAGTCACGCAAAATTCGCAAAACCTTGGGAATTACAACTTTTTGGTGCAAAAGTGACGTCATAATTTGACCAAAAATCGTCGATTACCGCCAAAGTAAAACATTGACGGGGTTCAAATTTGCACCGGCACACTCGAGTGGGGTATCCGCAAGAAGTAATCACGCTAATTCGGCTTTTCGGGGTGCCACGAAAATTAAAAAGGTTATTCCCCGGGCAGGAAAAAGGGAAGAGCGGCCATCTTGTTTTTTTAATAGTCAACTCTGGAAATCGCGTTTTGACGGTGCAAATCGACCAAGTTGAGCATCCTGAACAACTTTCCTGTGTGGAGTCATGCAAAATTCGCAAAACCTTGGGAATTACAACTTTTTGGTGCAAAAGTGACGTCATAATTTGACCAAAAATCTTCGATTACCGCCAAAGTAAAACATTGACGGGGTTCAAATTTGCACCGGCACACTCGGGTGGGGTATCCGCAAGAAGTAATCACGCTAATTCGGTTTTTCGGGGTGCCACGAAAATTAAAAAGGTTATTCCCCGTACAGGAAAAAGGGAAGAGCGGCCATCTTGTTTTTCTAATAGTCAACTCTGGAAATCGCGTTTTGACGGTGCAAATCGACCAAGTTGAGCATCCTGAACAACTTTCCTGTGTGGAGTCATGCAAAATTCGCAAAACCTTGGGAATTACAACTTTTTGGTGCAAAAGTGACGTCATAATTTGACCAAAAATCGTCGATTACCGCCAAAGTAAAACATTGACGGGGTTCAAATTTGCACCGGCACACTCGAGTGGGGTATCCGCAAGAAGTAATCACGCTAATTCGGTTTTTCGGGGTGCCACGAAAATTAAAAAGGTTATTCCCCGGGCAGGAAAAAGGGAAGAGCGGCCATCTTGTTTTTCTAATAGTCAATTCTGGAAATCGCGTTTTGACGGTGAAAATCGACCAAGTTGAGCATCCTGAACAACTTTCCTGTGTGGAGTCATGCAAAATTCGCAAAACCTTGGGAATTACAACTTTTTGGTGCAAAAGTGACGTCATAATTTGACCAAAAATCGTCGATTACCGCCAAAGTAAAACATTGACGGGGTTCAAATTTGCACCGGCACACTCGAGTGGGGTATCCGCAAGAAGTAATCACGCTAATTCGGCTTTTCAGGAGCTCGAAAATTAAAAAGGTTATTCCCCGTACAGGAAAAAGGGAAGAGCGGCCATCTTGTTTTTCTAATAGTCAACTCTGGAAATCGCGTTTTGACGGTGCAAATCGACCAAGTTGAGCATCCTGAACAACTTTCCTGTGTGGAGTCATGCAAAATTCGCAAAACCTTGGGAATTACAACTTTTTGGTGCAAAAGTGACGTCATAATTTGACCAAAAATCGTCGATTACCGCCAAAGTAAAACATTGACGGGGTTCAAATTTGCACCGGCACACTCGAGTGGGGTATCCGCAAGAAGTAATCACGCTAATTCGGCTTTTCGGGGTGCCACGAAAATTCAAAAGTTTATTCCCCGGGCAGGGAAAAGGGAAGAGCGGCCATCTTGTTTTTCTAATAGTCAACTCTGGAAATCGCGTTTTGACGGTGCAAATCGACCAAGTTGAGCATCCTGAACAACTTTCCTGTGTGGAGTCACGCAAAATTCGCAAAACCTTGGGAATTACAACTTTTTGGTGCAAAAGTGACGTCATAATTTGACCAAAAATCGTCGATTACCGCCAAAGTAAAACATTGACGGGGTTCAAATTTGCACCGGCACACTCGAGTGGGGTATCCGCAAGAAGTAATCACGCTAATTCGGCTTTTCGGGAGCTCGAAAATTAAAAAGTTTATTCCCCGGGCAGGGAAAAGAGAAGAGCGGCCATCTTGTTTTTCTAATAGTCAACTCTGGAAATCGCGTTTTGACGGTGCAAATCGACCAAGTTGAGCATCCTGAACAACTTTCCTGTGTGGAGTCATGCAAAATTCGCAAAACCTTGGGAATTACAACTTTTTGGTGCAAAAGTGACGTCATAATTTGACCAAAAATCGTCGATTACCGCCAAAGTAAAACATTGACGGGGTTCAAATTTGCACCGGCACACTCGGGTGGGGTATCCGCAAGAAGTAATCACGCTAATTCGGCTTTTCGGGGTGCCACGAAAATTAAAAAGTTTATTCCCCGGGCAGGGAAAAGGGAAGAGCGGCCATCTTGTTTTTCTAATAGTCAACTCTGGAAATCGCGTTTTGACGGTGCAAATCGACCAAGTTGAGCATCCTGAACAACTTTCCTGTGTGGAGTCACGCAAAATTTGCAAAACCTTGGGAATTACAACTTTTTGGTGCAAAAGTGACGTCATAATTTGACCAAAAATCGTCGATTACCGCCAAAGTAAAACATTGACGGGGTTCAAATTTGCACCGGCACACTCGAGTGGGGTATCCGCAAGAAGTAATCACGCTAATTCGGCTTTTCGGGGTGCCACGAAAATTAAAAAGGTTATTCCCCGGGCAGGAAAAAGGGAAGAGCGGCCATCTTGTTTTTTTAATAGTCAACTCTGGAAATCGCGTTTTGACGGTGCAAATCGACCAAGTTGAGCATCCTGAACAACTTTCCTGTGTGGAGTCATGCAAAATTCGCAAAACCTTGGGAATTACAACTTTTTGGTGCAAAAGTGACGTCATAATTTGACCAAAAATCTTCGATTACCGCCAAAGTAAAACATTGACGGGGTTCAAATTTGCACCGGCACACTCGGGTGGGGTATCCGCAAGAAGTAATCACGCTAATTCGGTTTTTCGGGGTGCCACGAAAATTAAAAAGGTTATTCCCCGTACAGGAAAAAGGGAAGAGCGGCCATCTTGTTTTTCTAATAGTCAACTCTGGAAATCGCGTTTTGACGGTGCAAATCGACCAAGTTGAGCATCCTGAACAACTTTCCTGTGTGGAGTCATGCAAAATTCGCAAAACCTTGGGAATTACAACTTTTTGGTGCAAAAGTGACGTCATAATTTGACCAAAAATCGTCGATTACCGCCAAAGTAAAACATTGACGGGGTTCAAATTTGCACCGGCACACTCGAGTGGGGTATCCGCAAGAAGTAATCACGCTAATTCGGTTTTTCGGGGTGCCACGAAAATTAAAAAGGTTATTCCCCGGGCAGGAAAAAGGGAAGAGCGGCCATCTTGTTTTTCTAATAGTCAATTCTGGAAATCGCGTTTTGACGGTGAAAATCGACCAAGTTGAGCATCCTGAACAACTTTCCTGTGTGGAGTCATGCAAAATTCGCAAAACCTTGGGAATTACAACTTTTTGGTGCAAAAGTGACGTCATAATTTGACCAAAAATCGTCGATTACCGCCAAAGTAAAACATTGACGGGGTTCAAATTTGCACCGGCACACTCGGGTGGGGTATCCGCAAGAAGTAATCACGCTAATTCGGCTTTTCGGGGTGCCACGAAAATTAAAAAGTTTATTCCCCGGGCAGGGAAAAGGGAAGAGCGGCCATCTTGTTTTTCTAATAGTCAACTCTGGAAATCGCGTTTTGACGGTGCAAATCGACCAAGTTGAGCATCCTGAACAACTTTCCTGTGTGGAGTCACGCAAAATTTGCAAAACCTTGGGAATTACAACTTTTTGGTGCAAAAGTGACGTCATAATTTGACCAAAAATCGTCGATTACCGCCAAAGTAAAACATTGACGGGGTTCAAATTTGCACCGGCACACTCGAGTGGGGTATCCGCAAGAAGTAATCACGCTAATTCGGCTTTTCGGGGTGCCACGAAAATTAAAAAGGTTATTCCCCGGGCAGGAAAAAGGGAAGAGCGGCCATCTTGTTTTTTTAATAGTCAACTCTGGAAATCGCGTTTTGACGGTGCAAATCGACCAAGTTGAGCATCCTGAACAACTTTCCTGTGTGGAGTCATGCAAAATTCGCAAAACCTTGGGAATTACAACTTTTTGGTGCAAAAGTGACGTCATAATTTGACCAAAAATCTTCGATTACCGCCAAAGTAAAACATTGACGGGGTTCAAATTTGCACCGGCACACTCGGGTGGGGTATCCGCAAGAAGTAATCACGCTTATTCGGTTTTTCGGGGTGCCACGAAAATTAAAAAGGTTATTCCCCGGGCAGGAAAAAGGGAAGAGCGGCCATCTTGTTTTTCTAATAGTCAATTCTGGAAATCGCGTTTTGACGGTGAAAATCGACCAAGTTGAGCATCCTGAACAACTTTCCTGTGTGGAGTCATGCAAAATTCGCAAAACCTTGGGAATTACAACTTTTTGGTGCAAAAGTGACGTCATAATTTGACCAAAAATCTTCGATTACCGCCAAAGTAAAACATTGACGGGGTTCAAATTTGCACCGGCACACTCGGGTGGGGTATCCGCAAGAAGTAATCACGCTAATTCGGTTTTTCGGGGTGCCACGAAAATTAAAAAGGTTATTCCCCGTACAGGAAAAAGGGAAGAGCGGCCATCTTGTTTTTCTAATAGTCAACTCTGGAAATCGCGTTTTGACGGTGCAAATCGACCAAGTTGAGCATCCTGAACAACTTTCCTGTGTGGAGTCATGCAAAATTCGCAAAACCTTGGGAATTACAACTTTTTGGTGCAAAAGTGACGTCATAATTTGACCAAAAATCGTCGATTACCGCCAAAGTAAAACATTGACGGGGTTCAAATTTGCACCGGCACACTCGAGTGGGGTATCCGCAAGAAGTAATCACGCTAATTCGGTTTTTCGGGGTGCCACGAAAATTAAAAAGGTTATTCCCCGGGCAGGAAAAAGGGAAGAGCGGCCATCTTGTTTTTCTAATAGTCAATTCTGGAAATCGCGTTTTGACGGTGAAAATCGACCAAGTTGAGCATCCTGAACAACTTTCCTGTGTGGAGTCATGCAAAATTCGCAAAACCTTGGGAATTACAACTTTTTGGTGCAAAAGTGACGTCATAATTTGACCAAAAATCGTCGATTACCGCCAAAGTAAAACATTGACGGGGTTCAAATTTGCACCGGCACACTCGGGTGGGGTATCCGCAAGAAGTAATCACGCTAATTCGGCTTTTCGGGGTGCCACGAAAATTAAAAAGTTTATTCCCCGGGCAGGGAAAAGGGAAGAGCGGCCATCTTGTTTTTCTAATAGTCAACTCTGGAAATCGCGTTTTGACGGTGCAAATCGACCAAGTTGAGCATCCTGAACAACTTTCCTGTGTGGAGTCACGCAAAATTTGCAAAACCTTGGGAATTACAACTTTTTGGTGCAAAAGTGACGTCATAATTTGACCAAAAATCGTCGATTACCGCCAAAGTAAAACATTGACGGGGTTCAAATTTGCACCGGCACACTCGAGTGGGGTATCCGCAAGAAGTAATCACGCTAATTCGGCTTTTCGGGGTGCCACGAAAATTAAAAAGGTTATTCCCCGGGCAGGAAAAAGGGAAGAGCGGCCATCTTGTTTTTTTAATAGTCAACTCTGGAAATCGCGTTTTGACGGTGCAAATCGACCAAGTTGAGCATCCTGAACAACTTTCCTGTGTGGAGTCATGCAAAATTCGCAAAACCTTGGGAATTACAACTTTTTGGTGCAAAAGTGACGTCATAATTTGACCAAAAATCTTCGATTACCGCCAAAGTAAAACATTGACGGGGTTCAAATTTGCACCGGCACACTCGGGTGGGGTATCCGCAAGAAGTAATCACGCTTATTCGGTTTTTCGGGGTGCCACGAAAATTAAAAAGGTTATTCCCCGGGCAGGAAAAAGGGAAGAGCGGCCATCTTGTTTTTCTAATAGTCAATTCTGGAAATCGCGTTTTGACGGTGAAAATCGACCAAGTTGAGCATCCTGAACAACTTTCCTGTGTGGAGTCATGCAAAATTCGCAAAACCTTGGGAATTACAACTTTTTGGTGCAAAAGTGACGTCATAATTTGACCAAAAATCGTCGATTACCGCCAAAGTAAAACATTGACGGGGTTCAAATTTGCACCGGCACACTCGAGTGGGGTATCCGCAAGAAGTAATCACGCTAATTCGGCTTTTCAGGAGCTCGAAAATTAAAAAGTTTATTCCCCGGGCAGGGAAAAGGGAAGAGCGGCCATCTTGTTTTTCTAATAGTCAACTCTGGAAATCGCGTTTTGACGGTGCAAATCGACCAAGTTGAGCATCCTGAACAACTTTCCTGTGTGGAGTCATTCAAAATTCGCAAAACCTTGGGAATTACAACTTTTTGGTGCAAAAGTGACGTCATAATTTGACCAAAAAACTTCGATTACCGCCAAAGTAAAACATTGACGGGGTTCAAATTTGCACCGGCACACTCGAGTGGGGTATCCGCAAGAAGTAATCACGCTAATTCGGCTTTTCGGGAGCTCGAAAATTAAAAAGTTTATTCCCCGGGCAGGGAAAAGAGAAGAGCGGCCATCTTGTTTTTCTAATAGTCAACTCTGGAAATCGCGTTTTGACGGTGCAAATCGACCAAGTTGAGCATCCTGAACAACGTCCCTGTGTGGAGTCATGCAAAATTCGCAAAACCTTCGGAATTACAACTTTTTGGTGCAAAAGTGACGTCATAATTTGACCAAAAATCGTCGATTACCGCCAAAGTAAAACATTGACGGGGTTCAAATTTGCACCGGCACACTCGAGTGGGGTATCCGCAAGAAGTAATCACGCTAATTCGGCTTTTCGGGAGCTCGAAAATTAAAAAGTTTATTCCCCGGGCAGGGAAAAGAGAAGAGCGGCCATCTTGTTTTTCTAATAGTCAACTCTGGAAATCGCGTTTTGACGGTGCAAATCGACCAAGTTGAGCATCCTGAACAACTTTCCTGTGTGGAGTCATGCAAAATTCGCAAACCTTGGGAATTACAACTTTTTGGTGCAAAAGTGACGTCATAATTTGACCAAAAATCGTCGATTACCGCCAAAGTAAAACATTGACGGGGTTCAAATTTGCACCGGCACACTCGGGTGGGGTATCCGCAAGAAGTAATCACGCTAATTCGGCTTTTCGGGGTGCCACGAAAATTAAAAAGTTTATTCCCCGGGCAGGAAAAAGGGAAGAGCGGCCATCTTGTTTTTCTAATAGTCAACTCTGGAAATCGCGTTTTGACGGTGCAAATCGACCAAGTTGAGCATCCTGAACAACTTTCCTGTGTGGAGTCACGCAAAATTTGCAAAACCTTGGGAATTACAACTTTTTGGTGCAAAAGTGACGTCATAATTTGACCAAAAATCGTCGATTACCGCCAAAGTAAAACATTGACGGGGTTCAAATTTGCACCGGCACACTCGAGTGGGGTATCCGCAAGAAGTAATCACGCTAATTCGGCTTTTCGGGGTGCCACGAAAATTAAAAAGGTTATTCCCCGGGCAGGAAAAAGGGAAGAGCGGCCATCTTGTTTTTTTAATAGTCAACTCTGGAAATCGCGTTTTGACGGTGCAAATCGACCAAGTTGAGCATCCTGAACAACTTTCCTGTGTGGAGTCATGCAAAATTCGCAAAACCTTGGGAATTACAACTTTTTGGTGCAAAAGTGACGTCATAATTTGACCAAAAATCTTCGATTACCGCCAAAGTAAAACATTGACGGGGTTCAAATTTGCACCGGCACACTCGGGTGGGGTATCCGCAAGAAGTAATCACGCTAATTCGGTTTTTCGGGGTGCCACGAAAATTAAAAAGGTTATTCCCCGTACAGGAAAAAGGGAAGAGCGGCCATCTTGTTTTTCTAATAGTCAACTCTGGAAATCGCGTTTTGACGGTGCAAATCGACCAAGTTGATCATCCTGAACAACTTTCCTGTGTGGAGTCATGCAAAATTCGCAAAACCTTGGGAATTACAACTTTTTGGTGCAAAAGTGACGTCATAATTTGACCAAAAATCGTCGATTACCGCCAAAGTAAAACATTGACGGGGTTCAAATTTGCACCGGCACACTCGAGTGGGGTATCCGCAAGAAGTAATCACGCTAATTCGGTTTTTCGGGGTGCCACGAAAATTAAAAAGGTTATTCCCCGGGCAGGAAAAAGGGAAGAGCGGCCATCTTGTTTTTCTAATAGTCAATTCTGGAAATCGCGTTTTGACGGTGAAAATCGACCAAGTTGAGCATCCTGAACAACTCTCCTGTGTGGAGTCATGCAAAATTCGCAAAACCTTGGGAATTACAACTTTTTGGTGCAAAAGTGACGTCATAATTTGACCAAAAATCGTCGATTACCGCCAAAGTAAAACATTGACGGGGTTCAAATTTGCACCGGCACACTCGAGTGGGGTATCCGCAAGAAGTAATCACGCTAATTCGGCTTTTCAGAAGCTCGAAAATTAAAAAGGTTATTCCCCGTACAGGAAAAAGGGAAGAGCGGCCATCTTGTTTTTCTAATAGTCAACTCTGGAAATCGCGTTTTGACGGTGCAAATCGACCAAGTTGAGCATCCTGAACAACTTTCCTGTGTGGAGTCATGCAAAATTCGCAAAACCTTGGGAATTACAACTTTTTGGTGCAAAAGTGACGTCATAATTTGACCAAAAATCGTCGATTACCGCCAAAGTAAAACATTGACGGGGTTCAAATTTGCACCGGCACACTCGAGTGGGGTATCCGCAAGAAGTAATCACGCTAATTCGGCTTTTCGGGGTGCCACGAAAATTAAAAAGTTTATTCCCCGGGCAGGGAAAAGGGAAGAGCGGCCATCTTGTTTTTCTAATAGTCAACTCTGGAAATCGCGTTTTGACGGTGCAAATCGACCAAGTTGAGCATCCTGAACAACTTTCCTGTGTGGAGTCACGCAAAATTCGCAAAACCTTGGGAATTACAACTTTTTGGTGCAAAAGTGACGTCATAATTTGACCAAAAATCGTCGATTACCGCCAAAGTAAAACATTGACGGGGTTCAAATTTGCACCGGCACACTCGAGTGGGGTATCCGCAAGAAGTAATCACGCTAATTCGGCTTTTCGGGGTGCCACGAAAATTAAAAAGGTTATTCCCCGGGCAGGAAAAAGGGAAGAGCGGCCATCTTGTTTTTTTAATAGTCAACTCTGGAAATCGCGTTTTGACGGTGCAAATCGACCAAGTTGAGCATCCTGAACAACTTTCCTGTGTGGAGTCATGCAAAATTCGCAAAACCTTGGGAATTACAACTTTTTGGTGCAAAAGTGACGTCATAATTTGACCAAAAATCTTCGATTACCGCCAAAGTAAAACATTGACGGGGTTCAAATTTGCACCGGCACACTCGGGTGGGGTATCCGCAAGAAGTAATCACGCTAATTCGGTTTTTCGGGGTGCCACGAAAATTAAAAAGGTTATTCCCCGTACAGGAAAAAGGGAAGAGCGGCCATCTTGTTTTTCTAATAGTCAACTCTGGAAATCGCGTTTTGACGGTGCAAATCGACCAAGTTGAGCATCCTGAACAACTTTCCTGTGTGGAGTCATGCAAAATTCGCAAAACCTTGGGAATTACAACTTTTTGGTGCAAAAGTGACGTCATAATTTGACCAAAAATCTTCGATTACCGCCAAAGTAAAACATTGACGGGGTTCAAATTTGCACCGGCACACTCGGGTGGGGTATCCGCAAGAAGTAATCACGCTAATTCGGTTTTTCGGGGTGCCACGAAAATTAAAAAGGTTATTCCCCGTACAGGAAAAAGGGAAGAGCGGCCATCTTGTTTTTCTAATAGTCAACTCTGGAAATCGCGTTTTGACGGTGCAAATCGACCAAGTTGAGCATCCTGAACAACTTTCCTGTGTGGAGTCATGCAAAATTCGCAAAACCTTGGGAATTACAACTTTTTGGTGCAAAAGTGACGTCATAATTTGACCAAAAATCGTCGATTACCGCCAAAGTAAAACATTGACGGGGTTCAAATTTGCACCGGCACACTCGAGTGGGGTATCCGCAAGAAGTAATCACGCTAATTCGGTTTTTCGGGGTGCCACGAAAATTAAAAAGGTTATTCCCCGGGCAGGAAAAAGGGAAGAGCGGCCATCTTGTTTTTCTAATAGTCAATTCTGGAAATCGCGTTTTGACGGTGAAAATCGACCAAGTTGAGCATCCTGAACAACTTTCCTGTGTGGAGTCATGCAAAATTCGCAAAACCTTGGGAATTACAACTTTTTGGTGCAAAAGTGACGTCATAATTTGACCAAAAATCGTCGATTACCGCCAAAGTAAAACATTGACGGGGTTCAAATTTGCACCGGCACACTCGAGTGGGGTATCCGCAAGAAGTAATCACGCTAATTCGGCTTTTCAGGAGCTCGAAAATTAAAAAGGTTATTCCCCGTACAGGAAAAAGGGAAGAGCGGCCATCATGTTTTTCTAATAGTCAACTCTGGAAATCGCGTTTTGACGGTGCAAATCGACCAAGTTGAGCATCCTGAACAACTTTCCTGTGTGGAGTCATGCAAAATTCGCAAAACCTTGGGAATTACAACTTTTTGGTGCAAAAGTGACGTCATAATTTGACCAAAAATCGTCGATTACCGCCAAAGTAAAACATTGACGGGGTTCAAATTTGCACCGGCACACTCGAGTGGGGTATCCGCAAGAAGTAATCACGCTTATTCGGTTGTTCGGGGTGCCACGAAAATTAAAAAGGTTATTCCCCGGGCAGGAAAAAGGGAAGAGCGGCCATCTTGTTTTTCTAATAGTCAATTCTGGAAATCGCGTTTTGACGGTGAAAATCGACCAAGTTGAGCATCCTGAACAACTTTCCTGTGTGGAGTCATGCAAAATTCGCAAAACCTTGGGAATTACAACTTTTTGGTGCAAAAGTGACGTCATAATTTGACCAAAAATCGTCGATTACCGCCAAAGTAAAACATTGACGGGGTTCAAATTTGCACCGGCACACTCGAGTGGGGTATCCGCAAGAAGTAATCACGCTAATTCGGCTTTTCAGGAGCTCGAAAATTAAAAAGTTTATTCCCCGGGCAGGGAAAAGGGAAGAGCGGCCATCTTGTTTTTCTAATAGTCAACTCTGGAAATCGCGTTTTGACGGTGCAAATCGACCAAGTTGAGCATCCTGAACAACTTTCCTGTGTGGAGTCATGCAAAATTCGCAAAACCTTGGGAATTACAACTTTTTGGTGCAAAAGTGACGTCATAATTTGACCAAAAAACTTCGATTACCGCCAAAGTAAAACATTGACGGGGTTCAAATTTGCACCGGCACACTCGAGTGGGGTATCCGCAAGAAGTAATCACGCTAATTCGGCTTTTCGGGAGCTCGAAAATTAAAAAGTTTATTCCCCGGGCAGGGAAAAGAGAAGAGCGGCCATCTTGTTTTTCTAATAGTCAACTCTGGAAATCGCGTTTTGACGGTGCAAATCGACCAAGTTGAGCATCCTGAACAACTTTCCTGTGTGGAGTCATGCAAAATTCGCAAAACCTTCGGAATTACAACTTTTTGGTGCAAAAGTGACGTCATAATTTGACCAAAAATCGTCGATTACCGCCAAAGTAAAACATTGACGGGGTTCAAATTTGCACCGGCACACTCGAGTGGGGTATCCGCAAGAAGTAATCACGCTAATTCGGCTTTTCGGGAGCTCGAAAATTAAAAAGTTTATTCCCCGGGCAGGGAAAAGGGAAGAGCGGCCATCTTGTTTTTCTAATAGTCAACTCTGGAAATTGCGTTTTGACGGTGCAAATCGACCAAGTTGAGCATCCTGAACAACTTTCCTGTGTGGAGTCATGCAAAATTCGCAAAACCTTGGGAATTACAACTTTTTGGTGCAAAAGTGACGTCATAATTTGACCAAAAATCGTCGATTACCGCCAAAGTAAAACATTGACGGGGTTCAAATTTGCACCGGCACACTCGAGTGGGGTATCCGCAAGAAGTAATCATGCTAATTCGGTTTTTCGGGGTGCCACGAAAATTAAAAAGGTTATTCCCCGGGCAGGAAAAAGGGAAGAGCGGCCATCTTGTTTTTTTAATAGTCAACTCTGGAAATCGCGTTTTGACGGTGCAAATCGACCAAGTTGAGCATCCTGAACAACTTTCCTGTGTGGAGTCATGCAAAATTCGCAAAACCTTGGGAATTACAACTTTTTGGTGCAAAAGTGACGTCATAATTTGACCAAAAATCTTCGATTACCGCCAAAGTAAAACATTGACGGGGTTCAAATTTGCACCGGCACACTCGGGTGGGGTATCCGCAAGAAGTAATCACGCTAATTCGGCTTTTCGGGGTGCCACGAAAATTAAAAAGGTTATTCCCCGGGCAGGAAAAAGGGAAGAGCGGCCATCTTGTTTTTCTAATAGTCAACTCTGGAAATCGCGTTTTGACGGTGCAAATCGACCAAGTTGAGCATCCTGAACAACGTCCCTGTGTGGAGTCATGCAAAATTCGCAAAACCTTCGGAATTACAACTTTTTGGTGCAAAAGTGACGTCATAATTTGACCAAAAATCGTCGATTACCGGCACTCTCGGGTGGGGTATCCGCAAGAAGTAATCACGCTAGTTCGGCTTTTCGGGGTGCCACGAAAATTAAAAAGGTTATTCCCCGGGCAGGAAAAAGGGAAGAGCGGCCATCTTGTTTTTCTAATAGTCAACTCTGGAAATCGCGTTTTGACGGTGCAAATCGACCAAGTTGAGCATCCTGAACAACTTTCCTGTGTGGAGTCATGCAAAATTCGCAAAACCTTGGGAATTACAACTTTTTGGTGCAAAAGTGACGTCATAATTTGACCAAAAATCGTCGATTACCGCCAAAGTAAAACATTGACGGGGTTCAAATTTGCACCGGCACACTCGAGTGGGGTATCCGCAAGAAGTAATCACGCTAATTCGGCTTTTCGGGAGCTCAAAAATTAAAAAGTTTATTCCCCGGGCAAGGAAAAGGGAAGAGCGGCCATCTTGTTTTTCTAATAGTCAACTCTGAAAATCGCGTTTTGACGGTGCAAATCGACCAAGCTGAGCATCCTGAACAACTTTCCAGTGTGGAGTCATGCAAAATTCGCAAAACCTTGGGAATTACAACTTTCTGGTGCAAAAGTGACGTCATAATTTGACCAAAAATCTTCGATTACCGCCAAAGTAAAACATTGACGGGGTTCAAATTTGCACCGGCACACTCGGGTGGGGTATCCGCAAGAAGTAATCACGCTAATTCAGTTTTTCGGGGTGCCACGAAAATTAAAAAGGTTATTCCCCGGGCAGGAAAAAGGGAAGAGCGGCCATCTTGTTTTTCTAATAGTCAACTCTGGAAATCGCGTTTTGACGGTGCAAATCGACCAAGTTGAGCATCCTGAACAACTTTCCTGTGTGGAGTCACGCAAAATTCGCAAAACCTTGGGAATTACAACTTTTTGGTGCAAAAGTGACGTCATAATTTGACCAAAAATCGTCGATTACCGCCAAAGTAAAACATTGACGGGGTTCAAATTTGCACCGGCACACTCGAGTGGGGTATCCGCAAGAAGTAATCACGCTAATTCGGCTTTTCGGGGTGCCACGAAAATTAAAAAGGTTATTCCCCGGGCAGGAAAAAGGGAAGAGCGGCCATCTTGTTTTTTTAATAGTCAACTCTGGAAATCGCGTTTTGACGGTGCAAATCGACCAAGTTGAGCATCCTGAACAACTTTCCTGTGTGGAGTCATGCAAAATTCGCAAAACCTTGGGAATTACAACTTTTTGGTGCAAAAGTGACGTCATAATTTGACCAAAAATCTTCGATTACCGCCAAAGTAAAACATTGACGGGGTTCAAATTTGCACCGGCACACTCGGGTGGGGTATCCGCAAGAAGTAATCACGCTAAGTCGGTTTTTCGGGGTGCCACGAAAATTAAAAAGGTTATTCCCCGGGCAGGAAAAAGGGAAGAGCGGCCATCTTGTTTTTCTAATAGTCAACTCTGGAAATCGCGTTTTGACGGTGCAAATCGACCAAGTTGAGCATCCTGAACAACGTCCCTGTGTGGAGTCATGCAAAATTCGCAAAACCTTGGGAATTACAACTTTTTGGTGCAAAAGTGACGTCATAATTTGACCAAAAATCGTCGATTACCGGCACTCTCGGGTGGGGTATCCGCAAGAAGTAATCACGCTAGTTCGGCTTTTCGGGGTGCCACGAAAATTAAAAAGGTTATTCCCCGTGCAGGAAAAAGGGAAGAGCGGCCATCTTGTTTTTCTAATAGTCAACTCTGGAAATCGCGTTTTGACGGTGCAAATCGACCAAGTTGAGCATCCTGAACAACTTTCCTGTGTGGAGTCATGCAAAATTCGCAAAACCTTGGGAATTACAACTTTTTGGTGCAAAAGTGACGTCATAATTTGACCAAAAATCGTCGATTACCGCCAAAGTAAAACATTGACGGGGTTCAAATTTGCACCGGCACACTCGAGTGGGGTATCCGCAAGAAGTAATCACGCTAATTCGGCTTTTCGGGAGCTGGAAAATTAAAAAGTTTATTCCCCGGGCAGGGAAAAGGGAAGAGCGGCCATCTTGTTTTTCTAATAGTCAATTCTGGAAATCGCGTTTTGACGGTGCAAATCGACCAAGTTGAGCATCCTGAACAACTTTCCTGTGTGGAGTCATGCAAAATTCGCAAAACCTTGGGAATTACAACTTTTTGGTGCAAAAGTGACGTCATAATTTGACCAAAAATCTTCGATTACCGCCAAAGTAAAACATTGACGGGGTTCAAATTTGCACCGGCACACTCGGGTGGGGTATCCGCAAGAAGTAATCACGCTAATTCGGCTTTTCGGGGTGCCACGAAAATTAAAAAGGTTATTCCCCGGGCAGGAAAAAGGGAAGAGCGGCCATCTTGTTTGTTTAATAGTCAACTCTGGAAATCGCGTTTTGACGGTGCAAATCGACCAAGTTGAGCATCCTGAACAACTTTCCTGTGTGGAGTCATGCAAAATTCGCAAAACCTTGGGAATTACAACTTTTTGGTGCAAAAGTGACGTCATAATTTGACCAAAAATCGTCGATTACCGCCAAAGTAAAACATTGACGGGGTTCAAATTTGCACCGGCACACTCGGGTGGGGTATCCGCAAGAAGTAATCACGCTAATTCGGTTTTTCGGGGTGCCACGAAAATTAAAAAGGTTATTCCCCGGGCAGGAAAAAGGGAAGAGCGGCCATCTTGTTTTTCTAATAGTCAACTCTGGAAATCGCGTTTTGACGGTGCAAATCGACCAAGTTGAGCATCCTGAACAACTTTCCTGTGTGGAGTCATGCAAAATTCGCAAAACCTTGGCAATTACAACTTTTTGGTGCAAAAGTGACGTCATAATTTGACCAAAAATCTTCGATTACCGCCAAAGTAAAACATTGACGGGGTTCAAATTTGCACCGGCACACTCGGGTGGGGTATCCGCAAGAAGTAATCACGCTAATTCGGCTTTTCGGGAGCTCGAAAATTAAAAAGTTTATTCCCCGGGCAGGGAAAAGGGAAGAGCGGCCATCTTGTTTTTCTAATAGTCAACTCTGGAAATCCCGTTTTGACGGTGCAAATCGACCAAGTTGAGCATCCTGAACAACTTTCCTGTGTGGAGTCATGCAAAATTCGCAAAACCTTGGGAATTACAACTTTTTGGTGCAAAAGTGACGTCATAATTTGACCAAAAATCGTCGATTACCGCCAAAGTAAAACATTGACGGGGTTCAAATTTGCACCGGCACACTCGAGTGGGGTATCCGCAAGAAGTAATCACGCTAATTCGGCTTTTCGGGAGCTCGAAAATTAAAAAGTTTATTCACCGGGCAGGAAAAAGGGAAGAGCGGCCATCTTGTTTTTCTAATAGTCAACTCTAGAAATCGCGTTTTGACGGTGCAAATCGACCAAGTTGAGCATCCTGAACAACTTCCCTGTGTGGAGTCATGCAAAATTCGCAAAACCTTGGGAATTACAACTTTTTGGTGCAAAAGTGACGTCATAATTTGACCAAAAATCTTCGATTACCGCCAAAGTAAAACATTGACGGGGTTCAAATTTGCACCGGCACACTCGGGTGGGGTATCCGCAAGAAGTAATCACGCTAATTCGGCTTTTCGGGGTGCCACGAAAATTAAAAAGGTTATTCCCCGGGCAGGAAAAAGGGAAGAGCGGCCATCTTGTTTTTTTAATAGTCAACTCTGGAAATCGCGTTTTGACGGTGCAAATCGACCAAGTTGAGCATCCTGAACAACTTCCCTGTGTGGAGTCATGCAAAATTCGCAAAACCTTGGGAATTACAACTTTTTGGTGCAAAAGTGACGTCATAATTTGACCAAAAATCTTCGATTACCGCCAAAGTAAAACATTGACGGGGTTCAAATTTGCACCGGCACACTCGGGTGGGGTATCCGCAAGAAGTAATCACGCTAATTCGGCTTTTCGGGGTGCCACGAAAATTAAAAAGGTTATTCCCCGGGCAGGAAAAAGGGAAGAGCGGCCATCTTGTTTTTTTAATAGTCAACTCTGGAAATCGCGTTTTGACGGTGCAAATCGACCAAGTTGAGCATCCTGAACAACATTCCTGTGTGGAGTCATGCAAAATTCGCAAAACCTTGGGAATTACAACTTTTTGGTGCAAAAGTGACGTCATAATTTGACCAAAAATCTTCGATTACCGCCAAAGTAAAACATTGACGGGGTTCAAATTTGCACCGGCACACTCGGGTGGGGTATCCGCAAGAAGTAATCACGCTAATTCGGCTTTTCGGGAGCTCGAAAATTAAAAAGTTTATTCCCCGGGCAGGAAAAAGGGAAGAGCGGCCATCTTGTTTTTCTAATAGTCAACTCTAGAAATCGCGTTTTGACGGTGCAAATCGACCAAGTTGAGCATCCTGAACAACTTTCCTGTGTGGAGTCATGCAAAATTCGCAAAACCTTGGGAATTACAACTTTTTGGTGCAAAAGTGACGTCATAATTTGACCAAAAATCGTCGATTACCGCCAAAGTAAACATTGACGGGGTTCAAATTTGCACCGGCACACTCGAGTGGGGTATCCGCAAGAAGTAATCACGCTAATTCGGCTTTTCGGGAGCTCGAAAATTAAAAAGTTTATTCCCCGGGCAGGGAAAAGGGAAGAGCGGCCATCTTGTTTTTCTAATAGTCAACTCTGAAAATCGCGTTTTGACGGTGCAAATCGACCAAGTTGAGCATCCTGAACAACTTTCCTGTGTGGAGTCATGCAAAATTCGCAAAACCTTGGGAATTACAACTTTTTGGTGCAAAAGTGACGTCATAATTTGACCAAAAATCGTCGATTACCGCCAAAGTAAAACATTGACGGGGTTCAAATTTGCACCGGCACACTCGAGTGGGGTATCCGCAAGAAGTAATCACGCTAATTCGGCTTTTCGGGAGCTGGAAAATTAAAAAGTTTATTCCCCGGGCAGGGAAAAGGGAAGAGCGGCCATCTTGTTTTTCTAATAGTCAATTCTGGAAATCGCGTTTTGACGGTGCAAATCGACCAAGTTGAGCATCCTGAACAACTTTCCTGTGTGGAGTCATGCAAAATTCGCAAAACCTTGGGAATTACAACTTTTTGGTGCAAAAGTGACGTCATAATTTGACCAAAAATCTTCGATTACCGCCAAAGTAAAACATTGACGGGGTTCAAATTTGCACCGGCACACTCGGGTGGGGTATCCGCAAGAAGTAATCACGCTAATTCGGCTTTTCGGGGTGCCACGAAAATTAAAAAGGTTATTCCCCGGGCAGGAAAAAGGGAAGAGCGGCCATCTTGTTTGTTTAATAGTCAACTCTGGAAATCGCGTTTTGACGGTGCAAATCGACCAAGTTGAGCATCCTGAACAACTTTCCTGTGTGGAGTCATGCAAAATTCGCAAAACCTTGGGAATTACAACTTTTTGGTGCAAAAGTGACGTCATAATTTGACCAAAAATCTTCGATTACCGCCAAAGTAAAACATTGACGGGGTTCAAATTTGCACCGGCACACTCGAGTGGGGTATCCGCAAGAAGTAATCACGCTAATTCGGCTTTTCGGGAGCTCGAAAATTAAAAAGTTTATTCCCCGGGCAGGGAAAAGGGAAGAGCGGCCATCTTGTTTTTCTAATAGTCAACTCTAGAAATCGCGTTTTGACGGTGCAAATCGACCAAGTTGAGCATCCTGAACAACTTCCCTGTGTGGAGTCATGCAAAATTCGCAAAACCTTGGGAATTACAACTTTTTGGTGCAAAAGTGACGTCATAATTTGACCAAAAATCTTCGATTACCGCCAAAGTAAAACATTGACGGGGTTCAAATTTGCACCGGCACACTCGGGTGGGGTATCCGCAAGAAGTAATCACGCTAATTCGGCTTTTCGGGGTGCCACGAAAATTAAAAAGGTTATTCCCCGGGCAGGAAAAAGGGAAGAGCGGCCATCTTGTTTTTTTAATAGTCAACTCTGGAAATCGCGTTTTGACGGTGCAAATCGACCAAGTTGAGCATCCTGAACAACTTTCCTGTGTGGAGTCATGCAAAATTCGCAAAACCTTGGGAATTACAACTTTTTGGTGCAAAAGTGACGTCATAATTTGACCAAAAATCTTCGATTACCGCCAAAGTAAAACATTGACGGGGTTCAAATTTGCACCGGCACACTCGGGTGGGGTATCCGCAAGAAGTAATCACGCTAATTCGGCTTTTCGGGAGCTCGAAAATTAAAAAGTTTATTCCCCGGGCAGGAAAAAGGGAAGAGCGGCCATCTTGTTTTTCTAATAGTCAACTCTAGAAATCGCGTTTTGACGGTGCAAATCGACCAAGTTGAGCATCCTGAACAACTTTCCTGTGTGGAGTCATGCAAAATTCGCAAAACCTTGGGAATTACAACTTTTTGGTGCAAAAGTGACGTCATAATTTGACAAAAAATCGTCGATTACCGCCAAAGTAAAACATTGACGGGGTTCAAATTTGCACCGGCACACTCGAGTGGGGTATCCGCAAGAAGTAATCACGCTAATTCGGCTTTTCGGGAGCTCGAAAATTAAAAAGTTTATTCCCCGGGCAGGGAAAAGGGAAGAGCGGCCATCTTGTTTTTCTAATAGTCAACTCTGAAAATCGCGTTTTGACGGTGCAAATCGACCAAGTTGAGCATCCTGAACAACTTTCCTGTGTGGAGTCATGCAAAATTCGCAAAACCTTGGGAATTACAACTTTTTGGTGCAAAAGTGACGTCATAATTTGACCAAAAATCGTCGATTACCGCCAAAGTAAAACATTGACGGGGTTCAAATTTGCACCGGCACACTCGAGTGGGGTATCCGCAAGAAGTAATCACGCTAATTCGGCTTTTCGGGAGCTCGAAAATTAAAAAGTTTATTCCCGGGCAGGGAAAAGGGAAGAGCGGCCATCTTGTTTTTCTAATAGTCAACTCTAGAAATCGCGTTTTGACGGTGCAAATCGACCAAGTTGAGCATCCTGAACAACTTTCCTGTGTGGAGTCATGCAAAATTCGCAAAACCTTGGGAATTACAACTTTTTGGTGCAAAAGTGACGTCATAATTTGACCAAAAATCGTCGATTACCGCCAAAGTAAAACATTGACGGGGTTCAAATTTGCACCGGCACACTCGAGTGGGGTATCCGCAAGAAGTAATCACGCTAATTCGGCTTTTCGGGAGCTGGAAAATTAAAAAGTTTATTCCCCGGGCAGGGAAAAGGGAAAAGCGGCCATCTTGTTTTTCTAATAGTCAATTCTGGAAATCGCGTTTTGACGGTGCAAATCGACCAAGTTGAGCATCCTGAACAACTTTCCTGTGTGGAGTCATGCAAAATTCGCAAAACCTTGGGAATTACAACTTTTTGGTGCAAAAGTGACGTCATAATTTGACCAAAAATCGTCGATTACCGCCAAAGTAAAACATTGACGGGGTTCAAATTTGCACCGGCACACTCGGGTGGGGTATCCGCAAGAAGTAATCACGCTAATTCGGCTTTTCGGGGTGCCACGAAAATTAAAAAGGTTATTCCCCGGGCAGGGAAAAGGGAAGAGCGGCCATCTTGTTTGTTTAATAGTCAACTCTGGAAATCGCGTTTTGACGGTGCAAATCGACCAAGTTGAGCATCCTGAACAACTTTCCTGTGTGGAGTCATGCAAAATTCGCAAAACCTTGGGAATTACAACTTTTTGGTGCAAAAGTGACGTCATAATTTGACCAAAAATCTTCGATTACCGCCAAAGTAAAACATTGACGGGGTTCAAATTTGCACCGGCACACTCGGGTGGGGTATCCGCAAGAAGTAATCACGCTAATTCGGTTTTTCGGGGTGCCACGAAAATTAAAAAGGTTATTCCCCGGGCAGGAAAAAGGGAAGAGCGGCCATCTTGTTTTTCTAATAGTCAACTCTGGAAATCGCGTTTTGACGGTGCAAATCGACCAAGTTGAGCATCCTGAACAACTTTCCTGTGTGGAGTCATGCAAAATTCGCAAAACCTTGGCAATTACAACTTTTTGGTGCAAAAGTGACGTCATAATTTGACCAAAAATCTTCGATTACCGCCAAAGTAAAACATTGACGGGGTTCAAATTTGCACCGGCACACTCGGGTGGGGTATCCGCAAGAAGTAATCACGCTAATTCGGCTTTTCGGGAGCTCGAAAATTAAAAAGTTTATTCCCCGGGCAGGGAAAAGGGAAGAGCGGCCATCTTGTTTTTCTAATAGTCAACTCTGGAAATCCCGTTTTGACGGTGCAAATCGACCAAGTTGAGCATCCTGAACAACTTTCCTGTGTGGAGTCATGCAAAATTCGCAAAACCTTGGGAATTACAACTTTTTGGTGCAAAAGTGACGTCATAATTTGACCAAAAATCGTCGATTACCGCCAAAGTAAAACATTGACGGGGTTCAAATTTGCACCGGCACACTCGAGTGGGGTATCCGCAAGAAGTAATCACGCTAATTCGGCTTTTCGGGAGCTCGAAAATTAAAAAGTTTATTCCCCGGGCAGGGAAAAGGGAAGAGCGGCCATCTTGTTTTTCTAATAGTCAACTCTAGAAATCGCGTTTTGACGGTGCAAATCGACCAAGTTGAGCATCCTGAACAACTTCCCTGTGTGGAGTCATGCAAAATTCGCAAAACCTTGGGAATTACAACTTTTTGGTGCAAAAGTGACGTCATAATTTGACCAAAAATCTTCGATTACCGCCAAAGTAAAACATTGACGGGGTTCAAATTTGCACCGGCACACTCGGGTGGGGTATCCGCAAGAAGTAATCACGCTAATTCGGCTTTTCGGGGTGCCACGAAAATTAAAAAGGTTATTCCCCGGGCAGGAAAAAGGGAAGAGCGGCCATCTTGTTTTTTTAATAGTCAACTCTGGAAATCGCGTTTTGACGGTGCAAATCGACCAAGTTGAGCATCCTGAACAACTTCCCTGTGTGGAGTCATGCAAAATTCGCAAAACCTTGGGAATTACAACTTTTTGGTGCAAAAGTGACGTCATAATTTGACCAAAAATCTTCGATTACCGCCAAAGTAAAACATTGACGGGGTTCAAATTTGCACCGGCACACTCGGGTGGGGTATCCGCAAGAAGTAATCACGCTAATTCGGCTTTTCGGGGTGCCACGAAAATTAAAAAGGTTATTCCCCGGGCAGGAAAAAGGGAAGAGCGGCCATCTTGTTTTTTTAATAGTCAACTCTGGAAATCGCGTTTTGACGGTGCAAATCGACCAAGTTGAGCATCCTGAACAACTTTCCTGTGTGGAGTCATGCAAAATTCGCAAAACCTTGGGAATTACAACTTTTTGGTGCAAAAGTGACGTCATAATTTGACCAAAAATCTTCGATTACCGCCAAAGTAAAACATTGACGGGGTTCAAATTTGCACCGGCACACTCGAGTGGGGTATCCGCAAGAAGTAATCACGCTAATTCGGCTTTTCGGGAGCTCGAAAATTAAAAAGTTTATTCCCCGGGCAGGAAAAAGGGAAGAGCGGCCATCTTGTTTTTCTAATAGTCAACTCTAGAAATCGCGTTTTGACGGTGCAAATCGACCAAGTTGAGCATCCTGAACAACTTTCCTGTGTGGAGTCATGCAAAATTCGCAAAACCTTGGGAATTACAACTTTTTGGTGCAAAAGTGACGTCATAATTTGACCAAAAATCGTCGATTACCGCCAAAGTAAAACATTGACGGGGTTCAAATTTGCACCGGCACACTCGAGTGGGGTATCCGCAAGAAGTAATCACGCTAATTCGGCTTTTCGGGAGCTCGAAAATTAAAAAGGTTATTCCCCGGGCAGGGAAAAGGGAAGAGCGGCCATCTTGTTTTTCTAATAGTCAACTCTGAAAATCGCGTTTTGACGGTGCAAATCGACCAAGTTGAGCATCCTGAACAACTTTCCTGTGTGGAGTCATGCAAAATTCGCAAAACCTTGGGAATTACAACTTTTTGGTGCAAAAGTGACGTCATAATTTGACCAAAAATCGTCGATTACCGCCAAAGTAAAACATTGACGGGGTTCAAATTTGCACCGGCACACTCGAGTGGGGTATCCGCAAGAAGTAATCACGCTAATTCGGCTTTTCGGGAGCTCGAAAATTAAAAAGTTTATTCCCCGGGCAGGGAAAAGGGAAGAGCGGCCATCTTGTTTTTCTAATAGTCAACTCTAGAAATCGCGTTTTGACGGTGCAAATCGACCAAGTTGAGCATCCTGAACAACTTCCCTGTGTGGAGTCATGCAAAATTCGCAAAACCTTGGGAATTACAACTTTTTGGTGCAAAAGTGACGTCATAATTTGACCAAAAATCGTCGATTACCGCCAAAGTAAAACATTGACGGGGTTCAAATTTGCACCGGCACACTCGAGTGGGGTATCCGCAAGAAGTAATCACGCTAATTCGGCTTTTCGGGAGCTCGAAAATTAAAAATTTTATTCCCCGAGCAGGGAAAAGGGAAGAGCGGCCATCTTGTTTTTCTAATAGTCAACTCTGGAAATCCCGTTTTGACGGTGCAAATCGACCAAGTTGAGCATCCTGAACAACTTTCCTGTGTGGAGTCATGCAAAATTCGCAAAACTTGGGAATTACAACTTTTTGGTGCAAAAGTGACGTCATAATTTGACCAAAAATCTTCGATTACCGCCAAAGTAAAACATTGACGGGGTTCAAATTTGCACCGGCACATTCGGGTGGGGTATCCGCAAGAAGTAATCACGCTAAGTCGGTTTTTCGGGGTGCCACGAAAATTAAAAAGGTTATTCCCCGGGCAGGAAAAAGGGAAGAGCGGCCATCTTGTTTTTCTAATAGTCAACTCTGGAAATCGCGTTTTGACGGTGCAAATCGACCAAGTTGAGCATCCTGAACAACGTCCCTGTGTGGAGTCATGCAAAATTCGCAAAACCTTGGGAATTACAACTTTTTGGTGCAAAAGTGACGTCATAATTTGACCAAAAATCGTCGATTACCGGCACTCTCGGGTGGGGTATCCGCAAGAAGTAATCACGCTAGTTCGGCTTTTCGGGGTGCCACGAAAATTAAAAAGGTTATTCCCCGTGCAGGAAAAAGGGAAGAGCGGCCATCTTGTTTTTCTAATAGTCAACTCTGGAAATCGCGTTTTGACGGTGCAAATCGACCAAGTTGAGCATCCTGAACAACTTTCCTGTGTGGAGTCATGCAAAATTCGCAAAACCTTGGGAATTACAACTTTTTGGTGCAAAAGTGACGTCATAATTTGACCAAAAATCGTCGATTACCGCCAAAGTAAAACATTGACGGGGTTCAAATTTGCACCGGCACACTCGAGTGGGGTATCCGCAAGAAGTAATCACGCTAATTCGGCTTTTCGGGAGCTCGAAAATTAAAAATTTTATTCCCCGAGCAGGGAAAAGGGAAGAGCGGCCATCTTGTTTTTCTAATAGTCAACTCTGGAAATCCCGTTTTGACGGTGCAAATCGACCAAGTTGAGCATCCTGAACAACTTTCCTGTGTGGAGTCATGCAAAATTCGCAAAACTTGGGAATTACAACTTTTTGGTGCAAAAGTGACGTCATAATTTGACCAAAAATCTTCGATTACCGCCAAAGTAAAACATTGACGGGGTTCAAATTTGCACCGGCACATTCGGGTGGGGTATCCGCAAGAAGTAATCACGCTAAGTCGGTTTTTCGGGGTGCCACGAAAATTAAAAAGGTTATTCCCCGGGCAGGAAAAAGGGAAGAGCGGCCATCTTGTTTTTCTAATAGTCAACTCTGGAAATCGCGTTTTGACGGTGCAAATCGACCAAGTTGAGCATCCTGAACAACGTCCCTGTGTGGAGTCATGCAAAATTCGCAAAACCTTCGGAATTACAACTTTTTGGTGCAAAAGTGACGTCATAATTTGACCAAAAATCGTCGATTACCGGCACTCTCGGGTGGGGTATCCGCAAGAAGTAATCACGCTAGTTCGGCTTTTCGGGGTGCCACGAAAATTAAAAAGGTTATTCCCCGGGCAGGAAAAAGGGAAGAGCGGCCATCTTGTTTTTCTAATAGTCAACTCTGGAAATCGCGTTTTGACGGTGCAAATCGACCAAGTTGAGCATCCTGAACAACTTTCCTGTGTGGAGTCATGCAAAATTCGCAAAACCTTGGGAATTACAACTTTTTGGTGCAAAAGTGACGTCATAATTTGACCAAAAATCTTCGATTACCGCCAAAGTAAAACATTGACGGGGTTCAAATTTGCACCGGCACACTCGAGTGGGGTATCCGCAAGAAGTAATCACGCTAATTCGGCTTTTCGGGAGCTCGAAAATTAAAAAGTTTATTCCACGGGCAGGGAAAAGGGAAGAGCGGCCATCTTGTTTTTCTAATAGTCAACTCTGAAAATCGCGTTTTGACGGTGCAAATCGACCAAGTTGAGCATCCTGAACAACTTTCCTGTGTGGAGTCATGCAAAATTCGCAAAACCTTGGGAATTACAACTTTTTGGTGCAAAAGTGACGTCATAATTTGACCAAAAATCGTCGATTACCTCCAAAGTAAAACATTGACGGGGTTCAAATTTGCACCGGCACACTCGGGTGGGGTATCCGCAAGAAGTAATCACGCTAATTCGGCTTTTCGGGAGCTCGAAAATTAAAAAGTTTATTCCCCGGGCAGGGAAAAGGGAAGAGCGGCCATCTTGTTTTTCTAATAGTCAACTCTGGAAATCGCGTTTTGACGGTGCAAATCGACCAAGTTGAGCATTCTGAACAACTTTCCTGTGTGGAGTCATGCAAAATTCGCAAAACCTTGGGAATTACAACTTTTTGGTGCAAAAGTGACGTCATAATTTGACCAAAAATCGTCGATTACCGCCAAAGTAAAACATTGACGGGGTTCAAATTTGCACCGGCATACTCGAGTGGGGTATCCGCAAGAAGTAATCACGCTAATTCGGCTTTTCGGGAGCTCGAAAATTAAAAAGTTTATTCCCCGGGCAGGGAACAGGGAAGAGCGGCCATCTTGTTTTACTAATAGTCAACTCTGGAAATCGCGTTTTGACGGTGCAAATCGACCAAGCTGAGCATCCTGAACAACTTTCCAGTGTGGAGTCATGCAAAATTCGCAAAACCTTGGGAATTACAACTTTTTGGTGCAAAAGTGACGTCATAATTTGACCAAAAATCTTCGATTACCGCCAAAGTAAAACATTGACGGGGTTCAAATTTGCACCGGCACACTCGGGTGGGGTATCCGCAAGAAGTAATCACGCTAATTCAGTTTTTCGGGGTGCCACGAAAATTAAAAAGGTTATTCCCCGGGCAGGAAAAAGGGAAGAGCGGCCATCTTGTTTTTCTAATAGTCAACTCTGGAAATCGCGTTTTGACGGTGCAAATCGACCAAGTTGAGCATCCTGAACAACTTTCCTGTGTGGAGTCACGCAAAATTCGCAAAACCTTGGGAATTACAACTTTTTGGTGCAAAAGTGACGTCATAATTTGACCAAAAATCGTCGATTACCGCCAAAGTAAAACATTGACGGGGTTCAAATTTGCACCGGCACACTCGAGTGGGGTATCCGCAAGAAGTAATCACGCTTATTCGGCTTTTCGGGGTGCCACGAAAATTAAAAAGGTTATTCCCCGGGCAGGAAAAAGGGAAGAGCGGCCATCTTGTTTTTTTAATAGTCGACTCTGGAAATCGCGTTTTGACGGTGCAAATCGACCAAGTTGAGCATCCTGAACAACTTTCCTGTGTGGAGTCATGCAAAATTCGCAAAACCTTGGGAATTACAACTTTTTGGTGCAAAAGTGACGTCATAATTTGACCAAAAATCTTCGATTACCGCCAAAGTAAAACATTGACGGGGTTCAAATTTGCACCGGCACACTCGGGTGGGGTATCCGCAAGAAGTAATCACGCTAATTCGGTTTTTCGGGGTGCCACGAAAATTAAAAAGGTTATTCCCCGGGCAGGAAAAAGGGAAGAGCGGCCATCTTGTTTTCCTAATAGTCAACTCTGGAAATCGCGTTTTGACGGTGCAAATCGACCAAGTTGAGCATCCTGAACAACTTTCCTGTGTGGAGTCATGCAAAATTCGCAAAACCTTGGGAATTACAACTTTTTGGTGCAAAAGTGACGTCATAATTTGACCAAAAATCTTCGATTACCGCCAAAGTAAAACATTGACGGGGTTCAAATTTGCACCGGCACACTCGGGTGGGGTATCTGCAAGAAGTAATCACGCTAATTCGGCTTTTCGGGAGCTCGAAAATTAAAAAGTTTATTCCCCGGGCAGGAAAAAGGGAAGAGCGGCCATCTTGTTTTTCTAATAGTCAACTCTAGAAATCGCGTTTTGACGGTGCAAATCGACCAAGTTGAGCATCCTGAACAACTTTCCTGTGTGGAGTCATGCAAAATTCGCAAAACCTTGGGAATTACAACTTTTTGGTGCAAAAGTGACGTCATAATTTGACCAAAAATCGTCGATTACCGCCAAAGTAAAACATTGACGGGGTTCAAATTTGCACCGGCACACTCGAGTGGGGTATCCGCAAGAAGTAATCACGCTAATTCGGCTTTTCGGGAGCTCGAAAATTAAAAAGTTTATTCCCCGGGCAGGGAAAAGGGAAGAGCGGCCATCTTGTTTTTCTAATAGTCAACTCTGGAAATCGCGTTTTGACGGTGCAAATCGACCAAGTTGAGCATTCTGAACAACTTTCCTGTGTGGAGTCATGCAAAATTCGCAAAACCTTGGGAATTACAACTTTTTGGTGCAAAAGTGACGTCATAATTTGACCAAAAATCGTCGATTACCGCCAAAGTAAAACATTGACGGGGTTCAAATTTGCACCGGCATACTCGAGTGGGGTATCCGCAAGAAGTAATCACGCTAATTCGGCTTTTCGGGAGCTCGAAAATTAAAAAGTTTATTCCCCGGGCAGGGAACAGGGAAGAGCGGCCATCTTGTTTTACTAATAGTCAACTCTGGAAATCGCGTTTTGACGGTGCAAATCGACCGAGCTGAGCATCCTGAACAACTTTCCAGTGTGGAGTCATGCAAAATTCGCAAAACCTTGGGAATTACAACTTTTTGGTGCAAAAGTGACGTCATAATTTGACCAAAAATCTTCGATTACCGCCAAAGTAAAACATTGACGGGGTTCAAATTTGCACCGGCACACTCGGGTGGGGTATCCGCAAGAAGTAATCACGCTAATTCAGTTTTTCGGGGTGCCACGAAAATTAAAAAGGTTATTCCCCGGGCAGGAAAAAGGGAAGAGCGGCCATCTTGTTTTTCTAATAGTCAACTCTGGAAATCGCGTTTTGACGGTGCAAATCGACCAAGTTGAGCATCCTGAACAACTTTCCTGTGTGGAGTCACGCAAAATTCGCAAAACCTTGGGAATTACAACTTTTTGGTGCAAAAGTGACGTCATAATTTGACCAAAAATCGTCGATTACCGCCAAAGTAAAACATTGACGGGGTTCAAATTTGCACCGGCACACTCGAGTGGGGTATCCGCAAGAAGTAATCACGCTAATTCGGCTTTTCGGGGTGCCACGAAAATTAAAAAGGTTATTCCCCGGGCAGGAAAAAGGGAAGAGCGGCCATCTTGTTTTTTTAATAGTCAACTCTGGAAATCGCGTTTTGACGGTGCAAATCGACCAAGTTGAGCATCCTGAACAACTTTCCTGTGTGGAGTCATGCAAAATTCGCAAAACCTTGGGAATTACAACTTTTTGGTGCAAAAGTGACGTCATAATTTGACCAAAAATCTTCGATTACCGCCGAAGTAAAACATTGACGGGGTTCAAATTTGCACCGGCACACTCGGGTGGGGTATCCGCAAGAAGTAATCACGCTAATTCGGTTTTTCGGGGTGCCACGAAAATTAAAAAGGTTATTCCCCGGGCAGGAAAAAGGGAAGAGCGGCCATCTTGTTTTCCTAATAGTCAACTCTGGAAATCGCGTTTTGACGGTGCAAATCGACCAAGTTGAGCATCCTGAACAACTTTCCTGTGTGGAGTCATGCAAAATTCGCAAAACCTTGGGAATTACAACTTTTTGGTGCAAAAGTGACGTCATAATTTGACCAAAAATCTTCGATTACCGCCAAAGTAAAACATTGACGGGGTTCAAATTTGCACCGGCACACTCGGGTGGGGTATCCGCAAGAAGTAATCACGCTAATTCGGCTTTTCGGGAGCTCGAAAATTAAAAAGTTTATTCCCCGGGCAGGAAAAAGGGAAAAACGGCCATCTTGTTTTTCTAATAGTCAACTCTAGAAATCGCGTTTTGACGGTGCAAATCGACCAAGTTGAGCATCCTGAACAACTTTCCTGTGTGGAGTCATGCAAAATTCGCAAAACCTTGGGAATTACAACTTTTTGGTGCAAAAGTGACGTCATAATTTGACCAAAAATCGTCGATTACCGCCAAAGTAAAACATTGACGGGGTTCAAATTTGCACCGGCACACTCGAGTGGGGTATCCGCAAGAAGTAATCACGCTAATTCGGCTGTTCGGGAGCTCGAAAATTAAAAAGTTTATTCCCCGGGCAGGGAAAAGGGAAGAGCGGCCATCTTGTTTTTCTAATAGTCAACTCTAGAAATCGCGTTTTGACGGTGCAAATCGACCAAGTTGAGCATCCTGAACAACTTTCCTGTGTGGAGTCATGCAAAATTCGCAAAACCTTGGGAATTACAACTTTTTGGTGCAAAAGTGACGTCATAATTTGACCAAAAATCGTCGATTACCGCCAAAGTAAAACATTGACGGGGTTCAAATTTGCACCGGCACACTCGAGTGGGGTATCCGCAAGAAGTAATCACGCTAATTTGGCTTTTCGGGAGCTCGAAAATTAAAAAGTTTATTCCCCGGGCAGGGAAAAGGGAAGAGCGGCCATCTTGTTTTTCTAATAGTCAACTCTAGAAATCGCGTTTTGACGGTGCAAATCGACCAAGTTGAGCATCCTGAACAACTTTCCTGTGTGGAGTCACGCAAAATTCGCAAAACCTTGGGAATTACAACTTTTTGGTGCAAAAGTGACGTCATAATTTGACCAAAAATCGTCGATTACCGCCAAAGTAAAACATTGACGGGGTTCAAATTTGCACCGGCACACTCGAGTGGGGTATCCGCAAGAAGTAATCACGCTTATTCGGCTTTTCGGGGTGCCACGAAAATTAAAAAGGTTATTCCCCGGGCAGGAAAAAGGGAAGAGCGGCCATCTTGTTTTTTTAATAGTCAACTCTGGAAATCGCGTTTTGACGGTGCAAATCGACCAAGTTGAGCATCCTGAACAACTTTCCTGTGTGGAGTCATGCAAAATTCGCAAAACCTTGGGAATTACAACTTTTTGGTGCAAAAGTGACGTCATAATTTGACCAAAAATCTTCGATTACCGCCAAAGTAAAACATTGACGGGGTTCAAATTTGCACCGGCACACTCGGGTGGGGTATCCGCAAGAAGTAATCACGCTAATTCGGTTTTTCGGGGTGCCACGAAAATTAAAAAGGTTATTCCCCGGGCAGGAAAAAGGGAAGAGCGGCCATCTTGTTTTCCTAATAGTCAACTCTGGAAATCGCGTTTTGACGGTGCAAATCGACCAAGTTGAGCATCCTGAACAACTTTCCTGTGTGGAGTCATGCAAAATTCGCAAAAACCTTGGGAATTACAACTTTTTGGTGCAAAAGTGACGTCATAATTTGACCAAAAAATCTTCGATTACCGCCAAAGTAAAACATTGACGGGGTTCAAATTTGCACCGGCACACTCGGGTGGGGTATCCGCAAGAAGTAATCACGCTAATTCGGCTTTTCGGGAGCTCGAAAATTAAAAAGTTTATTCCCCGGGCAGGAAAAAGGGAAGAGCGGCCATCTTGTTTTTCTAATAGTCAACTCTAGAAATCGCGTTTTGACAGTGCAAATCGACCAAGTTGAGCATCCTGAACAACTTTCCTGTGTGGAGTCATGCAAAATTCGCAAAACCTTGGGAATTACAACTTTTTGGTGCAAAAGTGACGTCATAATTTGACCAAAAATCTTCGATTACCGCCAAAGTAAAACATTGACGGGGTTCAAATTTGCACCGGCACACTCGAGTGGGGTATCCGCAAGAAGTAATCACGCTAATTCGGCTTTTCGGGAGCTCGAAAATTAAAAAGTTTATTCCCCGGGCAGGGAAAAGGGAAGAGCGGCCATCTTGTTTTTCTAATAGTCAACTCTGGAAATCGCGTTTTGACGGTGCAAATCGACCAAGTTGAGCATTCTGAACAACTTTCCTGTGTGGAGTCATGCAAAATTCGCAAAACCTTGGGAATTACAACTTTTTGGTGCAAAAGTGACGTCATAATTTGACCAAAAATCGTCGATTACCGCCAAAGTAAAACATTGACGGGGTTCAAATTTGCACCGGCATACTCGAGTGGGGTATCCGCAAGAAGTAATCACGCTAATTCGGCTTTTCGGGAGCTCGAAAATTAAAAAGTTTATTCCCCGGGCAGGGAACAGGGAAGAGCGGCCATCTTGTTTTACTAATAGTCAACTCTGGAAATCGCGTTTTGACGGTGCAAATCGACCAAGCTGAGCATCCTGAACAACTTTCCAGTGTGGAGTCATGCAAAATTCGCAAAACCTTGGGAATTACAACTTTTTGGTGCAAAAGTGACGTCATAATTTGACCAAAAATCTTCGATTACCGCCAAAGTAAAACATTGACGGGGTTCAAATTTGCACCGGCACACTCGGGTGGGGTATCCGCAAGAAGTAATCACGCTAATTCAGTTTTTCGGGGTGCCACGAAAATTAAAAAGGTTATTCCCCGGGCAGGAAAAAGGGAAGAGCGGCCATCTTGTTTTTCTAATAGTCAACTCTGGAAATCGCGTTTTGACGGTGCAAATCGACCAAGTTGAGCATCCTGAACAACTTTCCTGTGTGGAGTCACGCAAAATTCGCAAAACCTTGGGAATTACAACTTTTTGGTGCAAAAGTGACGTCATAATTTGACCAAAAATCGTCGATTACCGCCAAAGTAAAACATTGACGGGGTTCAAATTTGCACCGGCACACTCGAGTGGGGTATCCGCAAGAAGTAATCACGCTTATTCGGCTTTTCGGGGTGCCACGAAAATTAAAAAGTTTATTCCCCGGGCAGGAAAAAGGGAAGAGCGGCCATCTTGTTTTTTTAATAGTCAACTCTGGAAATCGCGTTTTGACGGTGCAAATCGACCAAGTTGAGCATCCTGAACAACTTTCCTGTGTGGAGTCATGCAAAATTCGCAAAACCTTGGGAATTACAACTTTTTGGTGCAAAAGTGACGTCATAATTTGACCAAAAATCTTCGATTACCGCCAAAGTAAAACATTGACGGGGTTCAAATTTGCACCGGCACACTCGGGTGGGGTATCCGCAAGAAGTAATCACGCTAATTCGGTTTTTCGGGGTGCCACGAAAATTAAAAAGGTTATTCCCCGGGCAGGAAAAAGGGAAGAGCGGCCATCTTGTTTTCCTAATAGTCAACTCTGGAAATCGCGTTTTGACGGTGCAAATCGACCAAGTTGAGCATCCTGAACAACTTTCCTGTGTGGAGTCATGCAAAATTCGCAAAACCTTGGGAATTACAACTTTTTGGTGCAAAAGTGACGTCATAATTTGACCAAAAATCTTCGATTACCGCCAAAGTAAAACATTGACGGGGTTCAAATTTGCACCGGCACACTCGGGTGGGGTATCTGCAAGAAGTAATCACGCTAATTCGGCTTTTCGGGAGCTCGAAAATTAAAAAGTTTATTCCCCGGGCAGGAAAAAGGGAAGAGCGGCCATCTTGTTTTTCTAATAGTCAACTCTAGAAATCGCGTTTTGACGGTGCAAATCGACCAAGTTGAGCATCCTGAACAACTTTCCTGTGTGGAGTCATGCAAAATTCGCAAAACCTTGGGAATTACAACTTTTTGGTGCAAAAGTGACGTCATAATTTGACCAAAAATCTTCGATTACCGCCAAAGTAAAACATTGACGGGGTTCAAATTTGCACCGGCACACTCGAGTGGGGTATCCGCAAGAAGTAATCACGCTAATTCGGCTTTTCGGGAGCTCGAAAATTAAAAAGTTTATTCCCCGGGCAGGGAAAAGGGAAGAGCGGCCATCTTGTTTTTCTAATAGTCAACTCTGGAAATCGCGTTTTGACGGTGCAAATCGACCAAGTTGAGCATTCTGAACAACTTTCCTGTGTGGAGTCATGCAAAATTCGCAAAACCTTGGGAATTACAACTTTTTGGTGCAAAAGTGACGTCATAATTTGACCAAAAATCGTCGATTACCGCCAAAGTAAAACATTGACGGGGTTCAAATTTGCACCGGCATACTCGAGTGGGGTATCCGCAAGAAGTAATCACGCTAATTCGGCTTTTCGGGAGCTCGAAAATTAAAAAGTTTATTCCCCGGGCAGGGAACAGGGAAAAGCGGCCATCTTGTTTTACTAATAGTCAACTCTGGAAATCGCGTTTTGACGGTGCAAATCGACCAAGCTGAGCATCCTGAACAACTTTCCAGTGTGGAGTCATGCAAAATTCGCAAAACCTTGGGAATTACAACTTTTTGGTGCAAAAGTGACGTCATAATTTGACCAAAAATCTTCGATTACCGCCAAAGTAAAACATTGACGGGGTTCAAATTTGCACCGGCACACTCGGGTGGGGTATCCGCAAGAAGTAATCACGCTAATTCAGTTTTTCGGGGTGCCACGAAAATTAAAAAGGTTATTCCCCGGGCAGGAAAAAGGGAAGAGCGGCCATCTTGTTTTTCTAATAGTCAACTCTGGAAATCGCGTTTTGACGGTGCAAATCGACCAAGTTGAGCATCCTGAACAACTTTCCTGTGTGGAGTCACGCAAAATTCGCAAAACCTTGGGAATTACAACTTTTTGGTGCAAAAGTGACGTCATAATTTGACCAAAAATCGTCGATTACCGCCAAAGTAAAACATTGACGGGGTTCAAATTTGCACCGGCACACTCGAGTGGGGTATCCGCAAGAAGTAATCACGCTAATTCGGCTTTTCGGGGTGCCACGAAAATTAAAAAGGTTATTCCCCGGGCAGGAAAAAGGGAAGAGCGGCCATCTTGTTTTTTTAATAGTCAACTCTGGAAATCGCGTTTTGACGGTGCAAATCGACCAAGTTGAGCATCCTGAACAACTTTCCTGTGTGGAGTCATGCAAAATTCGCAAAACCTTGGGAATTACAACTTTTTGGTGCAAAAGTGACGTCATAATTTGACCAAAAATCTTCGATTACCGCCGAAGTAAAACATTGACGGGGTTCAAATTTGCACCGGCACACTCGGGTGGGGTATCTGCAAGAAGTAATCACGCTAATTCGGTTTTTCGGGGTGCCACGAAAATTAAAAAGGTTATTCCCCGGGCAGGAAAAAGGGAAGAGCGGCCATCTTGTTTTCCTAATAGTCAACTCTGGAAATCGCGTTTTGACGGTGCAAATCGACCAAGTTGAGCATCCTGAACAACTTTCCTGTGTGGAGTCATGCAAAATTCGCAAAACCTTGGGAATTACAACTTTTTGGTGCAAAAGTGACGTCATAATTTGACCAAAAATCTTCGATTACCGCCAAAGTAAAACATTGACGGGGTTCAAATTTGCACCGGCACACTCGGGTGGGGTATCCGCAAGAAGTAATCACGCTAATTCGGCTTTTCGGGAGCTCGAAAATTAAAAAGTTTATTCCCCGGGCAGGAAAAAGGGAAAAACGGCCATCTTGTTTTTCTAATAGTCAACTCTAGAAATCGCGTTTTGACGGTGCAAATCGACCAAGTTGAGCATCCTGAACAACTTTCCTGTGTGGAGTCATGCAAAATTCGCAAAACCTTGGGAATTACAACTTTTTGGTGCAAAAGTGACGTCATAATTTGACCAAAAATCGTCGATTACCGCCAAAGTAAAACATTGACGGGGTTCAAATTTGCACCGGCACACTCGAGTGGGGTATCCGCAAGAAGTAATCACGCTAATTCGGTTTTTCGGGGTGCCACGAAAATTAAAAAGGTTATTCCCCGGGCAGGAAAAAGGGAAGAGCGGCCATCTTGTTTTCCTAATAGTCAACTCTGGAAATCGCGTTTTGACGGTGCAAATCGACCAAGTTGAGCATCCTGAACAACTTTCCTGTGTGGAGTCATGCAAAATTCGCAAAACCTTGGGAATTACAACTTTTTGGTGCAAAAGTGACGTCATAATTTGACCAAAAATCTTCGATTACCGCCAAAGTAAAACATTGACGGGGTTCAAATTTGCACCGGCACACTCGGGTGGGGTATCCGCAAGAAGTAATCACGCTAATTCGGCTTTTCGGGAGCTCGAAAATTAAAAAGTTTATTCCCCGGGCAGGAAAAAGGGAAAAACGGCCATCTTGTTTTTCTAATAGTCAACTCTAGAAATCGCGTTTTGACGGTGCAAATCGACCAAGTTGAGCATCCTGAACAACTTTCCTGTGTGGAGTCATGCAAAATTCGCAAAACCTTGGGAATTACAACTTTTTGGTGCAAAAGTGACGTCATAATTTGACCAAAAATCGTCGATTACCGCCAAAGTAAAACATTGACGGGGTTCAAATTTGCACCGGCACACTCGAGTGGGGTATCCGCAAGAAGTAATCACGCTAATTCGGCTTTTCGGGAGCTCGAAAATTAAAAAGTTTATTCCCCGGGCAGGGAAAAGGGAAGAGCGGCCATCTTGTTTTTCTAATAGTCAACTCTAGAAATCGCGTTTTGACGGTGCAAATCGACCAAGTTGAGCATCCTGAACAACTTTCCTGTGTGGAGTCATGCAAAATTCGCAAAACCTTGGGAATTACAACTTTTTGGTGCAAAAGTGACGTCATAATTTGACCAAAAATCGTCGATTACCGCCAAAGTAAAACATTGACGGGGTTCAAATTTGCACCGGCACACTCGAGTGGGGTATCCGCAAGAAGTAATCACGCTAATTCGGCTTTTCGGGAGCTCGAAAATTAAAAAGTTTATTCCCCGGGAAGGGAAAAGGGAAGAGCGGCCATCTTGTTTTTCTAATAGTCAACTCTAGAAATCGCGTTTTGACGGTGCAAATCGACCAAGTTGAGCATCCTGAACAACTTTCCTGTGTGGAGTCACGCAAAATTCGCAAAACCTTGGGAATTACAACTTTTTGGTGCAAAAGTGACGTCATAATTTGACCAAAAATCGTCGATTACCGCCAAAGTAAAACATTGACGGGGTTCAAATTTGCACCGGCACACTCGAGTGGGGTATCCGCAAGAAGTAATCACGCTTATTCGGCTTTTCGGGGTGCCACGAAAATTAAAAAGGTTATTCCCCGGGCAGGAAAAAGGGAAGAGCGGCCATCTTGTTTTTTTAATAGTCAACTCTGGAAATCGCGTTTTGACGGTGCAAATCGACCAAGTTGAGCATCCTGAACAACTTTCCTGTGTGGAGTCATGCAAAATTCGCAAAACCTTGGGAATTACAACTTTTTGGTGCAAAAGTGACGTCATAATTTGACCAAAAATCTTCGATTACCGCCAAAGTAAAACATTGACGGGGTTCAAATTTGCACCGGCACACTCGGGTGGGGTATCCGCAAGAAGTAATCACGCTAATTCGGCTTTTCGGGAGCTCGAAAATTAAAAAGTTTATTCCCCGGGCAGGAAAAAGGGAAAAACGGCCATCTTGTTTTTTTAATAGTCAACTCTAGAAATCGCGTTTTGACGGTGCAAATCGACCAAGTTGAGCATCCTGAACAACTTTCCTGTGTGGAGTCATGCAAAATTCGCAAAACCTTGGGAATTACAACTTTTTGGTGCAAAAGTGACGTCATAATTTGACCAAAAATCGTCGATTACCGCCAAAGTAAAACATTGACGGGGTTCAAATTTGCACCGGCACACTCGAGTGGGGTATCCGCAAGAAGTAATCACGCTAATTCGGCTTTTCGGGAGCTCGAAAATTAAAAAGTTTATTCCCCGGGCAGGGAAAAGGGAAGAGCGGCCATCTTGTTTTTCTAATAGTCAACTCTAGAAATCGCGTTTTGACGGTGCAAATCGACCAAGTTGAGCATCCTGAACAACTTTCCTGTGTGGAGTCATGCAAAATTCGCAAAACCTTGGGAATTACAACTTTTTGGTGCAAAAGTGACGTCATAATTTGACCAAAAATCGTCGATTACCGCCAAAGTAAAACATTGACGGGGTTCAAATTTGCACCGGCACACTCGAGTGGGGTATCCGCAAGAAGTAATCACGCTAATTCGGCTTTTCGGGAGCTCGAAAATTAAAAAGTTTATTCCCCGGGCAGGGAAAAGGGAAGAGCGGCCATCTTGTTTTTCTAATAGTCAACTCTAGAAATCGCGTTTTGACGGTGCAAATCGACCAAGTTGAGCATCCTGAACAACTTTCCTGTGTGGAGTCACGCAAAATTCGCAAAACCTTGGGAATTACAACTTTTTGGTGCAAAAGTGACGTCATAATTTGACCAAAAATCGTCGATTACCGCCAAAGTAAAACATTGACGGGGTTCAAATTTGCACCGGCACACTCGAGTGGGGTATCCGCAAGAAGTAATCACGCTTATTCGGCTTTTCGGGGTGCCACGAAAATTAAAAAGGTTATTCCCCGGGCAGGAAAAAGGGAAGAGCGGCCATCTTGTTTTTTTAATAGTCAACTCTGGAAATCGCGTTTTGACGGTGCAAATCGACCAAGTTGAGCATCCTGAACAACTTTCCTGTGTGGAGTCATGCAAAATTCGCAAAACCTTGGGAATTACAACTTTTTGGTGCAAAAGTGACGTCATAATTTGACCAAAAATCTTCGATTACCGCCAAAGTAAAACATTGACGGGGTTCAAATTTGCACCGGCACACTCGGGTGGGGTATCCGCAAGAAGTAATCACGCTAATTCGGTTTTTCGGGGTGCCACGAAAATTAAAAAGGTTATTCCCCGGGCAGGAAAAAGGGAAGAGCGGCCATCTTGTTTTCCTAATAGTCAACTCTGGAAATCGCGTTTTGACGGTGCAAATCGACCAAGTTGAGCATCCTGAACAACTTTCCTGTGTGGAGTCATGCAAAATTCGCAAAACCTTGGAATTACAACTTTTTGGTGCAAAAGTGACGTCATAATTTGACCAAAAATCTTCGATTACCGCCAAAGTAAAACATTGACGGGGTTCAAATTTGCACCGGCACACTCGGGTGGGGTATCCGCAAGAAGTAATCACGCTAATTCGGCTTTTCGGGAGCTCGAAAATTAAAAAGTTTATTCCCCGGGCAGGAAAAAGGGAAGAGCGGCCATCTTGTTTTTCTAATAGTCAACTCTAGAAATCGCGTTTTGACGGTGCAAATCGACCAAGTTGAGCATCCTGAACAACTTTCCTGTGTGGAGTCATGCAAAATTCGCAAAACCTTGGGAATTACAACTTTTTGGTGCAAAAGTGACGTCATAATTTGACCAAAAATCTTCGATTACCGCCAAAGTAAAACATTGACGGGGTTCAAATTTGCACCGGCACACTCGAGTGGGGTATCCGCAAGAAGTAATCACGCTAATTCGGCTTTTCGGGAGCTCGAAAATTAAAAAGTTTATTCCCCGGGCAGGGAAAAGGGAAGAGCGGCCATCTTGTTTTTCTAATAGTCAACTCTGGAAATCGCGTTTTGACGGTGCAAATCGACCAAGTTGAGCATTCTGAACAACTTTCCTGTGTGGAGTCATGCAAAATTCGCAAAACCTTGGGAATTACAACTTTTTGGTGCAAAAGTGACGTCATAATTTGACCAAAAATCGTCGATTACCGCCAAAGTAAAACATTGACGGGGTTCAAATTTGCACCGGCATACTCGAGTGGGGTATCCGCAAGAAGTAATCACGCTAATTCGGCTTTTCGGGAGCTCGAAAATTAAAAAGTTTATTCCCCGGGCAGGGAACAGGGAAGAGCGTCCATCTTGTTTTACTAATAGTCAACTCTGGAAATCGCGTTTTGACGGTGCAAATCGACCAAGCTGAGCATCCTGAACAACTTTCCAGTGTGGAGTCATGCAAAATTCGCAAAACCTTGGGAATTACAACTTTTTGGTGCAAAAGTGACGTCATAATTTGACCAAAAATCTTCGATTACCGCCAAAGTAAAACATTGACGGGGTTCAAATTTGCACCGGCACACTCGGGTGGGGTATCCGCAAGAAGTAATCACGCTAATTCAGTTTTTCGGGGTGCCACGAAAATTAAAAAGGTTATTCCCCGGGCAGGAAAAAGGGAAGAGCGGCCATCTTGTTTTTCTAATAGTCAACTCTGGAAATCGCGTTTTGACGGTGCAAATCGACCAAGTTGAGCATCCTGAACAACTTTCCTGTGTGGAGTCACGCAAAATTCGCAAAACCTTGGGAATTACAACTTTTTGGTGCAAAAGTGACGTCATAATTTGACCAAAAATCGTCGATTACCGCCAAAGTAAAACATTGACGGGGTTCAAATTTGCACCGGCACACTCGAGTGGGGTATCCGCAAGAAGTAATCACGCTAATTCGGCTTTTCGGGGTGCCTCGAAAATTAAAAAGGTTATTCCCCGGGCAGGAAAAAGGGAAGAGCGGCCATCTTGTTTTTTTAATAGTCAACTCTGGAAATCGCGTTTTGACGGTGCAAATCGACCAAGTTGAGCATCCTGAACAACTTTCCTGTGTGGAGTCATGCAAAATTCGCAAAACCTTGGGAATTACAACTTTTTGGTGCAAAAGTGACGTCATAATTTGACCAAAAATCTTCGATTACCGCCGAAGTAAAACATTGACGGGGTTCAAATTTGCACCGGCACACTCGGGTGGGGTATCCGCAAGAAGTAATCACGCTAATTCGGTTTTTCGGGGTGCCACGAAAATTAAAAAGGTTATTCCCCGGGCAGGAAAAAGGGAAGAGCGGCCATCTTGTTTTCCTAATAGTCAACTCTGGAAATCGCGTTTTGACGGTGCAAATCGACCAAGTTGAGCATCCTGAACAACTTTCCTGTGTGGAGTCATGCAAAATTCGCAAAACCTTGGGAATTACAACTTTTTGGTGCAAAAGTGACGTCATAATTTGACCAAAAATCTTCGATTACCGCCAAAGTAAAACATTGACGGGGTTCAAATTTGCACCGGCACACTCGGGTGGGGTATCCGCAAGAAGTAATCACGCTAATTCGGCTTTTCGGGAGCTCGAAAATTAAAAAGTTTATTCCCCGGGCAGGAAAAAGGGAAAAACGGCCATCTTGTTTTTCTAATAGTCAACTCTAGAAATCGCGTTTTGACGGTGCAAATCGACCAAGTTGAGCATCCTGAACAACTTTCCTGTGTGGAGTCATGCAAAATTCGCAAAACCTTGGGAATTACAACTTTTTGGTGCAAAAGTGACGTCATAATTTGACCAAAAATCGTCGATTACCGCCAAAGTAAAACATTGACGGGGTTCAAATTTGCACCGGCACACTCGAGTGGGGTATCCGCAAGAAGTAATCACGCTAATTCGGCTTTTCGGGAGCTCGAAAATTAAAAAGTTTATTCCCCGGGCAGGGAAAAGGGAAGAGCGGCCATCTTGTTTTTCTAATAGTCAACTCTGGAAATCGCGTTTTGACGGTGCAAATCGACCAAGTTGAGCATCCTGAACAACTTTCCTGTGTGGAGTCATGCAAAATTCGCAAAACCTTGGGAATTACAACTTTTTGGTGCAAAAGTGACGTCATAATTTGACCAAAAATCGTCGATTACCGCCAAAGTAAAACATTGACGGGGTTCAAATTTGCACCGGCACACTCGAGTGGGGTATCCGCAAGAAGTAATCACGCTAATTCGGCTTTTCGGGAGCTCGAAAATTAAAAAGTTTATTCCCCGGGCAGGGAAAAGGGAAGAGCGGCCATCTTGTTTTTCTAATAGTCAACTCTAGAAATCGCGTTTTGACGGTGCAAATCGACCAAGTTGAGCATCCTGAACAACTTTCCTGTGTGGAGTCATGCAAAATTCGCAAAACCTTGGGAATTACAACTTTTTGGTGCAAAAGTGACGTCATCATTTGACCAAAAATCGTCGATTACCGCCAAAGTAAAACATTGACGGGGTTCAAATTTGCACCGGCACACTCGAGTGGGGTATCCGCAAGAAGTAATCACGCTAATTCGGCTTTTCGGGAGCTCGAAAATTAAAAAGTTTATTCCCCGGGCAGGGAAAAGGGAAGAGCGGCCATCTTGTTTTTCTAATAGTCAACTCTGGAAATCGCGTTTTGACGGTGCAAATCGACCAAGTTGAGCATCCTGAACAACTTTCCTGTGTGGAGTCATGCAAAATTCGCAAAACCTTGGGAATTACAACTTTTTGGTGCAAAAGTGACGTCATAATTTGACCAAAAATCTTCGATTACCGCCAAAGTAAAACATTGACGGGGTTCAAATTTGCACCGGCACACTCGGGTGGGGTATCCGCAAGAAGTAATCACGCTAATTCGGTTTTTCGGGGTGCCACGAAAATTAAAAAGGTTATTCCCCGGGCAGGAAAAAGGGAAGAGCGGCCATCTTGTTTTTCTAATAGTCAACTCTGGAAATCGCGTTTTGACGGTGCAAATCGACCAAGTTGAGCATCCTGAACAACTTTCCTCTGTAGAGTCATGCAAAATTCGCAAAACCTTGGGAATTACAACTTTTTGGTGCAAAAGTGACGTCATAATTTGACCAAAAATCGTCGATTACCGCCAAAGTAAAACATTGACGGGGTTCAAATTTGCACCGGCACACTCGAGTGGGGTATCCGCAAGAAGTAATCACGCTAATTCGGCTTTTCGGGAGCTCGAAAATTAAAAAGTTTATTCCCCGGGCAGGGAAAAGGGAAGAGCGGCCATCTTGTTTTTCTAATAGTCAACTCTGAAAATCGCGTTTTGACGGTGCAAATCGACCAAGTTGAGCATCCTGAACAACTTTCCTGTGTGGAGTCAAGCAAAATTCGCAAAACCTTGGGAATTACAACTTTTTGGTGCAAAAGTGACGTCATAATTTGACCAAAAAACGTCGATTACCTCCAAAGTAAAACATTGACGGGGTTCAAATTTGCACCGGCACACTCGGGTGGGGTATCCGCAAGAAGTAATCACGCTAATTCGGCTTTTCGGGAGCTCGAAAATTAAAAAGTTTATTCCCCGGGCAGGGAAAAGGGAAGAGCGGCCATCTTGTTTTTCTAATAGTCAACTCTGGAAATCGCGTTTTGACGGTGCAAATCGACCAAGTTGAGCATCCTGAACAACTTTCCTGTGTGGAGTCATGCAAAATTCGCAAAACCTTGGGAATTACAACTTTTTGGTGCAAAAGTGACGTCATAATTTGACCAAAAATCTTCGATTACCGCTAAAGTAACACATTGACGGGGTTCAAATTTGCACCGGCACACTCGGGTGGGGTATCCGCAAGAAGTAATCACGCTAATTCAGTTTTTCGGGGTGCCACGAAAATTAAAAAGGTTATTCCCCGGGCAGGAAAAAGGGAAGAGCGGCCATCTTGTTTTTCTAATAGTCAACTCTGGAAATCGCGTTTTGACGGTGCAAATCGACCAAGTTGAGCATCCTGAACAACTTTCCTGTGTGGAGTCACACAAAATTCGCAAAACCTTGGGAATTACAACTTTTTGGTGCAAAAGTGACGTCATAATTTGACCAAAAATCGTCGATTACCGCCAAAGTAAAACATTGACGGGGTTCAAATTTGCACCGGCACACTCGAGTGGGGTATCCGCAAGAAGTAATCACGCTAATTCGGCTTTTCGGGAGCTCGAAAATTAAAAAGTTTATTCCCCGGGTAGGGAAAAGGGAAGAGCGGCCATCTTGTTTTTCTAATAGTCAACTCTGGAAATCGCGTTTTGACGGTGCAAATCGACCACGTTGAGCATCCTGAACAACTTTCCTGTGTGGAGTCATGCAAAATTCGCAAAACCTAGGGAATTACAACTTTTTGGCGCAAAAGTGACGTCATAATTTGACCAAAAATCGTCGATTACCGCCAAAGTAAAACATTGACGGGGTTAAAATTTGCACCGGCACACTCGAGTGGGGTATCCGCAAGAAGTAATCACGCTAATTCGGCTTTTCGGGGTGCCACGAAAATTAAAAAGGTTATTCCCCGGGCAGGAAAAAGGGAAGAGCGGCCATCTTGTTTTTTTAATAGTCAACTCTGGAAATCGCGTTTTGACGGTGCAAACCGACCAAGTTGAGCATCCTGAACAACTTTCCTGTGTGGAGTCATGCAAAATTCGCAAAACCTTGGGAATTACAACTTTTTGGTGCAAAAGTGACGTCATAATTTGACCAAAAATCTTCGATTACCGCCGAAGTAAAACATTGACGGGGTTCAAATTTGCACCGGCACACTCGGGTGGGGTATCCGCAAGAAGTAATCACGCTAGTTCGGCTTTTCGGGGTGCCATGAAAATTAAAAAGGTTATTCCCCGTGCAGGGAACAGGGAAGAGCGGCCATCTTGTTTTACTAATAGTCAACTCTGGAAATCGCGTTTTGACGGTGCAAATCGACCAAGTTGAGCATCCTGAACAACTTTCCTGTGTGGAGTCATGCAAAATTCGCAAAACCTTGGGAATTACAACTTTTTGGTGCAAAAGTGACGTCATAATTTGACCAAAAATCGTCGATTACCGCCAAAGTAAAACATTGACGGGGTTCAATTTTGCACCGGCACACTCGAGTGGGGTATCCGCAAGAAGTAATCACGCTAATTCGGCTTTTCGGGAGCTCGAAAATTAAAAAGTTTATTCCCCGGGCAGGGAAAAGGGAAGAGCGGCCATCTTGTTTTTCTAATAGTCAACTCTAGAAATCGCTTTTTGACGGTGCAAATCGACCAAGTTGAGCATCCTGAACAACTTTCCTGTGTGGAGTCATGCAAAATTCGCAAAACCTTGGGAATTACAACTTTTTGGTGCAAAAGTGACGTCATAATTTGACCAAAAATCTTCGATTACCGCCAAAGTAAAACATTGACGGGGTTCAAATTTGCACCGGCACACTCGGGTGGGGTATCCGCAAGAAGTAATCACGCTAATTCGGTTTTTCGGGGTGCCACGAAAATTAAAAAGGTTATTACCCGGGCAGGAAAAAGGGAAGAGCGGCCATCTTGTTTTTCTAATAGTCAACTCTGGAAATCGCGTTTTGACGGTGCAAATCGACCAAGTTGAGCATCCTGAACAACTTTCCTCTGTGGAGTCATGCAAAATTCGCAAAACCTTGGGAATTACAACTTTTTGGTGCAAAAGTGACGTCATAATTTGACCAAAAATCGTCGATTACCGCCAAAGTAAAACATTGACGGGGTTCAAATTTGCACCGGCACACTCGAGTGGGGTATCCGCAAGAAGTAATCACGCTAATTCGGCTTTTCGGGAGCTCGAAAATTAAAAAGTTTATTCCCCGGGCAGGGAAAAGGGAAGAGCGGCCATCTTGTTTTTCTAATAGTCAACTCTGAAAATCGCGTTTTGACGGTGCAAATCGACCAAGTTGAGCATCCTGAACAACTTTCCTGTGTGGAGTCAAGCAAAATTCGCAAAACCTTGGGAATTACAACTTTTTGGTGCAAAAGTGACGTCATAATTTGACAAAAAATCGTCGATTACCTCCAAAGTAAAACATTGACGGGGTTCAAATTTGCACCGGCACACTCGGGTGGGGTATCCGCAAGAAGTAATCACGCTAATTCGGCTTTTCGGGAGCTCGAAAATTAAAAAGTTTATTCCCCGGGCAGGGAAAAGGGAAGAGCGGCCATCTTGTTTTTCTAATAGTCAACTCTGGAAATCGCGTTTTGACGGTGCAAATCGACCAAGTTGAGCATCCTGAACAACTTTCCTGTGTGGAGTCATGCAAAATTCGCAAAACCTTGGGAATTACAACTTTTTGGTGCAAAAGTGACGTCATAATTTGACCAAAAATCGTCGATTACCGCCAAAGTAAAACATTGACGGGGTTCAAATTTGCACCGGCACACTCGAGTGGGGTATCCGCAAGAAGTAATCACGCTAATTCGGCTTTTCGGGAGCTCGAAAATTAAAAAGTTTATTCCCCGGGCAGGGAACAGGGAAGAGCGGCCATCTTGTTTTACTAATAGTCAACTCTGGAAATCGCGTTTTGACGGTGCAAATCGACCAAGCTGAGCATCCTGAACAACTTTCCAGTGTGGAGTCATGCAAAATTCGCAAAACCTTGGGAATTACAACTTTTTGGTGCAAAAGTGACGTCATAATTTGACCAAAAATCTTCGATTACCGCCAAAGTAACACATTGACGGGGTTCAAATTTGCACCGGCACACTCGGGTGGGGTATCCGCAAGAAGTAATCACGCTAATTCAGTTTTTCGGTGTGCCACGAAAATTAAAAAGGTTATTCCCCGGGCAGGAAAAAGGGAAGAGCGGCCATCTTGTTTTTCTAATAGTCAACTCTGGAAATCGCGTTTTGACGGTGCAAATCGACCAAGTTGAGCATCCTGAACAACTTTCCTGTGTGGAGTCATGCAAAATTCGCAAAACCTTGGGAATTACAACTTTTTGGTGCAAAAGTGACGTCATAATTTGACCAAAAATCTTCGATTACCGCCAAAGTAAAACATTGACGGGGTTCAAATTTGCACCGGCACACTCGGGTGGGGTATCCGCAAGAAGTAATCACGCTAATTCGGTTTTTCGGGGTGCCACGAAAATTAAAAAGGTTATTCCCCGGGCAGGAAAAAGGGAAGAGCGGCCATCTTGTTTTTCTAATAGTCAACTCTGGAAATCGCGTTTTGACGGTGCAAATCGACCAAGTTGAGCATCCTGAACAACTTTCCTCTGTGGAGTCATGCAAAATTCGCAAAACCTTGGGAATTACAACTTTTTGGTGCAAAAGTGACGTCATAATTTGACCAAAAATCGTCGATTACCGCCAAAGTAAAACATTGACGGGGTTCAAATTTGCACCGGCACACTCGAGTGGGCTATCCGCAAGAAGTAATCACGCTAATTCGGCTTTTCGGGAGCTCGAAAATTAAAAAGTTTATTCCCCGGGCAGGGAAAAGGGAAGAGCGGCCATCTTGTTTTTCTAATAGTCAACTCTGAAAATCGCGTTTTGACGGTGCAAATCGACCAAGTTGAGCATCCTGAACAACTTTCCTGTGTGGAGTCAAGCAAAATTCGCAAAACCTTGGGAATTACAACTTTTTGGTGCAAAAGTGACGTCATAATTTGACCAAAAATCGTCGATTACCTCCAAAGTAAAACATTGACGGGGTTCAAATTTGCACCGGCACACTCGGGTGCGGTATCCGCAAGAAGTAATCACGCTAATTCGGCTTTTCGGGAGCTCGAAAATTAAAAAGTTTATTCCCCGGGCAGGGAAAAGGGAAGAGCGGCCATCTTGTTTTTCTAACAGTCAACTCTGGAAATCGCGTTTTGACGGTGCAAATCGACCAAGTTGAGCATCCTGAACAACTTTCCTGTGTGGAGTCATGCAAAATTCGCAAAACCTTGGGAATTACAACTTTTTGGTGCAAAAGTGACATCATAATTTGACCAAAAATCGTCGATTACCGCCAAAGTAAAACATTGACGGGGTTCAAATTTGCACCGGCACACTCGAGTGGGGTATCCGCAAGAAGTAATCACGCTAATTCGGCTTTTCGGGAGCTCGAAAATTAAAAAGTTTATTCCCCGGGCAGGGAACAGGGAAGAGCGGCCATCTTGTTTTACTAATAGTCAACTCTGGAAATCGCGTTTTGACGGTGCAAATCGACCAAGCTGAGCATCCTGAACAACTTTCCAGTGTGGAGTCATGCAAAATTCGCAAAACCTTGGGAATTACAACTTTTTGGTGCAAAAGTGACGTCATAATTTGACCAAAAATCTTCGATTACCGCCAAAGTAAAACATTGACGGGGTTCAAATTTGCACCGGCACACTCGAGTGGGGTATCCGCAAGAAGTAATCACGCTAATTCGGCTTTTCGGGAGCTCGAAAATTAAAAAGTTTATTCCCCGGGTAGGGAAAAGGGAAGAGCGGCCATCTTGTTTTTCTAATAGTCAACTCTGGAAATCGCGTTTTGACGGTGCAAATCAACCAAGTTGAGCATCCTGAACAACTTTCCTGTGTGGAGTCATGCAAAATTCGCAAAACCTAGGGAATTACAACTTTTTGGTGCAAAAGTAACGTCATAATTTGACCAAAAATCGTCGATTACCGCCAAAGTAAAACATTGGCGTGGTTCAAATTTGCACCGGCACACTCGGGTGGGGTATCCGCAAGAAGTAATCACGCTAGTTCGGCTTTTCGGGGTGCCATGAAAATTAAAAAGGTTATTCCCCGTGCAGGGAACAGGGAAGAGCGGCCATCTTGTTTTACTAATAGTCAACTCTGGAAATCGCGTTTTGACGGTGCAAATCGACCAAGTTGAGCATCCTGAACAACTTTCCTGTGTGGAGTCATGCAAAATTCGCAAAACCTTGGGAATTACAACTTTTTGGTGAAAAAGTGACGTCATAATTTGACCAAAAATCGTCGATTACCGCCAAAGTAAAACATTGACGGGGTTCAAATTTGCACCGGCACACTCGAGTGGGGTATCCGCAAGAAGTAATCACGCTAATTCGGCTTTTCGGGAGCTCGAAAATTAAAAAGTTTATTCCCCGGGCAGGGAAAAGGGAAGAGCGGCCATCTTGTTTTTCTAATAGTCAACTCTAGAAATCGCTTTTTGACGGTGCAAATCGACCAAGTTGAGCATCCTGAACAACTTTCCTGTGTGGAGTCATGCAAAATTCGCAAAACCTTGGGAATTACAACTTTTTGGTGCAAAAGTGACGTCATAATTTGACCAAAAATCGTCGATTACCGCCAAAGTAAAACATTGACGGGGTTCAAATTTGCACCGGCACACTCGAGTGGGGTATCCGCAAGAAGTAATCACGCTAATTCGGCTTTTCGGGAGCTCGAAAATTAAAAAGTTTATTCCCCGGGCAGGGAACAGGGAAGAGCGGCCATCTTGTTTTACTAATAGTCAACTCTGGAAATCGCGTTTTGACGGTGCAAATCGACCAAGCTGAGCATCCTGAACAACTTTCCAGTGTGGAGTCATGCAAAATTCGCAAAACCTTGGGAATTACAACTTTTTGGTGCAAAAGTGACGTCATAATTTGACCAAAAATCTTCGATTACCGCCAAAGTAACACATTGACGGGGTTCAAATTTGCACCGGCACACTCAGGTGGGGTATCCGCAAGAAGTAATCACGCTAATTCAGTTTTTCGGGGTGCCACGAAAATTAAAAAGGTTATTCCCCGGGCAGGAAAAAGGGAAGAGCGGCCATCTTGTTTTTCTAATAGTCAACTCTGGAAATCGCGTTTTGACGGTGCAAATCGACCAAGTTGAGCATCCTGAACAACTTTCCTGTGTGGAGTCACACAAAATTCGAAAAACCTTGGGAATTACAACTTTTTGGTGCAAAAGTGACGTCATAATTTGACCAAAAATCGTCGATTACCGCCAAAGTAAAACATTGACGGGGTTCAAATTTGCACCGGCACACTCGAGTGGGGTATCCGCAAGAAGTAATCACGCTAATTCGGCTTTTCGGGAGCTCGAAAATTAAAAAGTTTATTCCCCGGGTAGGGAAAAGGGAAGAGCGGCCATCTTGTTTTTCTAATAGTCAACTCTGGAAATCGCGTTTTGACGGTGCAAATCGACCAAGTTGAGCATCCTGAACAACTTTCCTGTGTGGAGTCGTGCAAAATTCGCAAAACCTAGGGAATTACAACTTTTTGGTGCAAAAGTAACGTCATAATTTGACCAAAAATCGTCGATTACCGCCAAAGTAAAACATTGGCGTGGTTCAAATTTGCACCGGCACACTCGGGTGGGGTATCCGCAAGAAGTAATCACGCTAGTTCGGCTTTTCGGGGTGCCATGAAAATTAAAAAGGTTATTCCCCGTGCAGGGAACAGGGAAGAGCGGCCATCTTGTTTTACTAATAGTCAACTCTGGAAATCGCGTTTTGACGGTGCAAATCGACCAAGTTGAGCATCCTGAACAACTTTCCTGTGTGGAGTCATGCAAAATTCGCAAAACCTTGGGAATTACAACTTTTTGGTGAAAAAGTGATGTCATAATTTGACCAAAAATCGTCGATTACCGCCAAAGTAAAACATTGACGGGGTTCAAATTTGCACCGGCACACTCGAGTGGGGTATCCGCAAGAAGTAATCACGCTAATTCGGCTTTTCGGGAGCTCGAAAATTAAAAAGTTTATTCCCCGGGCAGGGAAAAGGGAAGAGCGGCCATCTTGTTTTTCTAATAGTCAACTCTAGAAATCGCTTTTTGACGGTGCAAATCGACCAAGTTGAGCATCCTGAACAACTTTCCTGTGTGGAGTCATGCAAAATTCGCAAAACCTTGGGAATTACAACTTTTTGGTGCAAAAGTGACGTCATCATTTGACCAAAAATCGTCGATTACCGCCAAAGTAAAACATTGACGGGGTTCAAATTTGCACCGGCACACTCGAGTGGGGTATCCGCAAGAAGTAATCACGCTAATTCGGCTTTTCGGGAGCTCGAAAATTAAAAAGTTTATTCCCCGGGCAGGGAAAAGGGAAGAGCGGCCATCTTGTTTTTCTAATAGTCAACTCTGGAAATCGCGTTTTGACGGTGCAAATCGACCAAGTTGAGCATCCTGAACAACTTTCCTGTGTGGAGTCACACAAAATTCGCAAAACCTTGGGAATTACAACTTTTTGGTGCAAAAGTGACGTCATAATTTGACCAAAAATCGTCGATTACCGCCAAAGTAAAACATTGACGGGGTTCAAATTTGCACCGGCACACTCGGGTGGGGTATCCGCAAGAAGTAATCACGCTAATTCGGCTTTTCGGGAGCTCGAAAATTAAAAAGTTTATTTTCCGGGCAGGAAAAAGGGAAGAGCGGCCATCTTGTTTTTCTAATAGTCAACTCTAGAAATCGCGTTTTGACGGTGCAAATCGACCAAGTTGAGCATCCTGAACAACTTTCCTGTGTGGAGTCATGCAAAATTCGCAAAACCTTGGGAATTACAACTTTTTGGTGCAAAAGTGTCGTCATAATTTGACCAAAAATCGTCGATTACCGCCAAAGTAAAACATTGACGGGGTTCAAATTTGCACCGGCACACTCGAGTGGGGTATCCGCAAGAAGTAATCACGCTAATTCGGCTTTTCGGGAGCTCGAAAATTAAAAAGTTTATTCCCCGGGCAGGGAAAAGGGAAGAGCGGCCATCTTGTTTTTCTAATAGTCAACTCTAGAAATCGCGTTTTGACGGTGCAAATCGACCAAGTTGAGCATCCTGAACAACTTTCCTGTGTGGAGTCATGCAAAATTCGCAAAACCTTGGGAATTACAACTTTTTGGTGCAAAAGTGACGTCATAATTTGACCAAAAATCGTCGATTACCGCCAAAGTAAAACATTGACGGGGTTCAAATTTGCACCGGCACACTCGAGTGGGGTATCCGCAAGAAGTAATCACGCTAATTCGGCTTTTCGGGAGCTCGAAAATTAAAAAGTTTATTCCCCGGGCAGGGAACAGGGAAGAGCGGCCATCTTGTTTTACTAATAGTCAACTCTGGAAATCGCGTTTTGACGGTGCAAATCGACCAAGCTGAGCATCCTGAACAACTTTCCAGTGTGGAGTCATGCAAAATTCGCAAAACCTTGGGAATTACAACTTTTTGGTGCAAAAGTGACGTCATAATTTGACCAAAAATCTTCGATTACCGCCAAAGTAACACATTGACGGGGTTCAAATTTGCACCGGCACACTCGGGTGGGGTATCCGCAAGAAGTAATCACGCTAATTCAGTTTTTCGGGGTGCCACGAAAATTAAAAAGGTTATTCCCCGGGCAGGAAAAAGGGAAGAGGGGCCATCTTGTTTTTCTAATAGTCAACTCTGGAAATCGCGTTTTGACGGTGCAAATCGACCAAGTTGAGCATCCTGAACAACTTTCCTGTGTGGAGTCACACAAAATTCGCAAAACCTTGGGAATTACAACTTTTTGGTGCAAAAGTGACGTCATAATTTGACCAAAAATCGTCGATTACCGCCAAAGTAAAACATTGACGGGGTTCAAATTTGCACCGGCACACTCGGGTGGGGTATCCGCAAGAAGTAATCACGCTAATTCGGCTTTTCGGGAGCTCGAAAATTAAAAAGTTTATTCCCCGGGCAGGAAAAAGGGAAGAGCGGCCATCTTGTTTTTCTAATAGTCAACTCTAGAAATCGCGTTTTGACGGTGCAAATCGACCAAGTTGAGCATCCTGAACAACTTTCCTGTGTGGAGTCATGCAAAATTCGCAAAACCTTGGGAATTACAACTTTTTGGTGCAAAAGTGTCGTCATAATTTGACCAAAAATCGTCGATTACCGCCAAAGTAAAACATTGACGGGGTTCAAATTTGCACCGGCACACTCGAGTGGGGTATCCGCAAGAAGTAATCACGCTAATTCGGCTTTTCGGGAGCTCGAAAATTAAAAAGTTTATTCCCCGGGCAGGGAAAAGGGAAGAGCGGCCATCTTGTTTTTCTAATAGTCAACTCTAGAAATCGCGTTTTGACGGTGCAAATCGACCAAGTTGAGCATCCTGAACAACTTTCCTGTGTGGAGTCATGCAAAATTCGCAAAACCTTGGGAATTACAACTTTTTGGTGCAAAAGTGACGTCATAATTTGACCAAAAATCGTCGATTACCGCCAAAGTAAAACATTGACGGGGTTCAAATTTGCACCGGCACACTCGGGTGGGGTATCCGCAAGAAGTAATCACGCTAATTCGGCTTTTCGGGGTGCCACGAAAATTAAAAAGGTTATTCCCCGGGCAGGAAAAAGGGAAGAGCGGCCATCTTGTTTTTTTAATAGTCAACTCTGGAAATCCCGTTTTGACGGTGCAAATCGACCAAGTTGAGCATCCTGAACAACTTTCCTGTGTGGAGTCATGCAAAATTCGCAAAACCTTGGGAATTACAACTTTTTAGTGCAAAAGTGACGTCATAATTTGACCAAAAATCTTCGATTACCGCCAAAGTAAAACATTGACGGGGTTCAAATTTGCACCGGCACACTCGGGTGGGGTATCCGCAAGAAGTAATCACGCTAATTCGGTTTTTCGGGGTGCCACGAAAATTAAAAAGGTTATTCCCCGGGCAGGAAAAAGGGAAGAGCGGCCATCTTGTTTTTCTAATAGTCAACTCTGGAAATCGCGTTTTGACGGTGCAAATCGACCAAGTTGAGCATCCTGAACAACTTTCCTCTGTGGAGTCATGCAAAATTCGCAAAACCTTGGGAATTACAACTTTTTGGTGCAAAAGTGACGTCATAATTTGACCAAAAATCGTCGATTACCGCCAAAGTAAAACATTGACGGGGTTCAAATTTGCACCGGCACACTCGGGTGGGGTATCCGCAAGAAGTAATCACGCTAATTCGGCTTTTCGGGAGCTCGAAAATTAAAAAGTTTCTTTTCCGGGCAGGAAAAAGGGAAGAGCGGCCATCTTGTTTTTCTAATAGTCAACTCTAGAAATCGCGTTTTGACGGTGCAAATCGACCAAGTTGAGCATCCTGAACAACTTTCCTGTGTGGAGTCATGCAAAATTCGCAAAACCTTGGGAATTACAACTTTTTGGTGCAAAAGTGACGTCATAATTTGACCAAAAATCGTCGATTACCGCCAAAGTAAAACATTGACGGGGTTCAAATTTGCACCGGCACACTCGAGTGGGGTATCCGCAAGAAGTAATCACGCTAATTCGGCTTTTCGGGAGCTCGAAAATTAAAAAGTTTATTCCCCGGGCAGGGAACAGGGAAGAGCGGCCATCTTGTTTTACTAATAGTCAACTCTGGAAATCGCGTTTTGACGGTGCAAATCGACCAAGCTGAGCATCCTGAACAACTTTCCAGTGTGGAGTCATGCAAAATTCGCAAAACCTTGGGAATTACAACTTTTTGGTGCAAAAGTGACGTCATAATTTGACCAAAAATCTTCGATTACCGCCAAAGTAACACATTGACGGGGTTCAAATTTGCACCGGCACACTCGGGTGGGGTATCCGCAAGAAGTAATCACGCTAATTCAGTTTTTCGGGGTGCCACGAAAATTAAAAAGGTTATTCCCCGGGCAGGAAAAAGGGAAGAGCGGCCATCTTGTTTTTCTAATAGTCAACTCTGGAAATCGCGTTTTGACGGTGCAAATCGACCAAGTTGAGCATCCTGAACAACTTTCCTGTGTGGAGTCACACAAAATTCGCAAAACCTTGGGAATTACAACTTTTTGGTGCAAAAGTGACGTCATAATTTGACCAAAAATCGTCGATTACCGCCAAAGTAAAACATTGACGGGGTTCAAATTTGCACCGGCACACTCGGGTGGGGTATCCGCAAGAAGTAATCACGCTAATTCGGCTTTTCGGGAGCTCGAAAATTAAAAAGTTTATTCCCCGGGCAGGAAAAAGGGAAGAGCGGCCATCTTGTTTTTCTAATAGTCAACTCTAGAAATCGCGTTTTGACGGTGCAAATCGACCAAGTTGAGCATCCTGAACAACTTTCCTGTGTGGAGTCATGCAAAATTCGCAAAACCTTGGGAATTACAACTTTTTGGTGCAAAAGTGTCGTCATAATTTGACCAAAAATCGTCGATTACCGCCAAAGTAAAACATTGACGGGGTTCAAATTTGCACCGGCACACTCGAGTGGGGTATCCGCAAGAAGTAATCACGCTAATTCGGCTTTTCGGGAGCTCGAAAATTAAAAAGTTTATTCCCCGGGCAGGGAAAAGGGAAGAGCGGCCATCTTGTTTTTCTAATAGTCAACTCTAGAAATCGCGTTTTGACGGTGCAAATCGACCAAGTTGAGCATCCTGAACAACTTTCCTGTGTGGAGTCATGCAAAATTCGCAAAACCTTGGGAATTACAACTTTTTGGTGCAAAAGTGACGTCATAATTTGACCAAAAATCGTCGATTACCGCCAAAGTAAAACATTGACGGGGTTCAAATTTGCACCGGCACACTCGGGTGGGGTATCCGCAAGAAGTAATCACGCTAATTCGGCTTTTCGGGGTGCCACGAAAATTAAAAAGGTTATTCCCCGGGCAGGAAAAAGGGAAGAGCGGCCATCTTGTTTTTTTAATAGTCAACTCTGGAAATCCCGTTTTGACGGTGCAAATCGACCAAGTTGAGCATCCTGAACAACTTTCCTGTGTGGAGTCATGCAAAATTCGCAAAACCTTGGGAATTACAACTTTTTAGTGCAAAAGTGACGTCATAATTTGACCAAAAATCTTCGATTACCGCCAAAGTAAAACATTGACGGGGTTCAAATTTGCACCGGCACACTCGGGTGGGGTATCCGCAAGAAGTAATCACGCTAATTCGGTTTTTCGGGGTGCCACGAAAATTAAAAAGGTTATTCCCCGGGCAGGAAAAAGGGAAGAGCGGCCATCTTGTTTTTCTAATAGTCAACTCTGGAAATCGCGTTTTGACGGTGCAAATCGACCAAGTTGAGCATCCTGAACAACTTTCCTCTGTGGAGTCATGCAAAATTCGCAAAACCTTGGGAATTACAACTTTTTGGTGCAAAAGTGACGTCATAATTTGACCAAAAATCGTCGATTACCGCCAAAGTAAAACATTGACGGGGTTCAAATTTGCACCGGCACACTCGAGTGGGGTATCCGCAAGAAGTAATCACGCTAATTCGGCTTTTCGGGAGCTCGAAAATTAAAAAGTTTATTCCCCGGGCAGGGAAAAGGGAAGAGCGGCCATCTTGTTTTTCTAATAGTCAACTCTGAAAATCGCGTTTTGACGGTGCAAATCGACCAAGTTGAGCATCCTGAACAACTTTCCTGTGTGGAGTCAAGCAAAATTCGCAAAACCTTGGGAATTACAACTTTTTGGTGCAAAAGTGACGTCATAATTTGACCAAAAATCGTCGATTACCTCCAAAGTAAAACATTGACGGGGTTCAAATTTGCACCGGCACACTCGGGTGGGGTATCCGCAAGAAGTAATCACGCTAATTCGGCTTTTCGGGAGCTCGAAAATTAAAAAGTTTATTCCCCGGGCAGGGAAAAGGGAAGAGCGGCCATCTTGTTTTTCTAATAGTCAACTCTGGAAATCGCGTTTTGACGGTGCAAATCGACCAAGTTGAGCATCCTGAACAACTTTCCTGTGTGGAGTCATGCAAAATTCGCAAAACCTTGGGAATTACAACTTTTTGGTGCAAAAGTGACGTCATAATTTGACCAAAAATCGTCGATTACCGCCAAAGTAAAACATTGACGGGGTTCAAATTTGCACCGGCACACTCGAGTGGGGTATCCGCAAGAAGTAATCACGCTAATTCGGCTTTTCGGGAGCTCGAAAATTAAAAAGTTTATTCCCCGGGCAGGGAACAGGGAAGAGCGGCCATCTTGTTTTACTAATAGTCAACTCTGGAAATCGCGTTTTGACGGTGCAAATCGACCAAGCTGAGCATCCTGAACAACTTTCCAGTGTGGAGTCATGCAAAATTCGCAAAACCTTGGGAATTACAACTTTTTGGTGCAAAAGTGACGTCATAATTTGACCAAAAATCTTCGATTACCGCCAAAGTAACACATTGACGGGGTTCAAATTTGCACCGGCACACTCGGGTGGGGTATCCGCAAGAAGTAATCACGCTAATTCAGTTTTTCGGGGTGCCACGAAAATTAAAAAGGTTATTCCCCGGGCAGGAAAAAGGGAAGAGCGGCCATCTTGTTTTTCTAATAGTCAACTCTGGAAATCGCGTTTTGACGGTGCAAATCGACCAAGTTGAGCATCCTGAACAACTTTCCTGTGTGGAGTCACACAAAATTCGCAAAACCTTGGGAATTACAACTTTTTGGTGCAAAAGTGACGTCATAATTTGACCAAAAATCGTCGATTACCGCCAAAGTAAAACATTGACGGGGTTCAAATTTGCACCGGCACACTCGGGTGGGGTATCCGCAAGAAGTAATCACGCTAATTCGGCTTTTCGGGACCTCGAAAATTAAAAAGTTTATTCCCCGGGCAGGAAAAAGGGAAGAGCGGCCATCTTGTTTTTCTAATAGTCAACTCTAGAAATCGCGTTTTGACGGTGCAAATCGACCAAGTTGAGCATCCTGAACAACTTTCCTGTGTGGAGTCATGCAAAATTCGCAAAACCTTGGGAATTACAACTTTTTGGTGCAAAAGTGTCGTCATAATTTGACCAAAAATCGTCGATTACCGCCAAAGTAAAACATTGACGGGGTTCAAATTTGCACCGGCACACTCGAGTGGGGTATCCGCAAGAAGTAATCACGCTAATTCGGCTTTTCGGGAGCTCGAAAATTAAAAAGTTTATTCCCCGGGCAGGGAAAAGGGAAGAGCGGCCATATTGTTTTTCTAATAGTCAACTCTAGAAATCGCGTTTTGACGGTGCAAATCGACCAAGTTGAGCATCCTGAACAACTTTCCTGTGTGGAGTCATGCAAAATTCGCAAAACCTTGGGAATTACAACTTTTTGGTGCAAAAGTGACGTCATCATTTGACCAAAAATCGTCGATTACCGCCAAAGTAAAACATTGACGGGGTTCAAATTTGCACCGGCACACTCGAGTGGGGTATCCGCAAGAAGTAATCACGCTAATTCGGCTTTTCGGGAGCTCGAAAATTAAAAAGTTTATTCCCCGGGCAGGGAAAAGGGAAGAGCGGCCATCTTGTTTTTCTAATAGTCAACTCTGGAAATCCCGTTTTGACGGTGCAAATCGACCAAGTTGAGCATCCTGAACAACTTTCTTGTGTGGAGTCATGCAAAATTCGCAAAACCTTGGGAATTACAACTTTTTGGTGCAAAAGTGACGTCATAATTTGACCAAAAATCTTCGATTACCGCCAAAGTAAAACATTGACGGGGTTCAAATTTGCACCGGCACACTCGGGTGGGGTATCCGCAAGAAGTAATCACGCTAATTCGGTTTTTCGGGGTGCCACGAAAATTAAAAAGGTTATTCCCCGGGCAGGAAAAAGGGAAGAGCGGCCATCTTGTTTTTCTAATAGTCAACTCTGGAAATCGCGTTTTGACGGTGCAAATCGACCAAGTTGAGCATCCTGAACAACTTTCCTCTGTGGAGTCATGCAAAATTCGCAAAACCTTGGGAATTACAACTTTTTGGTGCAAAAGTGACGTCATAATTTGACCAAAAATCGTCGATTACCGCCAAAGTAAAACATTGACGGGGTTCAAATTTGCACCGGCACACTCGAGTGGGGTATCCGCAAGAAGTAATCACGCTAATTCGGCTTTTCGGGAGCTCGAAAATTAAAAAGTTTATTCCCCGGGCAGGGAAAAGGGAAGAGCGGCCATCTTGTTTTTCTAATAGTCAACTCTGAAAATCGCGTTTTGACGGTGCAAATCGACCAAGTTGAGCATCCTGAACAACTTTCCTGTGTGGAGTCAAGCAAAATTCGCAAAACCTTGGGAATTACAACTTTTTGGTGCAAAAGTGACGTCATAATTTGACCAAAAATCGTCGATTACCTCCAAAGTAAAACATTGACGGGGTTCAAATTTGCACCGGCACACTCGGGTGGGGTATCCGCAAGAAGTAATCACGCTAATTCGGCTTTTCGGGAGCTCGAAAATTAAAAAGTTTATTCCCCGGGCAGGGAAAAGGGAAGAGCGGCCATCTTGTTTTTCTAATAGTCAACTCTGGAAATCGCGTTTTGACGGTGCAAATCGACCAAGTTGAGCATCCTGAACAACTTTCCTGTGTAGAGTCATGCAAAATTCGCAAAACCTTGGGAATTACAACTTTTTGGTGCAAAAGTGACGTCATCATTTGACCAAAAATCGTCGATTACCGCCAAAGTAAAACATTGACGGGGTTCAAATTTGCACCGGCACACTCGAGTGGGGTATCCGCAAGAAGTAATCACGCTAATTCGGCTTTTCGGGAGCTCGAAAATTAAAAAGTTTATTCCCCGGGCAGGGAACAGGGAAGAGCGGCCATCTTGTTTTACTAATAGTCAACTCTGGAAATCGCGTTTTGACGGTGCAAATCGACCAAGCTGAGCATCCTGAACAACTTTCCAGTGTGGAGTCATGCAAAATTCGCAAAACCTTGGGAATTACAACTTTTTGGTGCAAAAGTGACGTCATAATTTGACCAAAAATCTTCGATTACCGCCAAAGTAACACATTGACGGGGTTCAAATTTGCACCGGCACACTCGGGTGGGGTATCCGCAAGAAGTAATCACGCTAATTCAGTTTTTCGGGGTGCCACGAAAATTAAAAAGGTTATTCCCCGGGCAGGAAACAGGGAAGAGCGGCCATCTTGTTTTTCTAATAGTCAACTCTGGAAATCGCGTTTTGACGGTGCAAATCGACCAAGTTGAGCATCCTGAACAACTTTCCTGTGTGGAGTCACACAAAATTCGCAAAACCTTGGGAATTACAACTTTTTGGTGCAAAAGTGACGTCATAATTTGACCAAAAATCGTCGATTACCGCCAAAGTAAAACATTGACGGGGTTCAAATTTGCACCGGCACACTCGAGTGGGGTATCCGCAAGAAGTAATCACGCTAATTCGGCTTTTCGGGAGCTCGAAAATTAAAAAGTTTATTCCCCGGGTAGGGAAAAGGGAAGAGCGGCCATCTTGTTTTTCTAATAGTCAACTCTGGAAATCGCGTTTTGACGGTGCAAATCGACCAAGTTGAGCATCCTGAACAACTTTCCTGTGTGGAGTCATGCAAAATTCGCAAAACCTAGGGAATTACAACTTTTTGGCGCAAAAGTGACGTCATAATTTGACCAAAAATCGTCGATTACCGCCAAAGTAAAACATTGGCGTGGTTCAAATTTGCACCGGCACACTCGGGTGGGGTATCCGCAAGAAGTAATCACGCTAGTTCGGCTTTTCGGGGTGCCATGAAAATTAAAAAGGTTATTCCCCGTGCAGGGAACAGGGAAGAGCGGCCATCTTGTTTTACTAATAGTCAACTCTGGAAATCGCGTTTTGACGGTGCAAATCGACCAAGTTGAGCATCCTGAACAACTTTCCTGTGTGGAGTCATGCAAAATTCGCAAAACCTTGGGAATTACAACTTTTTGGTGCAAAAGTGACGTCATAATTTGACCAAAAATCGTCGATTACCGCCAAAGTAAAACATTGACGGGGTTCACATTTGCACCGGCACACTCGAGTGGGGTATCCGCAAGAAGTAATCACGCTAATTCGGCTTTTCGGGAGCTCGAAAATTAAAAAGTTTATTCCCCGGGCAGGGAAAAGGGAAGAGCGGCCATCTTGTTTTTCTAATAGTCAACTCTAGAAATCGCGTTTTGACGGTGCAAATCGACCAAGTTGAGCATCCTGAACAACTTTCCTGTGTGGAGTCATGCAAAATTCGCAAAACCTTGGGAATTACAACTTTTTGGTGCAAAAGTGACGTCATAATTTGACCAAAAATCGTCGATTACCGCCAAAGTAAAACATTGACGGGGTTCAAATTTGCACCGGCACACTCGAGTGGGGTATCCGCAAGAAGTAATCACGCTAATTCGGCTTTTCGGGAGCTCGAAAATTAAAAAGTTTATTCCCCGGGCAGGGAAAAGGGAAGAGCGGCCATCTTGTTTTTCTAATAGTCAACTCTGGAAATCCCGTTTTGACGGTGCAAATCGACCAAGTTGAGCATCCTGAACAACTTTCCTGTGTGGAGTCATGCAAAATTCGCAAAACCTTGGGAATTACAACTTTTTGGTGCAAAAGTGACGTCATAATTTGACCAAAAATCTTCGATTACCGCCAAAGTAAAACATTGACGGGGTTCAAATTTGCACCGGCACACTCGGGTGGGGTATCCGCAAGAAGTAATCACGCTAATTCGGTTTTTCGGGGTGCCACGAAAATTAAAAAGGTTATTCCCCGGGCAGGAAAAAGGGAAGAGCGGCCATCTTGTTTTTCTAATAGTCAACTCTGGAAATCGCGTTTTGACGGTGCAAATCGACCAAGTTGAGCATCCTGAACAACTTTCCTCTGTGGAGTCATGCAAAATTCGCAAAACCTTGGGAATTACAACTTTTTGGTGCAAAAGTGACGTCATAATTTGACCAAAAATCGTCGATTACCGCCAAAGTAAAACATTGACGGGGTTCAAATTTGCACCGGCACACTCGAGTGGGGTATCCGCAAGAAGTAATCACGCTAATTCGGCTTTTCGGGAGCTCGAAAATTAAAAAGTTTATTCCCCGGGCAGGGAAAAGGGAAGAGCGGCCATCTTGTTTTTCTAATAGTCAACTCTGAAAATCGCGTTTTGACGGTGCAAATCGACCAAGTTGAGCATCCTGAACAACTTTCCTGTGTGGAGTCAAGCAAAATTCGCAAAACCTTGGGAATTACAACTTTTTGGTGCAAAAGTGACGTCATAATTTGACCAAAAATCGTCGATTACCTCCAAAGTAAAACATTGACGGTGTTCAAATTTGCACCGGCACACTCGGGTGTGGTATCCGCAAGAAGTAATCACGCTAATTCGGCTTTTCGGGAGCTCGAAAATTAAAAAGTTTATTCCCCGGGCAGGGAAAAGGGAAGAGCGGCCATCTTGTTTTTCTAATAGTCAACTCTAGAAATCGCGTTTTGACGGTGCAAATCGACCAAGTTGAGCATCCTGAACAACTTTCCTGTGTGGAGTCATGCAAAATTCGCAAAACCTTGGGAATTACAACTTTTTGGTGCAAAAGTGACGTCATAATTTGACCAAAAATCGTCGATTACCGCCAAAGTAAAACATTGACGGGGTTCAAATTTGCACCGGCACACTCGAGTGGGGTATCCGCAAGAAGTAATCACGCTAATTCGGCTTTTCGGGAGCTCGAAAATTAAAAAGTTTATTCCCCGGGCAGGGAAAAGGGAAGAGCGGCCATCTTGTTTTTCTAATAGTCAACTCTGGAAATCCCGTTTTGACGGTGCAAATCGACCAAGTTGAGCATCCTGAACAACTTTCCTGTGTGGAGTCATGCAAAATTCGCAAAACCTTGGGAATTACAACTTTTTGGTGCAAAAGTGACGTCATAATTTGACCAAAAATCTTCGATTACCGCCAAAGTAAAACATTGACGGGGTTCAAATTTGCACCGGCACACTCGGGTGGGGTATCCGCAAGAAGTAATCACGCTAATTCGGTTTTTCGGGGTGCCACGAAAATTAAAAAGGTTATTCCCCGGGCAGGAAAAAGGGAAGAGCGGCCATCTTGTTTTTCTAATAGTCAACTCTGGAAATCGCGTTTTGACGGTGCAAATCGACCAAGTTGAGCATCCTGAACAACTTTCCTCTGTGGAGTCATGCAAAATTCGCAAAACCTTGGGAATTACAACTTTTTGGTGCAAAAGTGACGTCATAATTTGACCAAAAATCGTCGATTACCGCCAAAGTAAAACATTGACGGGGTTCAAATTTGCACCGGCACACTCGAGTGGGGTATCCGCAAGAAGTAATCACGCTAATTCGGCTTTTCGGGAGCTCGAAAATTAAAAAGTTTATTCCCCGGGCAGGGAAAAGGGAAGAGCGGCCATCTTGTTTTTCTAATAGTCAACTCTGAAAATCGCGTTTTGACGGTGCAAATCGACCAAGTTGAGCATCCTGAACAACTTTCCTGTGTGGAGTCAAGCAAAATTCGCAAAACCTTGGGAATTACAACTTTTTGGTGCAAAAGTGACGTCATAATTTGACCAAAAATCGTCGATTACCTCCAAAGTAAAACATTGACGGTGTTCAAATTTGCACCGGCACACTCGGGTGTGGTATCCGCAAGAAGTAATCACGCTAATTCGGCTTTTCGGGAGCTCGAAAATTAAAAAGTTTATTCCCCGGGCAGGGAAAAGGGAAGAGCGGCCATCTTGTTTTTCTAATAGTCAACTCTGGAAATCGCGTTTTGACGGTGCAAATCGACCAAGTTGAGCATCCTGAACAACTTTCCTGTGTGGAGTCATGCAAAATTCGCAAAACCTTGGGAATTACAACTTTTTGGTGCAAAAGTGACGTCATAATTTGACCAAAAATCGTCGATTACCGCCAAAGTAAAACATTGACGGGGTTCAAATTTGCACCGGCACACTCGAGTGGGGTATCCGCAAGAAGTAATCACGCTAATTCGGCTTTTCGGGAGCTCGAAAATTAAAAAGTTTATTCCCCGGGTAGGGAACAGGGAAGAGCGGCCATCTTGTTTTACTAATAGTCAACTCTGGAAATCGCGTTTTGACGGTGCAAATCGACCAAGCTGAGCATCCTGAACAACTTTCCAGTGTGGAGTCATGCAAAATTCGCAAAACCTTGGGAATTACAACTTTTTGGTGCAAAAGTGACGTCATAATTTGACCAAAAATCTTCGATTACCGCCAAAGTAAAACATTGACGGGGTTCAAATTTGCACCGGCACACTCGGGTGGGGTATCCGCAAGAAGTAATCACGCTAATTCAGTTTTTCGGGGTGCCACGAAAATTAAAAAGGTTATTCCCCGGGCAGGAAAAAGGGAAGAGCGGCCATCTTGTTTTTCTAATAGTCAACTCTGGAAATCGCGTTTTGACGGTGCAAATCGACCAAGTTGAGCATCCTGAACAACTTTCCTGTGTGGAGTCACACAAAATTCGCAAAACCTTGGGAATTACAACTTTTTGGTGCAAAAGTGACGTCATAATTTGACCAAAAATCGTCGATTACCGCCAAAGTAAAACATTGACGGGGTTCAAATTTGCACCGGCACACTCGAGTGGGGTATCCGCAAGAAGTAATCACGCTAATTCGGCTTTTCGGGAGCTCGAAAATTAAAAAGTTTATTCCCCGGGTAGGGAAAAGGGAAGAGCGGCCATCTTGTTTTTCTAATAGTCAACTCTGGAAATCGCGTTTTGACGGTGCAAATCGACCAAGTTGAGCATCCTGAACAACTTTCCTGTGTGGAGTCATGCAAAATTCGCAAAACCTAGGGAATTACAACTTTTTGGCGCAAAAGTAACGTCATAATTTGACCAAAAATCGTCGATTACCGCCAAAGTAAAACATTGGCGTGGTTCAAATTTGCACCGGCACACTCGGGTGGGGTATCCGCAAGAAGTAATCACGCTAGTTCGGCTTTTCGGGGTGCCATGAAAATTAAAAAGGTTATTCCCCGTGCAGGGAACAGGGAAGAGCGGCCATCTTGTTTTACTAATAGTCAACTCTGGAAATCGCGTTTTGACGGTGCAAATCGACCAAGTTGAGCATCCTGAACAACTTTCCTGTGTGGAGTCATGCAAAATTCGCAAAACCTTGGGAATTACAACTTTTTGGTGAAAAAGTGACGTCATAATTTGACCAAAAATCGTCGATTACCGCCAAAGTAAAACATTGACGGGGTTCAAATTTGCACCGGCACACTCGAGTGGGGTATCCGCAAGAAGTAATCACGCTAATTCGGCTTTTCGGGAGCTCGAAAATTAAAAAGTTTATTCCCCGGGCAGGGAACAGGGAAGAGCGGCCATCTTGTTTTACTAATAGTCAACTCTGGAAATCGCGTTTTGACGGTGCAAATCGACCAAGCTGAGCATCCTGAACAACTTTCCTGTGTGGAGTCATGCAAAATTCGCAAAACCTTGGGAATTACAACTTTTTGGTGCGAAAGTGACGTCATAATTTGACCAAAAATCTTCGATTACCGCCAAAGTAAAACATTGACGGGGTTCAAATTTGCACCGGCACACTCGAGTGGGGTATCCGCAAAAGTAATCACGCTAATTCGGCTTTTCGGGAGCTCGAAAATTAAAAAGTTTATTCACCGGGCAGGGAAAAGGGAAGATCGGCCATCTTGTTTTTTTAATAGTCAACTCTGGAAATCGCGTTTTGTCGGTGCAAATCGACCAAGTTGAGCATCCTGAACAACTTTCCTGTGTGGAGTCATGCAAAATTCGCAAAACCTTAGGAATTACAACTTTTTGGTGCAAAAGTGACGTCATAATTTGACCAAAAATCTTCGATTACCGCCAAAGTAAAACATTGACGGGGTTCAAATTTGCACTGGCACACTCGGGTGGGGTATCCGCAAGAAGTAATCACGCTAATTCAGTTTTTCGGGGTGCCACGAAAATTAAAAAGGTTATTCCCCGGGCAGGAAAAAGGGAAGAGCGGCCATCTTGTTTTTCTAATAGTCAACTCTGGAAATCGCGTTTTGACGGGTGCAAATCGACCAAGTTGAGCATCCTGAACAACTTTCCTGTGTGGAGTCACGCAAAATTCGCAAAACCTTGGGAATTACAACTTTTTGGTGCAAAAGTGACGTCATAATTTGACCAAAAATCGTCGATTACCGCCAAAGTAAAACATTGACGGGGTTCAAATTTGCAGGGCACACTCGAGTGGGGTATCCGCAAGAAGTAATCACGCTAATTCGGCTTTTCGGGGTGCCAAGAAAATTAAAAAGGTTATTCCCCGGGCAGGAAAAAGGGAAGAGCGGCCATCTTGTTTTTTTAATAGTCAACTCTGGAAATCGCGTTTTGACGGTGCAAATCGACCAAGTTGAGCATCCTGAACAACTTTCCTGTGTGGAGTCATGCAAAATTCGCAAAACCTTGGGAATTACAACTTTTTGGTGCAAAAGTGACTTCATAATTTGACCAAAAATCTTCGATTACCGCCAAAGTAAAACATTGACGGGGTTCAAATTTGCACCGGCACACTCGGGTGGGGTATCCGCAAGAAGTAATCACGCTAATTCGGTTTTTCGGGGTGCCACGAAAATTAAAAAGGTTATTCCCCGGGCAGGAAAAAGGGAAGAGCGGCCACCTATTTTTCCTAATAGTCAACTCTGGAAATCGCGTTTTGACGGTGCAAATCGACCAAGTTGAGCATCCTGAACAACTTTCCTGTGTGGAGTCATGCAAAATTCGCAAAACCTTGGGAATTACAACTTTTTGGTGCAAAAGTGACGTCATAATTTGACCAAAAATCTTCGATTACCGCCAAAGTAAAACATTGACGGGGTTCAAATTTGCACCGGCACACTCGGGTGGGGTATCCGCAAGAAGTAATCACGCTAATTCGGCTTTTCGGGAGCTCGAAAATTAAAAAGTTTATTCCCCGGGCAGGGAAAAGGGAAGAGCGGCCATCTTGTTTTTCTAATAGTCAACTCTAGAAATCGCGTTTTGACGGTGCAAATCGACCAAGTTGAGCATCCTGAACAACTTTCCTGTGTGGAGTCATGCAAAATTCGCAAAACCTTGGGAATTACAACTTTTTGGTGCAAAAGTGACGTCATAATTTGACCAAAAATCGTCGATTACCGCCAAAGTAAAACATTGACGGGGTTCAAATTTGCACCGGCACACTCGAGTGGGGTATCCGCAAGAAGTAATCACGCTAATTCGGCTTTTCGGGAGCTCGAAAATTAAAAAGTTTATTCCCCGGGCAGGGAAAAGGGAAGAGCGGCCATCTTGTTTTTCTAATAGTCAACTCTAGAAATCGCGTTTTGACGGTGCAAATCGACCAAGTTGAGCATCCTGAACAACTTTCCTGTGTGGAGTCATGCAAAATTCGCAAAACCTTGGGAATTACAACTTTTTGGTGCAAAAGTGACGTCATAATTTGACCAAAAATCGTCGATTACCGCCAAAGTAAAACATTGACGGGGTTCAAATTTGCACCGGCACACTCGAGTGGGGTATCCGCAAGAAGTAATCACGCTAATTCGGCTTTTCGGGAGCTCGAAAATTAAAAAGTTTATTCCCCGGGCAGGGAAAAGGGAAGAGCGGCCATCTTGTTTTTCTAATAGTCAACTCTAGAAATCGCGTTTTGACGGTGCAAATCGACCAAGTTGAGCATCCTGAACAACTTTCCTGTGTGGAGTCATGCAAAATTCGCAAAACCTTGGGAATTACAACTTTTTGGTGCAAAAGTGACGTCATCATTTGACCAAAAATCGTCGATTACCGCCAAAGTAAAACATTGACGGGGTTCAAATTTGCACCGGCACACTCGAGTGGGGTATCCGCAAGAAGTAATCACGCTAATTCGGCTTTTCGGGAGCTCGAAAATTAAAAAGTTTATTCCCCGGGCAGGGAAAAGGGAAGAGCGGCCATCTTGTTTTTCTAATAGTCAACTCTGGAAATCCCGTTTTGACGGTGCAAATCGACCAAGTTGAGCATCCTGAACAACTTTCCTGTGTGGAGTCATGCAAAATTCGCAAAACTTGGGAATTACAACTTTTTGGTGCAAAAGTGACGTCATAATTTGACCAAAAATCTTCGATTACCGCCAAAGTAAAACATTGACGGGGTTCAAATTTGCACCGTCACACTCGGGTGGGGTATCCGCAAGAAGTAATCACGCTAATTCGGTTTTTCGGGGTGCCACGAAAATTAAAAAGGTTATTCCCCGGGCAGGAAAAAGGGAAGAGCGGCCATCTTGTTTTTCTAATAGTCAACTCTGGAAATCGCGTTTTGACGGTGCAAATCGACCAAGTTGAGCATCCTGAACAACTTTCCTCAATGGAGTCATGCAAAATTCGCAAAACCTTGGGAATTACAACTTTTTGGTGCAAAAGTGACGTCATAATTTGACCAAAAATCGTCGATTACCGCCAAAGTAAAACATTGACGGGGTTCAAATTTGCACCGGCACACTCGAGTGGGGTATCCGCAAGAAGTAATCACGCTAATTCGGCTTTTCGGGAGCTCGAAAATTAAAAAGTTTATTCCCCGGGCAGGGAAAAGGGAAGAGCGGCCATCTTGTTTTTCTAATAGTCAATTCTGGAAATCGCGTTTTGACGGTGCAAATCGACCAAGTTGAGCATCCTGAACAACTTTCCTGTGTGGAGTCATGCAAAATTCGCAAATCCTTGGGAATTACAACTTTTTGGTGCAAAAGTGACGTCATAATTTGACCAAAAATCGTCGATTACCGCCAAAGTAAAACATTGACGGGGTTCAAATTTGCACCTGCACACTCGGGTGGGGTATCCGCAAGAAGTAATCACGCTAATTCGGTTTTTCGGGGTGCCACGAAAATTAAAAAGGTTATTCCCCGGGCAGGAAAAAGGGAAGAGCGGCCATCTTGTTTTTTTAATAGTCAACTCTGGAAATCGCGTTTTGACGGTGCAAATCGACCAAGTTGAGCATCCTGAACAACTTTCCTGTGTGGAGTCATGCAAAATTCGCAAAACCTTCGGAATTACAACTTTTTGGTGCAAAAGTGACGTCATAATTTGACCAAAAATCGTCGATTACCGCCAAAGTAAAACATTGACGGGGTTCAAATTCGCACCGGCACACTCGGGTGGGGTATCCGCAAGAAGTAATCACGCTAATTCGGTTTTTCGGGGTGCCACGAAAATTAAAAAGGTTATTCCCCGGGCAGGAAAAAGGGAAGAGCGGCCATCTTGTTTTTCTAATAGTCAACTCTGGAAATCGCGTTTTGACGGTGCAAATCGACCAAGTTGAGCATCCTGAACAACTTTCCTCAATGGAGTCATGCAAAATTCGCAAAACCTTGGGAATTACAACTTTTTGGTGCAAAAGTGACGTCATAATTTGACCAAAAATCGTCGATTACCGCCAAAGTAAAACATTGACGGGGTTCAAATTTGCACCGGCACACTCGAGTGGGGTATCCGCAAGAAGTAATCACGCTAATTCGGCTTTTCGGGAGCTCGAAAATTAAAAAGTTTATTCCCCGGGCAGGGAAAAGGGAAGAGCGGCCATCTTGTTTTTCTAATAGTCAATTCTGGAAATCGCGTTTTGACGGTGCAAATCGACCAAGTTGAGCATCCTGAACAACTTTCCTGTGTGGAGTCATGCAAAATTCGCAAATCCTTGGGAATTACAACTTTTTGGTGCAAAAGTGACGTCATAATTTGACCAAAAATCGTCGATTACCGCCAAAGTAAAACATTGACGGGGTTCAACTTTGCACCTGCACACTCGGGTGGGGTATCCGCAAGAAGTAATCACGCTAATTCGGTTTTTCGGGGTGCCACGAAAATTAAAAAGGTTATTCCCCGGGCAGGAAAAAGGGAAGAGCGGCCATCTTGTTTTTTTAATAGTCAACTCTGGAAATCGCGTTTTGACGGTGCAAATCGACCAAGTTGAGCATCCTGAACAACTTTCCTGTGTGGAGTCATGCAAAATTCGCAAAACCTTCGGAATTACAACTTTTTGGTGCAAAAGTGACGTCATAATTTGACCAAAAATCGTCGATTACCGCCAAAGTAAAACATTGACGGGGTTCAAATTCGCACCGGCACACTCGGGTGGGGTATCCGCAAGAAGTAATCACGCTAATTCGGTTTTTCGGGGTGCCACGAAAATTAAAAAGGTTATTCCCCGGGCAGGAAAAAGGGAAGAGCGGCCATCTTGTTTTTCTAATAGTCAACTCTGGAAATCGCGTTTTGACGGTGCAAATCGACCAAGTTGAGCATCCTGAACAACTTTCCTGTGTGGAGTCATGCAAAATTCGCAAAACCTTGGGAATTACAACTTTTTGGTGCAAAAGTGACGTCATAATTTGACCAAAAATCGTCGATTACCGCCAAAGTAAAACATTGACGGGGTTCAAATTTGCACCTGCACACTCGGGTGGGGTATCCGCAAGAAGTAATCACGCTAATTCGGTTTTTCGGGGTGCCACGAAAATTAAAAAGGTTATTCCCCGGGCAGGAAAAAGGGAAGAGCGGCCATCTTGTTTTTTTAATAGTCAACTCTGGAAATCGCGTTTTGACGGTGCAAATCGACCAAGTTGAGCATCCTGAACAGCTTTCCTGTGTGGAGTCATGCAAAATTCGCAAAACCTTGGGAATTACAACTTTTTGGTGCAAAAGTGACGTCATAATTTGACCAAAAATCTTCGATTACCGCCAAAGTAAAACATTGACGGGGTTCAAATTCGCACCGGCACACTCGGGTGGGGTATCCGCAAGAAGTAATCACGCTAATTCGGTTTTTCGGGGTGCCACGAAAATTAAAAAGGTTATTCCCCGGGCAGGAAAAAGGGAAGAGCGGCCATCTTGTTTTTCTAATAGTCAACTCTGGAAATCGCGTTTTGACGGTGCAAATCGACCAAGTTGAGCATCCTGAACAACTTTCCTGTGTGGAGTCATGCAAAATTCGCAAAACCTTGGGAATTACAACTTTTTGGTGCAAAAGTGACGTCATAATTTGACCAAAAATCGTCGATTACCGCCAAAGTAAAACTTTGGCGTGGTTCAAATTTGCACCGGCACTCTCGGGTGGGGTATCCGCAAGAAGTAATCACGCTAGTTCGGCTTTTCGGGGTGCCACGAAAATTAAAAAGGTTATTCCCCGGGCAGGAAAAAGGGAAGAGCGGCCATCTTGTTTTTCTAATAGTCAACTCTGGAAATCGCGTTTTGACGGTGCAAATCGACCAAGTTGAGCATCCTGAACAACTTTCCTGTGTGGAGTCATGCAAAATTCGCAAAACCTTCGGAATTACAACTTTTTGGTGCAAAAGTGACGTCATAATTTGACCAAAAATCGTCGATTACCGCCAAAGTAAAACATTGACGGGGTTCAAATTTGCACCGGCACACTCGAGTGGGGTATCCGCAAGAAGTAATCACGCTAATTCGGCTTTTCGGGAGCTCGAAAATTAAAAAGTTTATTCCCCGGGCAGGGAAAAGGGAAGAGCGGCCATCTTGTTTTTCTAATAGTCAACTCTGAAAATCGCGTTTTGACGGTGCAAATCGACCAAGTTGAGCATCCTGAACAACTTTCCTGTGTGGAGTCAAGCAAAATTCGCAAAACCTTGGGAATTACAACTTTTTGGTGCAAAAGTGACGTCATAATTTGACCAAAAATCGTCGATTACCTCCAAAGTAAAACATTGACGGGGTTCAAATTTGCACCGGCACACTCGGGTGGGGTATCCGCAAGAAGTAATCACGCTAATTCGGCTTTTCGGGAGCTCGAAAATTAAAAAGTTTATTCCCCGGGCAGGGAAAAGGGAAGAGCGGCCATCTTGTTTTTCTAATAGTCAACTCTGGAAATCGCGTTTTGACGGTGCAAATCGACCAAGTTGAGCATCCTGAACAACTTTCCTGTGTGGAGTCATGCAAAATTCGCAAAACCTTGGGAATTACAACTTTTTGGTGCAAAAGTGACGTCATAATTTGACCAAAAATCGTCGATTACCGCCAAAGTAAAACATTGACGGGGTTCAAATTTGCACCGGCACACTCGAGTGGGGTATCCGCAAGAAGTAATCACGCTAATTCGGCTTTTCGGGAGCTCGAAAATTAAAAAGTTTATTCCCCGGGCAGGAAAAAGGGAAGAGCGGCCATCTTGTTTTACTAATAGTCAACTCTGGAAATCGCGTTTTGACGGTGCAAATCGACCAAGCTGAGCATCCTGAACAACTTTCCAGTGTGGAGTCATGCAAAATTCGCAAAACCTTGGGAATTACAACTTTTTGGTGCAAAAGTGACGTCATAATTTGACCAAAAATCTTCGATTACCGCCAAAGTAAAACATTGACGGGGTTCAAATTTGCACCGGCACACTCGGGTTGGGTATCCGCAAGAAGTAATCACGCTAATTCAGTTTTTCGGGATGCCACGAAAATTAAAAAGGTTATTCCCCGGGCAGGAAAAAGGGAAGAGCGGCCATCTTGTTTTTCTAATAGTCAACTCTGGAAATCGCGTTTTGACGGTGCAAATCGACCAAGTTGAGCATCCTGAACAACTTTCCTGTGTGGAGTCACACAAAATTCGCAAAACCTTGGGAATTACAACTTTTTGGTGCAAAAGTGACGTCATAATTTGACCAAAAATCGTCGATTACCGCCAAAGTAAAACATTGACGGAGTTCAAATTTGCACCGGCACACTCGAGTGGGGTATCCGCAAGAAGTAATCACGCTAATTCGGCTTTTCGGGAGCTCGAAAATTAAAAAGTTTATTCCCCGGGTAGGGAAAAGGGAAGAGCGGCCATCTTGTTTTTCTAATAGTCAACTCTGGAAATCGCGTTTTGACGGTGCAAATCGACCAAGTTGAGCATCCTGAACAACTTTCCTGTGTGGAGTCATGCAAAATTCGCAAAACCTAGGGAATTACAACTTTTTGGTGCAAAAGTGACGTCATAATTTGACCAAAAATCGTCGATTACCGCCAAAGTAAAACATTGGCGTGGTTCAAATTTGCACCGGCACACTCGGGTGGGGTATCCGCAAGAAGTAATCACGCTCGTTCGGCTTTTCGGGGTGCCACGAAAATTAAAAAGGTTGTTCCCCGTGCAGGGAACAGGGAAGAGCGGCCATCTTGTTTTACTAATAGTCAACTCTGGAAATCGCGTTTTGACGGTGCAAATCGACCAAGTTGAGCATCCTGAACAACTTTCCTGTGTGGAGTCATGCAAAATTCGCAAAACCTTGGGAATTACAACTTTTTGGTGCAAAAGTGACGTCATAATTTGACCAAAAATCGTCGATTACCGCCAAAGTAAAACATTGACGGGGTTCAAATTTGCACCGGCACACTCGAGTGGGGTATCCGCAAGAAGTAATCACGCTAATTCGGCTTTTCGGGAGCTCGAAAATTAAAAAGTTTATTCCCCGGGCAGGGAACAGGGAAGAGCGGCCATCTTGTTTTACTATAGTCAACTCTGGAAATCGCGTTTTGACGGTGCAAATCGACCAAGCTGAGCATCCTGAACAACTTTCCAGTGTGGAGTCATGCAAAATTCGCAAAACCTTGGGAATTACAACTTTTTGGTGCAAAAGTGACGTCATAATTTGACCAAAAATCTTCGATTACCGCCAAAGTAAAACATTGACGGGGTTCAAATTTGCACCGGCACACTCGGGTGGGGTATCCGCAAGAAGTAATCACACTAATTCAGTTTTTCGGGGTGCCACGAAAATTAAAAAGGTTATTCCCCGGGCAGGAAAAAGGGAAGAGCGGCCATCTTGTTTTTCTAATAGTCAACTCTGGAAATCGCGTTTTGATGGTGCAAATCGACCAAGTTGAGCATCCTGAACAACTTTCCTGTGTGGAGTCACACAAAATTCGCAAAACCTTGGGAATTACAACTTTTTGGTGCAAAAGTGACGTCATAATTTGACCAAAAATCGTCGATTACCGCCAAAGTAAAACATTGACGTGGTTCAAATTTGCACCGGCACACTCGAGTGGGGTATCCGCAAGAAGTAATCACGCTAATTCGGCTTTTCGGGAGCTCGAAAATTAAAAAGTTTATTCCCCTTTAGGGAAAAGGGAAGAGCGGCCATCTTGTTTTTCTAATAGTCAACTCTGGAAATCGCGTTTTGACGGTGCAAATCGACCAAGTTGAGCATCCTGAACAACTTTCCTGTGTGGAGTCATGCAAAATTCGCAAAACCTAGGGAATTACAACTTTTTGGTGCAAAAGTGACGTCATAATTTGACCAAAAATCGTCGATTACCGCCAAAGTAAAACATTGGCGTGGTTCAAATTTGCACCGGCACACTCGGGTGGGGTATCCGCAAGAAGTAATCACGCTAGTTCGGCTTTTCGGGGTGCCACGAAAATTAAAAAGGTTATTCCCCGTGCAGGGAACAGGGAAGAGCGGCCATCTTGTTTTACTAATAGTCAACTCTGGAAATCGCGTTTTGACGGTGCAAATCGACCAAGTTGAGCATCCTGAACAACTTTCCTGTGTGGAGTCATGCAAAATTCGCAAAACCTTGGGAATTACAACTTTTTGGTGCAAAAGTGACGTCATAATTTGACCAAAAATCGTCGATTACCGCCAAAGTAAAACATTGACGGGGTTCAAATTTGCACCGGCACACTCGAGTGGGGTATCCTCAAGAAGTAATCACGCTAATTCGGCTTTTCGGGATCTCGAAAATTAAAAAGTTTATTCCCCGGGCAGGGAACAGGGAAGAGCGGCCATCTTGTTTTTCTAATAGTCAACTCTGGAAATCGCGTTTTGACGGTGCAAATCGACCAAGTTGAGCATCCTGAACAACTTTCCTGTGTGGAGTCACACAAAATTCGCAAAACCTTGGGAATTACAACTTTTTGGTGCAAAAGTGACGTCATAATTTGACCAAAAATCGTCGATTACCGCCAAAGTAAAACATTGACGGAGTTCAAATTTGCACCGGCACACTCGAGTGGAGTATCCGCAAGAAGTAATCACGCTAATTCGGCTTTTCGGGAGCTCGAAAATTAAAAAGTTTATTCCCCGGGTAGGGAAAAGGGAAGAGCGGCCATCTTGTTTTTCTAATAGTCAACTCTGGAAATCGCGTTTTGACGGTGCAAATCGACCAAGTTGAGCATCCTGAACAACTTTCCTGTGTGGAGTCATGCAAAATTCGCAAAACCTAGGGAATTACAACTTTTTGGTGCAAAAGTGACGTCATAATTTGACCAAAAATCGTCGATTACCGCCAAAGTAAAACATTGGCGTGGTTCAAATTTGCACCGGCACACTCGGGTGGGGTATCCGCAAGAAGTAATCACGCTCGTTCGGCTTTTCGGGGTGCCACGAAAATTAAAAAGGTTGTTCCCCGTGCAGGGAACAGGGAAGAGCGGCCATCTTGTTTTACTAATAGTCAACTCTGGAAATCGCGTTTTGACGGTGCAAATCGACCAAGTTGAGCATCCTGAACAACTTTCCTGTGTGGAGTCATGCAAAATTCGCAAAACCTTGGGAATTACAACTTTTTGGTGCAAAAGTGACGTCATAATTTGACCAAAAATCGTCGATTACCGCCAAAGTAAAACATTGACGGGGTTCAAATTTGCACCGGCACACTCGAGTGGGGTATCCGCAAGAAGTAATCACGCTAATTCGGCTTTTCGGGAGCTCGAAAATTAAAAAGTTTATTCCCCGGGCAGGGAACAGGGAAGAGCGGCCATCTTGTTTTACTAATAGTCAACTCTGGAAATCGCGTTTTGACGGTGCAAATCGACCAAGCTGAGCATCCTTAACAACTTTCCAGTGTGGAGTCATGCAAAATTCGCAAAACCTTGGGAATTACAACTTTTTGGTGCAAAAGTGACGTCATAATTTGACCAAAAATCTTCGATTACCGCCAAAGTAAAACATTGACGGGGTTCAAATTTGCACCGGCACACTCGGGTGGGGTATCCGCAAGAAGTAATCACACTAATTCAGTTTTTCGGGGTGCCACGAAAATTAAAAAGGTTATTCCCCGGGCAGGAAAAAGGGAAGAGCGGCCATCTTGTTTTTCTAATAGTCAACTCTGGAAATCGCGTTTTGATGGTGCAAATCGACCAAGTTGAGCATCCTGAACAACTTTCCTGTGTGGAGTCACACAAAATTCGCAAAACCTTGGGAATTACAACTTTTTGGTGCAAAAGTGACGTCATAATTTGACCAAAAATCGTCGATTACCGCCAAAGTAAAACATTGACGTGGTTCAAATTTGCACCGGCACACTCGAGTGGGGTATCCGCAAGAAGTAATCACGCTAATTCGGCTTTTCGGGAGCTCGAAAATTAAAAAGTTTATTCCCCGGGTAGGGAAAAGGGAAGAGCGGCCATCTTGTTTTTCTAATAGTCAACTCTGGAAATCGTGTTTTGACGGTGCAAATCGACCAAGTTGAGCATCCTGAACAACTTTCCTGTGTGGAGTCATGCAAAATTCGCAAAACCTAGGGAATTACAACTTTTTGGTGCAAAAGTGACGTCATAATTTGACCAAAAATCGTCGATTACCGCCAAAGTAAAACATTGGCGTGGTTCAAATTTGCACCGGCACACTCGGGTGGGGTATCCGCAAGAAGTAATCACGCTAGTTCGGCTTTTCGGGGTGCCACGAAAATTAAAAAGGTTATTCCCCGTGCAGGGAACAGGGAAGAGCGGCCATCTTGTTTTACTAATAGTCAACTCTGGAAATCGCGTTTTGACGGTGCAAATCGACCAAGTTGAGCATCCTGAACAACTTTCCTGTGTGGAGTCATGCAAAATTCGCAAAACCTTGGGAATTACAACTTTTTGGTGCAAAAGTGACGTCATAATTTGACCAAAAATCGTCGATTACCGCCAAAGTAAAACATTGACGGGGTTCAAATTTGCACCGGCACACTCGAGTGGGGTATCCGCAAGAAGTAATCACGCTAATTCGGCTTTTCGGGATCTCGAAAATTAAAAAGTTTATTCCCCGGGCAGGGAACAGGGAAGAGCGGCCATCTTGTTTTTCTAATAGTCAACTCTGGAAATCGCGTTTTGACGGTGCAAATCGACCAAGTTGAGCATCCTGAACAACTTTCCTGTGTGGAGTCACACAAAATTCGCAAAACCTTGGGAATTACAACTTTTTGGTGCAAAAGTGACGTCATAATTTGACCAAAAATCGTCGATTACCGCCAAAGTAAAACATTGACGGAGTTCAAATTTGCACCGGCACACTCGAGTGGAGTATCCGCAAGAAGTAATCACGCTAATTCGGCTTTTCGGGAGCTCGAAAATTAAAAAGTTTATTCCCCGGGTAGGGAAAAGGGAAGAGCGGCCATCTTGTTTTTCTAATAGTCAACTCTGGAAATCGCGTTTTGACGGTGCAAATCGACCAAGTTGAGCATCCTGAACAACTTTCCTGTGTGGAGTCATGCAAAATTCGCAAAACCTAGGGAATTACAACTTTTTGGTGCAAAAGTGACGTCATAATTTGACCAAAAATCGTCGATTACCGCCAAAGTAAAACATTGGCGTGGTTCAAATTTGCACCGGCACACTCGGGTGGGGTATCCGCAAGAAGTAATCACGCTAGTTCGGCTTTTCGGGGTGCCACGAAAATTAAAAAGGTTATTCCCCGTGCAGGGAACAGGGAAGAGCGGCCATCTTGTTTTACTAATAGTCAACTCTGGAAATCGCGTTTTGACGGTGCAAATCGACCAAGTTGAGCATCCTGAACAACTTTCCTGTGTGGAGTCATGCAAAATTCGCAAAACCTTGGGAATTACAACTTTTTGGTGCAAAAGTGACGTCATAATTTGACCAAAAATCGTCGATTACCGCCAAAGTAAAACATTGACGGGGTTCAAATTTGCACCGGCACACTCGAGTGGGGTATCCGCAAGAAGTAATCACGCTAATTCGGCTTTTCGGGGTGCCATGAAAATTAAAAAGGTTATTCCCCGGGCAGGGAAAAGGGAAGAGCGGCCATCTTGTTTTTCTAATAGTCAACTCTGGAAATCGCGTTTTGACGGTGCAAATCGACCAAGTTGAGCATCCTGAACAACTTTCCTGTGTGGAGTCAAGCAAAATTCGCAAAACCTTGGGAATTACAACTTTTTGGTGCAAAAGTGACGTCATAATTTGACCAAAAATCGTCGATTACCTCCAAAGTAAAACATTGACGGGGTTCAAATTTGCACCGGCACACTCGGGTGGGGTATCCGCAAGAAGTAATCACGCTAATTCGGCTTTTCGGGAGCTCGAAAATTAAAAAGTTTATTCCCCGGGTAGGGAAGAGCGGCCATCTTGTTTTTCTAATAGTCAACTCTGGAAATCGCGTTTTGACGGTGCAAATCGACCAAGTTGAGCATCCTGAACAACTTTCCTGTGTGGAGTCATGCAAAATTCGCAAAACCTTGGGAATTACAACTTTTTGGTGCAAAAGTGACGTCATAATTTGACCAAAAATCGTCGATTACCGCCAAAGTAAAACATTGACGGGGTTCAAATTTGCACCGGCACACTCGAGTGGGGTATCCGCAAGAAGTAATCACGCTAATTCGGCTTTTCGGGAGCTCGAAAATTAAAAAGTTTATTCCCCGGGCAGGGAACAGGGAAGAGCGGCCATCTTGTTTTACTAATAGTCAACTCTGGAAATCGCGTTTTGACGGTGCAAATCGACCAAGCTGAGCATCCTGAACAACTTTCCAGTGTGGAGTAATGCAAAATTCGCAAAACCTTGGGAATTACAACTTTTTGGTGCAAAAGTGACGTCATAGTTTGACCAAAAATCTTCGATTACCGCCAAAGTAAAACATTGACGGGGTTCAAATTTGCACCGGCACACTCGGGTGGGGTATCCGCAAGAAGTAATCACGCTAATTCAGTTTTTCGGGGTGCCACGAAAATTAAAAAGGTTATTCCCCGGGCAGGAAAAAGGGAAGAGCGGCCATCTTGTTTTTCTAATAGTCAACTCTGGAAATCGCGTTTTGACGGTGCAAATCGACCAAGTTGAGCATCCTGAACAACTTTCCTGTGTGGAGTCACACAAAATTCGCAAAACCTTGGGAATTACAACTTTTTGGTGCAAAAGTGACGTCATAATTTGACCAAAAATCGTCGATTACCGCCAAAGTAAAACATTGACGGGGTTCAAATTTGCACCGGCACACTCGAGTGGGGTATCCGCAAGAAGTAATCACGCTAATTCGGCTTTTCGGGAGCTCGAAAATTAAAAAGTTTATTCCCCGGGCAGGGAAAAGGGAAGAGCGGCCATCTTGTTTTACTAATAGTCAACTCTGGAAATCGCGTTTTGACGGTGCAAATCGACCAAGTTGAGCATCCTAAACAACTTTCCTGTGTGGAGTCATGCAAAATTCGCAAAACCTTGGGAATTACAACTTTTTGGTGCAAAAGTGACGTCATAATTTGACCAAAAATCGTCGATTACCGCCAAAGTAAAACATTGACGGGGTTCAAATTTGCACCGGCACACTCGAGTGGGGTATCCGCAAGAAGTAATCACGCTAACTCGGCTTTTCGGGAGCTCGAAAATTAAAAAGTTTATTCCCCGGGCAGGGAACAGGGAAGAGCGGCCATCTTGTTTTACTAATAGTCAACTCTGGAAATCGCGTTTTGACGGTGCAAATCGACCAAGCTGAGCATCCTGAACAACTTTCCTGTGTGGAGTCATGCAAAATTCGCAAAACCTTGGGAATTACAACTTTTTGGTGCAAAAGTGACGTCATAATTTGACCAAAAATCGTCGATTACCGCCAAAGTAAAACATTGACGGGGTTCAAATTTGCACCGGCACACTCGAGTGGGGTATCCGCAAAAGTAATCACGCTAATTCGGCTTTTCGGGAGCTCGAAAATTAAAAAGTTTATTCCCCGGGCAGGGAAAAGGGAAGATCGGCCATCTTGTTTTTCTAATAGTCAACTCTGGAAATCGCGTTTTGTCGGTGCAAATCGACCAAGTTGAGCATCCTGAACAACTTTCCTGTGTGGAGTCATGCAAAATTCGCAAAACCTTGGGAATTACAACTTTTTGGTGCAAAAGTGACGTCATAATTTGACCAAAAATCTTCGATTACCGCCAAAGTAAAACATTGACGGGGTTCAAATTTGCACTGGCACACTCGGGTGGGGTATCCGCAAGAAGTAATCACGCTAATTCGGCTTTTCGGGGTGCCACGAAAATTAAAAAGGTTATTCCCCGGGCAGGAAAAAGGGAAGAGCGGCCATCTTGTTTTTTTAATAGTCAACTCTGGAAATCGCGTTTTGACGGTGCAAATCGACCAAGTTGAGCATCCTGAACAACTTTCCTGTGTGGAGTCATGCAAAATTCGCAAAACCTTGGGAATTACAACTTTTTGGTGCAAAAGTGACGTCATAATTTGACCAAAAATCTTCGATTACCGCCAAAGTAAAACATTGACGGGGTTCAAATTTGCACCGGCACACTCGGGTGGGGTATCCGCAAGAAGTAATCACGCTAATTCGGCTTTTCGGGAGCTCGAAAATTAAAAAGTTTATTCCCCGGGCAGGGAAAAGGGAAGAGCGGCCATCTTGTTTTTCTAATAGCCAACTCTAGAAATCGCGTTTTGACGGTGCAAATCGACCAAGTTGAGCATCCTGAACAACTTTCCTGTGTGGAGTCATGCAAAATTCGCAAAACCTTGGGAATTACAACTTTTTGGTGCAAAAGTGACGTCATAATTTGACCAAAAATCGTCGATTACCGCCAAAGTAAAACATTGACGGGGTTCAAATTTGCACCGGCACACTCGAGTGGGGTATCCGCAAGAAGTAATCACGCTAATTCGGCTTTTCGGGAGCTCGAAAATTAAAAAGTTTATTCCCCGGGCAGGGAAAAGGGAAGAGCGGCCATCTTGTTTTTCTAATAGTCAACTCTAGAAATCGCGTTTTGACGGTGCAAATCGACCAAGTTGAGCATCCTGAACAACTTTCCTGTGTGGAGTCATGCAAAATTCGCAAAACCTTGGGAATTACAACTTTTTGGTGCAAAAGTGACGTCATAATTTGACCAAAAATCGTCGATTACCGCCAAAGTAAAACATTGACGGGGTTCAAATTTGCACCGGCACACTCGAGTGGGGTATCCGCAAGAAGTAATCACGCTAATTCGGCTTTTCGGGAGCTCGAAAATTAAAAAGTTTATTCCCCGGGCAGGGAAAAGGGAAGAGCGGCCATCTTGTTTTTCTAATAGTCAACTCTAGAAATCGCGTTTTGACGGTGCAAATCGACCAAGTTGAGCATCCTGAACAACTTTCCTGTGTGGAGTCATGCAAAATTCGCAAAACCTTGGGAATTACAACTTTTTGGTGCAAAAGTGACGTCATAATTTGACCAAAAATCGTCGATTACCGCCAAAGTAAAACATTGACGGGGTTCAAATTTGCACCGGCACACTCGAGTGGGGTATCCGCAAGAAGTAATCACGCTAATTCGGCTTTTCGGGAGCTCGAAAATTAAAAAGTTTATTCCCCGGGCAGGGAAAAGGGAAGAGCGGCCATCTTGTTTTTCTAATAGTCAACTCTAGAAATCGCGTTTTGACGGTGCAAATCGACCAAGTTGAGCATCCTGAACAACTTTTCTGTGTGGAGTCATACAAAATTCGCAAAACCTTGGGAATTACAACTTTTTGGTGCAAAAGTGACGTCATAATTTGACCAAAAATCGTCGATTACCGCCAAAGTAAAACATTGACGGGGTTCAAATTTGCACCGGCACACTCGAGTGGGGTATCCGCAAGAAGTAATCACGCTAATTCGGCTTTTCGGGAGCTCGAAAATTAAAAATTTTATTCCCCGAGCAGGGAAAAGGAAAGAGCGGCCATCTTGTTTTTCTAATAGTCAACTCTGGAAATCCCGTTTTGACGGTGCAAATCGACCAAGTTGAGCATCCTGAACAACTTTCCTGTGTGGAGTCATGCAAAATTCGCAATACTTGGGAATTACAACTTTTTGGTGCAAAAGTGACGTCATAATTTGACCAAAAATCGTCGATTACCGCCAAAGTAAAACATTGACGGGGTTCAAATTTGCACCGGCACACTCGAGTGGGGTATCCGCAAGAAGTAATCACGCTAATTCGGCTTTTCGGGAGCTCGAAAATTAAAAAGTTTATTCCCCGGGCAGGGAAAAGGGAAGAGCGGCCATCTTGTTTTTCTAATAGTCAACTCTAGAAATCGCGTTTTGACGGTGCAAATCGACCAAGTTGAGCATCCTGAACAACTTTCCTGTGTGGAGTCATGCAAAATTCGCAAAACCTTGGGAATTACAACTTTTTGGTGCAAAAGTGACGTCATAATTTGACCAAAAATCGTCGATTACCGCCAAAGTAAAACATTGACGGGGTTCAAATTTGCACCGGCACACTCGAGTGGGGTATCCGCAAGAAGTAATCACGCTAATTCGGCTTTTCGGGAGCTCGAAAATTAAAAAGTTTATTCCCCGGGCAGGGAAAAGGGAAGAGCGGCCATCTTGTTTTTCTAATAGTCAACTCTAGAAATCGCGTTTTGACGGTGCAAATCGACCAAGTTGAGCATCCTGAACAACTTTCCTGTGTGGAGTCATGCAAAATTCGCAAAACCTTGGGAATTACAACTTTTTGGTGCAAAAGTGACGTCATAATTTGACCAAAAATCGTCGATTACCGCCAAAGTAAAACATTGACGGGGTTCAAATTTGCACCGGCACACTCGAGTGGGGTATCCGCAAGAAGTAATCACGCTAATTCGGCTTTTCGGGAGCTCGAAAATTAAAAAGTTTATTCCCCGGGCAGGGAAAAGGGAAGAGCGGCCATCTTGTTTTTCTAATAGTCAACTCTAGAAATCGCGTTTTGACGGTGCAAATCGACCAAGTTGAGCATCCTGAACAACTTTTCTGTGTGGAGTCATACAAAATTCGCAAAACCTTGGGAATTACAACTTTTTGGTGCAAAAGTGACGTCATAATTTGACCAAAAATCGTCGATTACCGCCAAAGTAAAACATTGACGGGGTTCAAATTTGCACCGGCACACTCGAGTGGGGTATCCGCAAGAAGTAATCACGCTAATTCGGCTTTTCGGGAGCTCGAAAATTAAAAATTTTATTCCCCGAGCAGGGAAAAGGAAAGAGCGGCCATCTTGTTTTTCTAATAGTCAACTCTGGAAATCCCGTTTTGACGGTGCAAATCGACCAAGTTGAGCATCCTGAACAACTTTCCTGTGTGGAGTCATGCAAAATTCGCAATACTTGGGAATTACAACTTTTTGGTGCAAAAGTGACGTCATAATTTGACCAAAAATCGTCGATTACCGCCAAAGTAAAACATTGACGGGGTTCAAATTTGCACCGGCACACTCGAGTGGGGTATCCGCAAGAAGTAATCACGCTAATTCGGCTTTTCGGGGTGCCACGAAAATTAAAAAGGTTATTCCCCGGGCAGGAAAAAGGGAAGAGCGGCCATCTTGTTTTTTTAATAGTCAACTCTGGAAATCGCGTTTTGACGGTGCAAATCGACCAAGTTGAGCATCCTGAACAACTTTCCTGTGTGGAGTCATGCAAAATTCGCAAAACCTTGGGAATTACAACTTTTTGGTGCAAAAGTGACGTCATAATTTGACCAAAAATCTTCGATTACCGCCAAAGTAAAACATTGACGGGGTTCAAATTTGCACCGGCACACTTGGGTGGGGTATCCGCAAGAAGTAATCACGCTAATTCGGTTTTTCGGGGTGCCACGAAAATTAAAAAGGTTATTCCCCGGGCAGGAAAAAGGGAAGAGCGGCCATCTTGTTTTCCTAATAGTCAACTCTGGAAATCGCGTTTTGACGGTGAAAATCGACCAAGTTGAGCATCCTGAACAACTTTCCTGTGTGGAGTCATGCAAAATTCGCAAAACCTTGGGAATTACAACTTTTTGGTGCAAAAGTGACGTCATAATTTGACCAAAAATCTTCGATTACCGCCAAAGTAAAACATTGACGGGGTTCAAATTTGCACCGGCACACTCGGGTGGGGTATCCGCAAGAAGTAATCACGCTAATTCGGCTTTTCGGGAGCTCGAAAATTAAAAAGTTTATTCCCCGGGCAGGGAAAAGGGAAGAGCGGCCATCTTGTTTTTCTAATAGTCAACTCTAGAAATCGCGTTTTGACGGTGCAAATCGACCAAGTTGAGCATCCTGAACAACTTTCCTGTGTGGAGTCATGCAAAATTCGCAAAACCTTGGGAATTACAACTTTTTGGTGCAAAAGTGACGTCATAATTTGACCAAAAATCGTCGATTACCGCCAAAGTAAAACATTGACGGGGTTCAAATTTGCACCGGCACAGTCGAGTGGGGTATCCGCAAGAAGTAATCACGCTAATTCGGCTTTTCGGGAGCTCGAAAATTAAAAAGTTTATTCCCCGGGCAGGGAAAAGGGAAGAGCGGCCATCTTGTTTTTCTAATAGTCAACTCTAGAAATCGCGTTTTGACGGTGCAAATCGACCAAGTTGAGCATCCTGAACAACTTTCCTGTGTGGAGTCATGCAAAATTCGCAAAACCTTGGGAATTACAACTTTTTGGTGCAAAAGTGACGTCATAATTTGACCAAAAATCGTCGATTACCGCCAAAGTAAAACATTGACGGGGTTCAAATTTGCACCGGCACACTCGAGTGGGGTATCCGCAAGAAGTAATCACGCTAATTCGGCTTTTCGGGAGCTCGAAAATTAAAAAGTTTATTCCCCGGGCAGGGAAAAGGGAAGAGCGGCCATCTTGTTTTTCTAATAGTCAACTCTAGAAATCGCGTTTTGACGGTGCAAATCGACCAAGTTGAGCATCCTGAACAACTTTCCTGTGTGGAGTCATACAAAATTCGCAAAACCTTGGGAATTACAACTTTTTGGTGCAAAAGTGACGTCATAATTTGACCAAAAATCGTCGATTACCGCCAAAGTAAAACATTGACGGGGTTCAAATTTGCACCGGCACACTCGAGTGGGGTATCCGCAAGAAGTAATCACGCTAATTCGGCTTTTCGGGAGCTCGAAAATTAAAAATTTTATTCCCCGAGCAGGGAAAAGGGAAGAGCGGCCATCTTGTTTTTCTAATAGTCAACTCTGGAAATCCCGTTTTGACGGTGCAAATCGACCAAGTTGAGCATCCTGAACAACTTTCCTGTGTGGAGTCATGCAAAATTCGCAATACTTGGGAATTACAACTTTTTGGTGCAAAAGTGACGTCATAATTTGACCAAAAATCTTCGATTACCGCCAAAGTAAAACATTGACGGGGTTCAAATTTGCACCGGCACACTCGGGTGGGGTATCCGCAAGAAGTAATCACGCTAATTCGGCTTTTCGGGAGCTCGAAAATTAAAAAGTTTATTCCCCGGGCAGGGAAAAGGGAAGAGCGGCCATCTTGTTTTTCTAATAGTCAACTCTGGAAATCGCGTTTTGACGGTGCAAATCGACCAAGTTGAGCATCCTGAACAACTTTCCTGTGTGGAGTCATGCAAAATTCGCAAAACCTTGGGAATTACAACTTTTTGGTGCAAAAGTGACGTCATAATTTGACCAAAAATCGTCGATTACCGCCAAAGTAAAACATTGACGGGGTTCAAATTTGCACCGGCACACTCGAGTGGGGTATCCGCAAGAAGTAATCACGCTAATTCGGCTTTTCGGGAGCTCGAAAATTAAAAAGTTTATTCCCCGGGCAGGGAACAGGGAAGAGCGGCCATCTTGTTTTACTAATAGTCAACTCTGGAAATCGCGTTTTGACGGTGCAAATCGACCAAGCTGAGCATCCTGAACAACTTTCCTGTGTGGAGTCATGCAAAATTCGCAAAACCTTGGGAATTACAACTTTTTGGTGCAAAAGTGACGTCATAATTTGACCAAAAATCGTCGATTACCGCCAAAGTAAAACATTGACGGGGTTCAAATTTGCACCGGCACACTCGAGTGGGGTATCCGCAAAAGTAATCACGCTAATTCGGCTTTTCGGGAGCTCGAAAATTAAAAAGTTTATTCCCCGGGCAGGGAAAAGGGAAGATCGGCCATCTTGTTTTTCTAATAGTCAACTCTGGAAATCGCGTTTTGTCGATGCAAATCGACCAAGTTGAGCATCCTGAACAACTTTCCTGTGTGGAGTCATGCAAAATTCGCAAAACCTTGGGAATTACAACTTTTTGGTGCAAAAGTGACGTCATAATTTGACCAAAAATCTTCGATTACCGCCAAAGTAAAACATTGACGGGGTTCAAATTTGCACTGGCACACTCGGGTGGGGTATCCGCAAGAAGTAATCACGCTAATTCAGTTTTTCGGGGTGCCACGAAAATTAAAAAGGTTATTCCCCGGGCAGGAAAAAGGGAAGAGCGGCCATCTTGTTTTTCTAATAGTCAACTCTGGAAATCGCGTTTTGACGGTGCAAATCGACTAAGTTGAGCATCCTGAACAACTTTCCTGTGTGGAGTCATGCAAAATTCGCAAAACCTTGGGAATTACAACTTTTTGGTGCAAAAGTGACGTCATAATTTGACCAAAAATCTTCGATTACCGCCAAAGTAAAACATTGACGGGGTTCAAATTTGCACTGGCACACTCGGGTGGGGTATCCGCAAGAAGTAATCACGCTAATTCAGTTTTTCGGGGTGCCACGAAAATTAAAAAGGTTATTCCCCGGGCAGGAAAAAGGGAAGAGCGGCCATCTTGTTTTTCTAATAGTCAACTCTGGAAATCGCGTTTTGACGGTGCAAATCGACCAAGTTGAGCATCCTGAACAACTTTCCTGTGTGGAGTCACGCAAAATTCGCAAAACCTTGGGAATTACAACTTTTTGGTGCAAAAGTGACGTCATAATTTGACCAAAAATCGTCGATTACCGCCAAAGTAAAACATTGACGGGGTTCAAATTTGCACCGGCACACTCGAGTGGGGTATCCGCAAGAAGTAATCACGCTAATTCGGCTTTTCGGGGTGCCACGAAAATTAAAAAGGTTATTCCCCGGGCAGGAAAAAGGGAAGAGCGGCCATCTTGTTTTTTTAATAGTCAACTCTGGAAATCGCGTTTTGACGGTGCAAATCGACCAAGTTGAGCATCCTGAACAACTTTCCTGTGTGGAGTCATGCAAAATTCGCAAAACCTTGGGAATTACAACTTTTTGGTGCAAAAGTGACGTCATAATTTGACCAAAAATCTTCGATTACCGCCAAAGTAAAACATTGACGGGGTTCAAATTTGCACCGGCACACTCGGGTGGGGTATCCGCAAGAAGTAATCACGCTAATTCGGTTTTTCGGGGTGCCACGAAAATTAAAAAGGTTATTCCCCGGGCAGGAAAAAGGGAAGAGCGGCCATCTTGTTTTCCTAATAGTCAACTCTGGAAATCGCGTTTTGACGGTGCAAATCGACCAAGTTGAGCATCCTGAACAACTTTCCTGTGTGGAGTCATGCAAAATTCGCAAAACCTTGGGAATTACAACTTTTTGGTGCAAAAGTGACGTCATAATTTGACCAAAAATCTTCGATTACCGCCAAAGTAAAACATTGACGGGGTTCAAATTTGCACCGGCACACTCGGGTGGGGTATCCGCAAGAAGTAATCACGCTAATTCGGCTTTTCGGGAGCTCGAAAATTAAAAAGTTTATTCCCCGGGCAGGGAAAAGGGAAGAGCGGCCATCTTGTTTTTCTAATAGTCAACTCTAGAAATCGCGTTTTGACGGTGCAAATCGACCAAGTTGAGCATCCTGAACAACTTTCCTGTGTGGAGTCATGCAAAATTCGCAAAACCTTGGGAATTACAACTTTTTGGTGCAAAAGTGACGTCATAATTTGACCAAAAATCGTCGATTACCGCCAAAGTAAAACATTGACGGGGTTCAAATTTGCACCGGCACACTCGAGTGGGGTATCCGCAAGAAGTAATCACGCTAATTCGGCTTTTCGGGAGCTCGAAAATTAAAAAGTTTATTCCCCGGGCAGGGAAAAGGGAAGAGCGGCCATCTTGTTTTTCTAATAGTCAACTCTAGAAATCGCGTTTTGACGGTGCAAATCGACCAAGTTGAGCATCCTGAACAACTTTCCTGTGTGGAGTCATGCAAAATTCGCAAAACCTTGGGAATTACAACTTTTTGGTGCAAAAGTGACGTCATAATTTGACCAAAAATCGTCGATTACCGCCAAAGTAAAACATTGACGGGGTTCAAATTTGCACCGGCACACTCGAGTGGGGTATCCGCAAGAAGTAATCACGCTAATTCGGCTTTTCGGGAGCTCGAAAATTAAAAAGTTTATTCCCCGGGCAGGGAAAAGGGAAGAGCGGCCATCTTGTTTTTCTAATAGTCAACTCTAGAAATCGCGTTTTGACGGTGCAAATCGACCAAGTTGAGCATCCTGAACAACTTTCCTGTGTGGAGTCATACAAAATTCGCAAAACCTTGGGAATTACAACTTTTTGGTGCAAAAGTGACGTCATAATTTGACCAAAAATCGTCGATTACCGCCAAAGTAAAACATTGACGGGGTTCAAATTTGCACCGGCACACTCGAGTGGGGTATCCGCAAGAAGTAATCACGCTAATTCGGCTTTTCGGGAGCTCGAAAATTAAAAAGTTTATTCCCCGGGCAGGGAAAAGGGAAGAGCGGCCATCTTGTTTTTCTAATAGTCAACTCTGGAAATCCCGTTTTGACGGTGCAAATCGACCAAGTTGAGCATCCTGAACAACTTTCCTGTGTGGAGTCATGCAAAATTCGCAATACTTGGGAATTACAACTTTTTGGTGCAAAAGTGACGTCATAATTTGACCAAAAATCTTCGATTACCGCCAAAGTAAAACATTGACGGGGTTCAAATTTGCACCGGCACACTCGGGTGGGGTATCCGCAAGAAGTAATCACGCTAATTCGGCTTTTCGGGAGCTCGAAAATTAAAAAGTTTATTCCCCGGGGAGGGAAAAGGGAAGAGCGGCCATCTTGTTTTTCTAATAGTCAACTCTGGAAATCGCGTTTTGACGGTGCAAATCGACCAAGTTGAGCATCCTGAACAACTTTCCTGTGTGGAGTCATGCAAAATTCGCAAAACCTTGGGAATTACAACTTTTTGGTGCAAAAGTGACGTCATAATTTGACCAAAAATCGTCGATTACCGCCAAAGTAAAACATTGACGGGGTTCAAATTTGCACCGGCACACTCGAGTGGGGTATCCGCAAGAAGTAATCACGCTAATTCGGCTTTTCGGGAGCTCGAAAATTAAAAAGTTTATTCCCCGGGCAGGGAAAAGGGAAGAGCGGCCATCTTGTTTTTCTAATAGTCAATTCTGGAAATCGCGTTTTGACGGTGCAAATCGACCAAGTTGAGCATCCTGAACAACTTTCCTGTGTGGAGTCATGCAAAATTCGCAAAACCTTGGGAATTACAACTTTTTGGTGCAAAAGTGACGTCATAATTTGACCAAAAATCTTCGATTACCGCCGAAGTAAAACAATGACGGGGTTCAAATTTGCACCGGCACACTCGGGTGGGGTATCCGCAAGAAGTAATCACGCTAATTCGGTTTTTCGGGGTGCCACGAAAATTAAAAAGGTTATTCCCCGGGCAGGAAAAAGGGAAGAGAAGCCATCTTGTTTTTTTAATAGTCAACTCTGGAAATCGCGTTTTGACGGTGCAAATCGACCAAGTTGAGCATCCTGAACAACTTTCCTGTGTGGAGTCATGCAAAATTCGCAAAACCTTGGGAATTACAACTTTTTGGTGCAAAAGTGACGTCATAATTTGACCAAAAATCTTCGATTACCGCCAAAGTAAAACATTGACGGGGTTCAAATTTGCACCGGCACACTCGGGTGGGGTATCCGCAAGAAGTAATCACGCTAATTCGGTTTTTCGGGGTGCCACGAAAATTAAAAAGGTTATTCCCCGGGCAGGAAAAAGGGAAGAGCGGCCATCTTGTTTTTCTAATAGTCAACTCTGGAAATCGCGTTTTGACGGTGCAAATCGACCAAGTTGAGCATCCTGAACAACGTCCCTGTGTGGAGTCATGCAAAATTCGCAAAACCTTCGGAATTACAACTTTTTGGTGCAAAAGTGACGTCATAATTTGACCAAAAATCGTCGATTACCGCCAAAGTAAAACTTTGGCGTGGTTCAAATTTGCACCGGCACTCTCGGGTGGGGTATCCGCAAGAAGTAATCACGCTAGTTCGGCTTTTCGGGGTGCCACGAAAATTTAAAAGGTTATTCCCCGGGCAGGGAAAAGGGAAGATCGGCCATCTTGTTTTTCTAATAGTCAACTCTGGAAATCGCGTTTTGTCGGTGCAAATCGACCAAGTTGAGCATCCTGAACAACTTTCCTGTGTGGAGTCATGCAAAATTCGCAAAACCTTGGGAATTACAACTTTTTGGTGCAAAAGTGACGTCATAATTTGACCAAAAATCGTCGATTACCGCCAAAGTAAAACATTGACGGGGTTCAAATTTGCACCGGCACACTCGAGTGGGGTATCCGCAAGAAGTAATCACGCTAATTCGGCTTTTCGGGAGCTCGAAAACTAAAAATTTTATTCCCCGAGCAGGGAAAAGGGAAGAGCGGCCATCTTGTTTTTCTAATAGTCAACTCTGGAAATCCCGTTTTGACGGTGCAAATCGACCAAGTTGAGCATCCTGAACAACTTTCCTGTGTGGAGTCATGCAAAATTCGCAATACTTGGGAATTACAACTTTTTGGTGCAAAAGTGACGTCATAATTTGACCAAAAAACTTCGATTACCGCCAAAGTAAAACATTGACGGGGTTCAAATTTGCACCGGCACACTCGGGTGGGGTATCCGCAAGAAGTAATCACGCTAATTCGGCTTTTCGGGAGCTCGAAAATTAAAAAGTTTATTCCCCGGGCAGGGAAAAGGGAAGAGCGGCCATCTTGTTTTTCTAATAGTCAACTCTGGAAATCGCGTTTTGACGGTGCAAATCGACCAAGTTGAGCATCCTGAACAACTTTCCTGTGTGGAGTCATGCAAAATTCGCAAAACCTTGGGAATTACAACTTTTTGGTGCAAAAGTGACGTCATAATTTGACCAAAAATCGTCGATTACCGCCAAAGTAAAACATTGACGGGGTTCAAATTTGCACCGGCACACTCGAGTGGGGTATCCGCAAGAAGTAATCACGCTAATTCGGCTTTTCGGGAGCTCGAAAATTAAAAAGTTTATTCCCCGGGCAGGGAAAAGGGAAGAGCGGCCATCTTGTTTTTCTAATAGTCAATTCTGGAAATCGCGTTTTGACGGTGCAAATCGACCAAGTTGAGCATCCTGAACAACTTTCCTGTGTGGAGTCATGCAAAATTCGCAAAACCTTGGGAATTACAACTTTTTGGTGCAAAAGTGACGTCATAATTTGACCAAAAATCTTCGATTACCGCCAAAGTAAAACAATGACGGGGTTCAAATTTGCACCGGCACACTCGGGTGGGGTATCCGCAAGAAGTAATCACGCTAATTCGGTTTTTCGGGGTGCCACGAAAATTAAAAAGGTTATTCCCCGGGCAGGAAAAAGGGAAGAGCGGCCATCTTGTTTTTTTAATAGTCAACTCTGGAAATCGCGTTTTGACGGTGCAAATCGACCAAGTTGAGCATCCTGAACAACTTTCCTGTGTGGAGTCATGCAAAATTCGCAAAACCTTGGGAATTACAACTTTTTGGTGCAAAAGTGACGTCATAATTTGACCAAAAATCTTCGATTACCGCCAAAGTAAAACATTGACGGGGTTCAAATTTGCACCGGCACACTCGGGTGGGGTATCCGCAAGAAGTAATCACGCTAATTCGGTTTTTCGGGGTGCCACGAAAATTAAAAAGGTTATTCCCCGGGCAGGAAAAAGGGAAGAGCGGCCATCTTGTTTTTCTAATAGTCAACTCTGGAAATCGCGTTTTGACGGTGCAAATCGACCAAGTTGAGCATCCTGAACAACGTCCCTGTGTGGAGTCATGCAAAATTCGCAAAACCTTCGGAATTACAACTTTTTGGTGCAAAAGTGACGTCATAATTGGACCAAAAATCGTCGATTACCTCCAAAGTAAAACATTGACGGGGTTCAAATTTGCACCGGCACACTCGGGTGGGGTATCCGCAAGAAGTAATCACGCTAATTCGGCTTTTCGGGAGCTCGAAAATTAAAAAGGTTATTCCCCGGGCAGGGAAAAGGGAAGAGCGGCCATCTTGTTTTTCTAATAGTCAACTCTGGAAATCGCGTTTTGACGGTGCAAATCGACCAAGTTGAGCATTCTGAACAACTTTCCTGTGTGGAGTCATGCAAAATTCGCAAAACCTTGGGAATTACAACTTTTTGGTGCAAAAGTGACGTCATAATTTGACCAAAAATCGTCGATTACCGCCAAAGTAAAACATTGACGGGGTTCAAATTTGTACCGGCATACTCGAGTGGGGTATCCGCAAGAAGTAATCACGCTAATTCGGCTTTTCGGGAGCTCGAAAATTAAAAAGTTTATTCCCCGGGCAGGGAACAGGGAAGAGCGGCCATCTTGTTTTACTAATAGTCAACTCTGGAAATCGCGTTTTGACGGTGCAAATCGACCAAGCTGAGCATCCTGAACAACTTTCCAGTGTGGAGTCATGCAAAATTCGCAAAACCTTGGGAATTACAACTTTTTGGTGCAAAAGTGACGTCATAATTTGACCAAAAATCTTCGATTACCGCCAAAGTAAAACATTGACGGGGTTCAAATTTGCACCGGCACACTCGGGTGGGGTATCCGCAAGAAGTAATCACGCTAATTCAGTTTTTCGGGGTGCCACGAAAATTAAAAAGGTTATTCCCCGGGCAGGAAAAAGGGAAGAGCTGCCATCTTGTTTTTCTAATAGTCAACTCTGGAAATCGCGTTTTGACGGTGCAAATCGACCAAGTTGAGCATCCTGAACAACTTTCCTGTGTGGAGTCACGCAAAATTCGCAAAATCTTGGGAATTACAACTTTTTGGTGCAAAAGTGACGTCATAATTTGACCAAAAATCGTCGATTGCCGCCAAAGTAAAACATTGACGGGGTTCAAATTTGCACCGGCACACTCGAGTGGGGTATCCGCAAGAAGTAATCACGCTAATTCGGCTTTTCGGGGTGCCACGAAAATTAAAAAGGTTATTCCCCGGGCAGGAAAAAGGGAAGAGCGGCCATCTTGTTTTTTTAATAGTCAACTCTGGAAATCGCGTTTTGACGGTGCAAATCGACCAAGTTGAGCATCCTGAACAACTTTCCTGTGTGGAGTCATGCAAAATTCGCAAAACCTTGGGAATTACAACTTTTTGGTGCAAAAGTGACGTCATAATTTGACCAAAAATCTTCGATTACCGCCAAAGTAAAACATTGACGGGGTTCAAATTTGCACCGGCACACTCGGGTGGGGTATCCGCAAGAAGTAATCACGCTAATTCGGTTTTTCGGGGTGCCACGAAAATTAAAAAGGTTATTCCCCGGGCAGGAAAAAGGGAAGAGCGGCCATCTTGTTTTCCTAATAGTCAACTCTGGAAATCGCGTTTTGACGGTGCAAATCGACCAAGTTGAGCATCCTGAACAACTTTCCTGTGTGGAGTCATGCAAAATTCGCAAAACCTTGGGAATTACAACTTTTTGGTGCAAAAGTGACGTCATAATTTGACCAAAAATCTTCGATTACCGCCAAAGTAAAACATTGACGGGGTTCAAATTTGCACCGGCACACTCGGGTGGGGTATCCGCAAGAAGTAATCACGCTAATTCGGCTTTTCGGGAGCTCGAAAATTAAAAAGTTTATTCCCCGGGCAGGAAAAAGGGAAGAGCGGCCATCTTGTTTTTCTAATAGTCAACTCTAGAAATCGCGTTTTGACGGTGCAAATCGACCAAGTTGAGCATCCTGAACAACTTTCCTGTGTGGAGTCATGCAAAATTCGCAAAACCTTGGGAATTACAACTTTTTGGTGCAAAAGTGACGTCATAATTTGACCAAAAATCGTCGATTACCGCCAAAGTAAAACATTGACGGGGTTCAAATTTGCACCGGCACACTCGAGTGGGGTATCCGCAAGAAGTAATCACGCTAATTCGGCTTTTCGGGAGCTCGAAAATTAAAAAGTTTATTCCCCGGGCAGGGAAAAGGGAAGAGCGGCCATCTTGTTTTTCTAATAGTCAACTCTAGAAATCGCGTTTTGACGGTGCAAATCGACCAAGTTGAGCATCCTGAACAACTTTCCTGTGTGGAGTCATGCAAAATTCGCAAAACCTTGGGAATTACAACTTTTTGGTGCAAAAGTGACGTCATAATTTGACCAAAAATCGTCGATTACCGCCAAAGTAAAACATTGACGGGGTTCAAATTTGCACCGGCACACTCGAGTGGGGTATCCGCAAGAAGTAATCACGCTAATTCGGCTTTTCGGGAGCTCGAAAATTAAAAAGTTTATTCCCCGGGCAGGGAAAAGGGAAGAGCGGCCATCTTGTTTTTCTAATAGTCAACTCTAGAAATCGCGTTTTGACGGTGCAAATCGACCAAGTTGAGCATCCTGAACAACTTTCCTGTGTGGAGTCATGCAAAATTCGCAAAACCTTGGGAATTACAACTTTTTGGTGCAAAAGTGACGTCATCATTTGACCAAAAATCGTCGATTACCGCCAAAGTAAAACATTGACGGGGTTCAAATTTGCACCGGCACACTCGAGTGGGGTATCCGCAAGAAGTAATCACGCTAATTCGGCTTTTCGGGAGCTCGAAAATTAAAAAGTTTATTCCCCGGGCAGGGAAAAGGGAAGAGCGGCCATCTTGTTTTACTAATAGTCAACTCTGGAAATCCCGTTTTGACGGTGCAAATCGACCAAGTTGAGCATCCTGAACAACTTTCCTGTGTGGAGTCATGCAAAATTCGCAAAACTTGGGAATTACAACTTTTTGGTGCAAAAGTGACGTCATAATTTGACCAAAAATCTTCGATTACCGCCAAAGTAAAACATTGACGGGGTTCAAATTTGCACCGGCACACTCGGGTGGGGTATCCGCAAGAAGTAATCACGCTAATTCGGTTTTTCGGGGTGCCACGAAAATTAAAAAGGTTATTCCCCGGGCAGGAAAAAGGGAAGAGCGGCCATCTTGTTTTTCTAATAGTCAACTCTGGAGATCGCGTTTTGACGGTGCAAATCGACCAAGTTGAGCATCCTGAACAACTTTCCTCTGTGGAGTCATGCAAAATTCGCAAAACCTTGGGAATTACAACTTTTTGGTGCAAAAGTGACGTCATAATTTGACCAAAAATCGTCGATTACCGCCAAAGTAAAACATTGACGGGGTTCAAATTTGCACCGGCACACTCGAGTGGGGTATCCGCAAGAAGTAATCACGCTAATTCGGCTTTTCGGGAGCTCGAAAATTAAAAAGTTTATTCCCCGGGCAGGGAAAAGGGAAGAGCGGCCATCTTGTTTTTCTAATAGTCAATTCTGGAAATCGCGTTTTGACGGTGCAAATCGACCAAGTTGAGCATCCTGAACAACTTTCCTGTGTGGAGTCATGCAAAATTCGCAAAACCTTGGGAATTACAACTTTTTGGTGCAAAAGTGACGTCATAATTTGACCAAAAATCGTCGATTACCGCCAAAGTAAAACATTGACGGGGTTCAAATTTGCACCGGCACACTCGAGTGGGGTATCCGCAAGAAGTAATCACGCTAATTCGGTTTTTCGGGGTGCCACGAAAATTAAAAAGGTTATTCCCCGGGCAGGAAAAAGGGAAGAGCGGCCATCTTGTTTTTCTAATAGTCAATTCTGGAAATCGCGTTTTGACGGTGAAAATCGACCAAGCTGAGCATCCTGAACAACTTTCCAGTGTGGAGTCATGCAAAATTCGCAAAACCTTGGGAATTACAACTTTTTGGTGCAAAAGTGACGTCATAATTTGACCAAAAATCGTCGATTACCGCCAAAGTAAAACATTGACGGGGTTCAAATTTGCACCGGCACACTCGGGTGGGGTATCCGCAAGAAGTAATCACGCTAATTCGGTTTTTCGGGGTGCCACGAAAATTAAAAAGGTTATTCCCCGGGCAGGAAAAAGGGAAGAGCGGCCATCTTGTTTTTCTAATAGTCAACTCTGGAAATCGCGTTTTGACGGTGCAAATCGACCAAGTTGAGCGTCCTGAACAACGTCCCTGTGTGGAGTCATGCAAAATTCGCAAAACCTTCGGAATTACAACTTTTTGGTGCAAAAGTGACGTCATAATTTGACCAAAAATCGTCGATTACCGCCAAAGTAAAACTTTGGCGTGGTTCAAATTTGCACCGGCACTCTCGGGTGGGGTATCCGCAAGAAGTAATCACGCTAGTTCGGCTTTTCGGGGTGCCACGAAAATTAAAAAGGTTATTCCCCGGGCAGGAAAAAGGGAAGAGCGGCCATCTTGTTTTTCTAATAGTCAACTCTGGAAATCGCGTTTTGACGGTGCAAATCGACCAAGTTGAGCATCCTGAACAACTTTCCTGTGTGGAGTCATGCAAAATTCGCAAAACCTTGGGAATTACAACTTTTTGGTGCAAAAGTGACGTCATAATTTGACCAAAAATCGTCGATTACCGCCAAAGTAAAACATTGACGGGGTTCAAATTTGCACCGGCACACTCGGGTGGGGTATCCGCAAGAAGTAATCACGCTAATTCGGTTTTTCGGGGTGCCACGAAAATTAAAAAGGTTATTCCCCGGGCAGGAAAAAGGGAAGAGCGGCCATCTTGTTTTTCTAATAGTCAACTCTGGAAATCGCGTTTTGACGGTGCAAATCGACCAAGTTGAGCGTCCTGAACAACGTCCCTGTGTGGAGTCATGCAAAATTCGCAAAACCTTCGGAATTACAACTTTTTGGTGCAAAAGTGACGTCATAATTTGACCAAAAATCGTCGATTACCGCCAAAGTAAAACTTTGGCGTGGTTCAAATTTGCACCGGCACTCTCGGGTGGGGTATCCGCAAGAAGTAATCACGCTAGTTCGGCTTTTCGGGGTGCCACGAAAATTAAAAAGGTTATTCCCCGGGCAGGAAAAAGGGAAGAGCGGCCATCTTGTTTTTCTAATAGTCAACTCTGGAAATCGCGTTTTGACGGTGCAAATCGACCAAGTTGAGCGTCCTGAACAACGTCCCTGTGTGGAGTCATGCAAAATTCGCAAAACCTTCGGAATTACAACTTTTTGGTGCAAAAGTGACGTCATAATTTGACCAAAAATCGTCGATTACCGCCAAAGTAAAACTTTGGCGTGGTTCAAATTTGCACCGGCACTCTCGGGTGGGGTATCCGCAAGAAGTAATCACGCTAGTTCGGCTTTTCGGGGTGCCACGAAAATTAAAAAGGTTATTCCCCGGGCAGGAAAAAGGGAAGAGCGGCCATCTTGTTTTTCTAATAGTCAACTCTGGAAATCGCGTTTTGACGGTGCAAATCGACCAAGTTGAGCATCCTGAACAACTTTCCTGTGTGGAGTCATGCAAAATTCGCAAAACCTTGGGAATTACAACTTTTTGGTGCAAAAGTGACGTCATAATTTGACCAAAAATCGTCGATTACCGCCAAAGTAAAACATTGACGGGGTTCAAATTTGCACCGGCACACTCGGGTGGGGTATCCGCAAGAAGTAATCACGCTAATTCGGCTTTTCGGGGTGCCACGAAAATTAAAAAGGTTATTCCCCGGGCAGGAAAAAGGGAAGAGCGGCCATCTTGTTTTTCTAATAGTCAACTCTGGAAATCGCGTTTTGACGGTGCAAATCGACCAAGTTGAGCGTCCTGAACAACGTCCCTGTGTGGAGTCATGCAAAATTCGCAAAACCTTCGGAATTACAACTTTTTGGTGCAAAAGTGACGTCATAATTTGACCAAAAATCGTCGATTACCGCCAAAGTAAAACTTTGGCGTGGTTCAAATTTGCACCGGCACTCTCGGGTGGGGTATCCGCAAGAAGTAATCACGCTAGTTCGGCTTTTCGGGGTGCCACGAAAATTAAAAAGGTTATTCCCCGGGCAGGAAAAAGGGAAGAGCGGCCATCTTGTTTTTCTAATAGTCAACTCTGGAAATCGCGTTTTGACGGTGCAAATCGACCAAGTTGAGCATCCTGAACAACTTTCCTGTGTGGAGTCATGCAAAATTCGCAAAACCTTGGGAATTACAACTTTTTGGTGCAAAAGTGACGTCATCATTTGACCAAAAATCGTCGATTACCGCCAAAGTAAAACATTGACGGGGTTCAAATTTGCACCGGCACACTCGAGTGGGGTATCCGCAAGAAGTAATCACGCTAATTCGGCTTTTCGGGAGCACGAAAATTAAAAAGTTTATTCCCCGGGCAGGGAAAAGGGAAGAGCGGCCATCTTGTTTTTCTAATAGTCAATTCTGGAAATCGCGTTTTGACGGTGCAAATCGACCAAGTTGAGCATCCTGAACAACTTTCCTGTGTGGAGTCATGCAAAATTCGCAAAACCTTGGGAATTACAACTTTTTGGTGCAAAAGTGACGTCATAATTTGACCAAAAATCGTCGATTACCGCCAAAGTAAAACATTGACGGGGTTCAAATTTGCACCGGCACACTCGAGTGGGGTATCCGCAAGAAGTAATCACGCTAATTCGGCTTTTCGGGAGCTCGAAAATTAAAAAGTTTATTCCCCGGGCAGGGAAAAGGGAAGAGCGGCCATCTTGTTTTTCTAATAGTCAACTCTAGAAATCGCGTTTTGACGGTGCAAATCGACCAAGTTGAGCATCCTGAACAACTTTCCTGTGTGGAGTCATGCAAAATTCGCAAAACCTTGGGAATTACAACTTTTTGGTGCAAAAGTGACGTCATCATTTGACCAAAAATCGTCGATTACCGCCAAAGTAAAACATTGACGGGGTTCAAATTTGCACCGGCACACTCGAGTGGGGTATCCGCAAGAAGTAATCACGCTAATTCGGCTTTTCGGGAGCTCGAAAATTAAAAAGTTTATTCCCCGGGCAGGGAAAAGGGAAGAGCGGCCATCTTGTTTTTCTAATAGTCAACTCTAGAAATCGCGTTTTGACGGTGCAAATCGACCAAGTTGAGCATCCTGAACAACTTTCCTGTGTGGAGTCATGCAAAATTCGCAAAACCTTGGGAATTACAACTTTTTGGTGCAAAAGTGACGTCATCATTTGACCAAAAATCGTCGATTACCGCCAAAGTAAAACATTGACGGGGTTCAAATTTGCACCGGCACACTCGAGTGGGGTATCCGCAAGAAGTAATCACGCTAATTCGGCTTTTCGGGAGCTCGAAAATTAAAAAGTTTATTCCCCGGGCAGGGAAAAGGGAAGAGCGGCCATCTTGTTTTTCTAATAGTCAACTCTGGAAATCCCGTTTTGACGGTGCAAATCGACCAAGTTGAGCATCCTGAACAACTTTCCTGTGTGGAGTCATGCAAAATTCGCAAAACTTGGGAATTACAACTTTTTGGTGCAAAAGTGACGTCATAATTTGACCAAAAATCTTCGATTACCGCCAAAGTAAAACATTGACGGGGTTCAAATTTGCACCGGCACACTCGGGTGGGGTATCCGCAAGAAGTAATCACGCTAATTCGGTTTTTCGGGGTGCCACGAAAATTAAAAAGGTTATTCCCCGGGCAGGAAAAAGGGAAGAGCGGCCATCTTGTTTTTCTAATAGTCAACTCTGGAAATCGCGTTTTGACGGTGCAAATCGACCAAGTTGAGCATCCTGAACAACTTTCCTCTGTGGAGTCATGCAAAATTCGCAAAACCTTGGGAATTACAACTTTTTGGTGCAAAAGTGACGTCATAATTTGACCAAAAATCGTCGATTACCGCCAAAGTAAAACATTGACGGGGTTCAAATTTGCACCGGCACACTCGAGTGGGGTATCCGCAAGAAGTAATCACGCTAATTCGGCTTTTCGGGAGCTCGAAAATTAAAAAGTTTATTCCCCGGGCAGGGAAAAGGGAAGAGCGGCCATCTTGTTTTTCTAATAGTCAATTCTGGAAATCGCGTTTTGACGGTGCAAATCGACCAAGTTGAGCATCCTGAACAACTTTCCTGTGTGGAGTCATGCAAAATTCGCAAAACCTTGGGAATTACAACTTTTTGGTGCAAAAGTGACGTCATAATTTGACCAAAAATCGTCGATTACCGCCAAAGTAAAACATTGACGGGGTTCAAATTTGCACCGGCACACTCGAGTGGGGTATCCGCAAGAAGTAATCACGCTAATTCGGTTTTTCGGGGTGCCACGAAAATTAAAAAGGTTATTCCCCGGGCAGGAAAAAGGGAAGAGCGGCCATCTTGTTTTTCTAATAGTCAATTCTGGAAATCGCGTTTTGACGGTGAAAATCGACCAAGCTGAGCATCCTGAACAACTTTCCAGTGTAGAGTCATGCAAAATTCGCAAAACCTTGGGAATTACAACTTTTTGGTGCAAAAGTGACGTCATAATTTGACCAAAAATCGTCGATTACCGCCAAAGTAAAACATTGACGGGGTTCAAATTTGCACCGGCACACTCGGGTGGGGTATCCGCAAGAAGTAATCACGCTAATTCGGTTTTTCGGGGTGCCACGAAAATTAAAAAGGTTATTCCCCGGGCAGGAAAAAGGGAAGAGCGGCCATCTTGTTTTTCTAATAGTCAACTCTGGAAATCGCGTTTTGACGGTGCAAATCGACCAAGTTGAGCGTCCTGAACAACGTCCCTGTGTGGAGTCATGCAAAATTCGCAAAACCTTCGGAATTACAACTTTTTGGTGCAAAAGTGACGTCATAATTTGACCAAAAATCGTCGATTACCGCCAAAGTAAAACTTTGGCGTGGTTCAAATTTGCACCGGCACTCTCGGGTGGGGTATCCGCAAGAAGTAATCACGCTAGTTCGGCTTTTCGGGTGCCACAAAAATTAAAAAGGTTATTCCCCGGGCAGGAAAAAGGGAAGAGCGGCCATCTTGTTTTTCTAATAGTCAACTCTGGAAATCGCGTTTTGACGGTGCAAATCGACCAAGTTGAGCATCCTGAACAACTTTCCTGTGTGGAGTCATGCAAAATTCGCAAAACCTTGGGAATTACAACTTTTTGGTGCAAAAGTGACGTCATAATTTGACCAAAAATCGTCGATTACCGCCAAAGTAAAACATTGACGGGGTTCAAATTTGCACCGGCACACTCGGGTGGGGTATCCGCAAGAAGTAATCACGCTAATTCGGTTTTTCGGGGTGCCACGAAAATTAAAAAGGTTATTCCCCGGGCAGGAAAAAGGGAAGAGCGGCCATCTTGTTTTTCTAATAGTCAACTCTGGAAATCCCGTTTTGACGGTGAAAATCGACCAAGCTGAGCATCCTGAACAACTTTCCAGTGTAGAGTCATGCAAAATTCGCAAAACCTTGGGAATTACAACTTTTTGGTGCAAAAGTGACGTCATAATTTGACCAAAAATCGTCGATTACCGCCAAAGTAAAACATTGACGGGGTTCAAATTTGCACCGGCACACTCGGGTGGGGTATCCGCAAGAAGTAATCACGCTAATTCGGTTTTTCGGGGTGCCACGAAAATTAAAAAGGTTATTCCCCGGGCAGGAAAAAGGGAAGAGCGGCCATCTTGTTTTTCTAATAGTCAACTCTGGAAATCGCGTTTTGACGGTGCAAATCGACCAAGTTGAGCGTCCTGAACAACGTCCCTGTGTGGAGTCATGCAAAATTCGCAAAACCTTCGGAATTACAACTTTTTGGTGCAAAAGTGACGTCATAATTTGACCAAAAATCGTCGATTACCGCCAAAGTAAAACTTTGGCGTGGTTCAAATTTGCACCGGCACTCTCGGGTGGGGTATCCGCAAGAAGTAATCACGCTAGTTCGGCTTTTCGGGTGCCACAAAAATTAAAAAGGTTATTCCCCGGGCAGGAAAAAGGGAAGAGCGGCCATCTTGTTTTTCTAATAGTCAACTCTGGAAATCGCGTTTTGACGGTGCAAATCGACCAAGTTGAGCATCCTGAACAACTTTCCTGTGTGGAGTCATGCAAAATTCGCAAAACCTTGGGAATTACAACTTTTTGGTGCAAAAGTGACGTCATAATTTGACCAAAAATCGTCGATTACCGCCAAAGTAAAACATTGACGGGGTTCAAATTTGCACCGGCACACTCGGGTGGGGTATCCGCAAGAAGTAATCACGCTAATTCGGTTTTTCGGGGTGCCACGAAAATTAAAAAGGTTATTCCCCGGGCAGGAAAAAGGGAAGAGCGGCCATCTTGTTTTTCTAATAGTCAACTCTGGAAATCCCGTTTTGACGGTGCAAATCGACCAAGTTGAGCGTCCTGAACAACGTCCCTGTGTGGAGTCATGCAAAATTCGCAAAACCTTCGGAATTACAACTTTTTGGTGCAAAAGTGACGTCATAATTTGACCAAAAATCGTCGATTACCGCCAAAGTAAAACTTTGGCGTGGTTCAAATTTGCACCGGCACTCTCGGGTGGGGTATCCGCAAGAAGTAATCACGCTAGTTCGGCTTTTCGGGGTGCCACGAAAATTAAAAAGGTTATTCCCCGGGCAGGAAAAAGGGAAGAGCGGCCATCTTGTTTTTCTAATAGTCAACTCTGGAAATCGCGTTTTGACGGTGCAAATCGACCAAGTTGAGCATCCTGAACAACTTTCCTGTGTGGAGTCATGCAAAATTCGCAAAACCTTGGGAATTACAACTTTTTGGTGCAAAAGTGACGTCATAATTTGACCAAAAATCGTCGATTACCGCCAAAGTAAAACATTGACGGGGTTCAAATTTGCACCGGCACACTCGGGTGGGGTATCCGCAAGAAGTAATCACGCTAATTCGGTTTTTCGGGGTGCCACGAAAATTAAAAAGGTTATTCCCCGGGCAGGAAAAAGGGAAGAGCGGCCATCTTGTTTTTCTAATAGTCAACTCTGGAAATCGCGTTTTGACGGTGCAAATCGACCAAGTTGAGCGTCCTGAACAACGTCCCTGTGTGGAGTCATGCAAAATTCGCAAAACCTTCGGAATTACAACTTTTTGGTGCAAAAGTGACGTCATAATTTGACCAAAAATCGTCGATTACCGCCAAAGTAAAACTTTGGCGTGGTTCAAATTTGCACCGGCACTCTCGGGTGGGGTATCCGCAAGAAGTAATCACGCTAGTTCGGCTTTTCGGGGTGCCACGAAAATTAAAAAGGTTATTCCCCGGGCAGGAAAAAGGGAAGAGCGGCCATCTTGTTTTTCTAATAGTCAACTCTGGAAATCGCGTTTTGACGGTGCAAATCGACCAAGTTGAGCATCCTGAACAACTTTCCTGTGTGGAGTCATGCAAAATTCGCAAAACCTTGGGAATTACAACTTTTTGGTGCAAAAGTGACGTCATAATTTGACCAAAAATCGTCGATTACCGCCAAAGTAAAACATTGACGGGGTTCAAATTTGCACCGGCACACTCGAGTGGGGTATCCGCAAGAAGTAATCACGCTAATTCGGCTTTTCGGGAGCACGAAAATTAAAAAGTTTATTCCCCGGGCAGGGAAAAGGGAAGAGCGGCCATCTTGTTTTTCTAATAGTCAATTCTGGAAATCGCGTTTTGACGGTGCAAATCGACCAAGTTGAGCATCCTGAACAACTTTCCTGTGTGGAGTCATGCAAAATTCGCAAAACCTTGGGAATTACAACTTTTTGGTGCAAAAGTGACGTCATAATTTGACCAAAAATCGTCGATTACCGCCAAAGTAAAACATTGACGGGGTTCAAATTTGCACCGGCACACTCGAGTGGGGTATCCGCAAGAAGTAATCACGCTAATTCGGCTTTTCGGGAGCTCGAAAATTAAAAAGTTTATTCCCCGGGCAGGGAAAAGGGAAGAGCGGCCATCTTGTTTTTCTAATAGTCAACTCTAGAAATCGCGTTTTGACGGTGCAAATCGACCAAGTTGAGCATCCTGAACAACTTTCCTGTGTGGAGTCATGCAAAATTCGCAAAACCTTGGGAATTACAACTTTTTGGTGCAAAAGTGACGTCATCATTTGACCAAAAATCGTCGATTACCGCCAAAGTAAAACATTGACGGGGTTCAAATTTGCACCGGCACACTCGAGTGGGGTATCCGCAAGAAGTAATCACGCTAATTCGGCTTTTCGGGAGCTCGAAAATTAAAAAGTTTATTCCCCGGGCAGGGAAAAGGGAAGAGCGGCCATCTTGTTTTTCTAATAGTCAACTCTGGAAATCCCGTTTTGACGGTGCAAATCGACCAAGTTGAGCATCCTGAACAACTTTCCTGTGTGGAGTCATGCAAAATTCGCAAAACTTGGGAATTACAACTTTTTGGTGCAAAAGTGACGTCATAATTTGACCAAAAATCTTCGATTACCGCCAAAGTAAAACATTGACGGGGTTCAAATTTGCACCGGCACACTCGGGTGGGGTATCCGCAAGAAGTAATCACGCTAATTCGGTTTTTCGGGGTGCCACGAAAATTAAAAAGGTTATTCCCCGGGCAGGAAAAAGGGAAGAGCGGCCATCTTGTTTTTCTAATAGTCAACTCTGGAGATCGCGTTTTGACGGTGCAAATCGACCAAGTTGAGCATCCTGAACAACTTTCCTCTGTGGAGTCATGCAAAATTCGCAAAACCTTGGGAATTACAACTTTTTGGTGCAAAAGTGACGTCATAATTTGACCAAAAATCGTCGATTACCGCCAAAGTAAAACATTGACGGGGTTCAAATTTGCACCGGCACACTCGAGTGGGGTATCCGCAAGAAGTAATCACGCTAATTCGGCTTTTCGGGAGCTCGAAAATTAAAAAGTTTATTCCCCGGGCAGGGAAAAGGGAAGAGCGGCCATCTTGTTTTTCTAATAGTCAATTCTGGAAATCGCGTTTTGACGGTGCAAATCGACCAAGTTGAGCATCCTGAACAACTTTCCTGTGTGGAGTCATGCAAAATTCGCAAAACCTTGGGAATTACAACTTTTTGGTGCAAAAGTGACGTCATAATTTGACCAAACATCGTCGATTACCGCCAAAGTAAAACATTGACGGGGTTCAAATTTGCACCGGTACACTCGAGTGGGGTATCCGCAAGAAGTAATCACGCTAATTCGGTTTTTCGGGGTGCCACGAAAATTAAAAAGGTTATTCCCCGGGCAGGAAAAAGGGAAGAGCGGCCATCTTGTTTTTCTAATAGTCAATTCTGGAAATCGCGTTTTGACGGTGAAAATCGACCAAGCTGAGCATCCTGAACAACTTTCCAGTGTAGAGTCATGCAAAATTCGCAAAACCTTGGGAATTACAACTTTTTGGTGCAAAAGTGACGTCATAATTTGACCAAAAATCGTCGATTACCGCCAAAGTAAAACATTGACGGGGTTCAAATTTGCACCGGCACACTCGGGTGGGGTATCCGCAAGAAGTAATCACGCTAATTCGGTTTTTCGGGGTGCCACGAAAATTAAAAAGGTTATTCCCCGGGCAGGAAAAAGGGAAGAGCGGCCATCTTGTTTTTCTAATAGTCAACTCTGGAAATCGCGTTTTGACGGTGCAAATCGACCAAGTTGAGCGTCCTGAACAACGTCCCTGTGTGGAGTCATGCAAAATTCGCAAAACCTTCGGAATTACAACTTTTTGGTGCAAAAGTGACGTCATAATTTGACCAAAAATCGTCGATTACCGCCAAAGTAAAACTTTGGCGTGGTTCAAATTTGCACCGGCACTCTCGGGTGGGGTATCCGCAAGAAGTAATCACGCTAGTTCGGCTTTTCGGGTGCCACAAAAATTAAAAAGGTTATTCCCCGGGCAGGAAAAAGGGAAGAGCGGCCATCTTGTTTTTCTAATAGTCAACTCTGGAAATCGCGTTTTGACGGTGCAAATCGACCAAGTTGAGCATCCTGAACAACTTTCCTGTGTGGAGTCATGCAAAATTCGCAAAACCTTGGGAATTACAACTTTTTGGTGCAAAAGTGACGTCATAATTTGACCAAAAATCGTCGATTACCGCCAAAGTAAAACATTGACGGGGTTCAAATTTGCACCGGCACACTCGGGTGGGGTATCCGCAAGAAGTAATCACGCTAATTCGGTTTTTCGGGGTGCCACGAAAATTAAAAAGGTTATTCCCCGGGCAGGAAAAAGGGAAGAGCGGCCATCTTGTTTTTCTAATAGTCAACTCTGGAAATCGCGTTTTGACGGTGCAAATCGACCAAGTTGAGCGTCCTGAACAACGTCCCTGTGTGGAGTCATGCAAAATTCGCAAAACCTTCGGAATTACAACTTTTTGGTGCAAAAGTGACGTCATAATTTGACCAAAAATCGTCGATTACCGCCAAAGTAAAACTTTGGCGTGGTTCAAATTTGCACCGGCACTCTCGGGTGGGGTATCCGCAAGAAGTAATCACGCTAGTTCGGCTTTTCGGGGTGCCACGAAAATTAAAAAGGTTATTCCCCGGGCAGGAAAAAGGGAAGAGCGGCCATCTTGTTTTTCTAATAGTCAACTCTGGAAATCGCGTTTTGACGGTGCAAATCGACCAAGTTGAGCATCCTGAACAACTTTCCTGTGTGGAGTCATGCAAAATTCGCAAAACCTTGGGAATTACAACTTTTTGGTGCAAAAGTGACGTCATAATTTGACCAAAAATCGTCGATTACCGCCAAAGTAAAACATTGACGGGGTTCAAATTTGCACCGGCACACTCGGGTGGGGTATCCGCAAGAAGTAATCACGCTAATTCGGTTTTTCGGGGTGCCACGAAAATTAAAAAGGTTATTCCCCGGGCAGGAAAAAGGGAAGAGCGGCCATCTTGTTTTTCTAATAGTCAACTCTGGAAATCGCGTTTTGACGGTGCAAATCGACCAAGTTGAGCATCCTGAACAACGTCCCTGTGTGGAGTCATGCAAAATTCGCAAAACCTTCGGAATTACAACTTTTTGGTGCAAAAGTGACGTCATAATTTGACCAAAAATCGTCGATTACCGCCAAAGTAAAACATTGACGGGGTTCAAATTTGCACCGGCACACTCGGGTGGGGTATCCGCAAGAAGTAATCACGCTAATTCGGTTTTTCGGGGTGCCACGAAAATTAAAAAGGTTATTCCCCGGGCAGGAAAAAGGGAAGAGCGGCCATCTTGTTTTTCTAATAGTCAACTCTGGAAATCGCGTTTTGACGGTGCAAATCGACCAAGTTGAGCGTCCTGAACAACGTCCCTGTGTGGAGTCATGCAAAATTCGCAAAACCTTCGGAATTACAACTTTTTGGTGCAAAAGTGACGTCATAATTTGACCAAAAATCGTCGATTACCGCCAAAGTAAAACTTTGGCGTGGTTCAAATTTGCACCGGCACTCTCGGGTGGGGTATCCGCAAGAAGTAATCACGCTAGTTCGGCTTTTCGGGGTGCCACGAAAATTAAAAAGGTTATTCCCCGGGCAGGAAAAAGGGAAGAGCGGCCATCTTGTTTTTCTAATAGTCAACTCTGGAAATCGCGTTTTGACGGTGCAAATCGACCAAGTTGAGCATCCTGAACAACTTTCCTGTGTGGAGTCATGCAAAATTCGCAAAACCTTGGGAATTACAACTTTTTGGTGCAAAAGTGACGTCATAATTTGACCAAAAATCGTCGATTACCGCCAAAGTAAAACATTGACGGGGTTCAAATTTGCACCGGCACACTCGGGTGGGGTATCCGCAAGAAGTAATCACGCTAATTCGGTTTTTCGGGGTGCCACGAAAATTAAAAAGGTTATTCCCCGGGCAGGAAAAAGGGAAGAGCGGCCATCTTGTTTTTCTAATAGTCAACTCTGGAAATCGCGTTTTGACGGTGCAAATCGACCAAGTTGAGCATCCTGAACAACGTCCCTGTGTGGAGTCATGCAAAATTCGCAAAACCTTCGGAATTACAACTTTTTGGTGCAAAAGTGACGTCATAATTTGACCAAAAATCGTCGATTACCGCCAAAGTAAAACTTTGGCGTGGTTCAAATTTGCACCGGCACTCTCGGGTGGGGTATCCGCAAGAAGTAATCACGCTAGTTCGGCTTTTCGGGGTGCCACGAAAATTAAAAAGGTTATTCCCCGGGCAGGAAAAAGGGAAGAGCGGCCATCTTGTTTTTCTAATAGTCAACTCTGGAAATCGCGTTTTGACGGTGCAAATCGACCAAGTTGAGCATCCTGAACAACTTTCCTGTGTGGAGTCATGCAAAATTCGCAAAACCTTGGGAATTACAACTTTTTGGTGCAAAAGTGACGTCATAATTTGACCAAAAATCGTCGATTACCGCCAAAGTAAAACATTGACGGGGTTCAAATTTGCACCGGCACACTCGAGTGGGGTATCCGCAAGAAGTAATCACGCTAATTCGGCTTTTCGGGAGCACGAAAATTAAAAAGTTTATTCCCCGGGCAGGGAAAAGGGAAGAGCGGCCATCTTGTTTTTCTAATAGTCAATTCTGGAAATCGCGTTTTGACGGTGCAAATCGACCAAGTTGAGCATCCTGAACAACTTTCCTGTGTGGAGTCATGCAAAATTCGCAAAACCTTGGGAATTACAACTTTTTGGTGCAAAAGTGACGTCATAATTTGACCAAAAATCGTCGATTACCTCCAAAGTAAAACATTGACGGGGTTCAAATTTGCACCGGCACACTCGGGTGGGGTATCCGCAAGAAGTAATCACGCTAATTCGGCTTTTCGGGAGCTCGAAAATTAAAAAGTTTATTCCCCGGGCAGGGAAAAGGGAAGAGCGGCCATCTTGTTTTTCTAATAGTCAACTCTGGAAATCGCGTTTTGACGGTGCAAATCGACCAAGTTGAGCATTCTGAACAACTTTCCTGTGTGGAGTCATGCAAAATTCGCAAAACCTTGGGAATTACAACTTTTTGGTGCAAAAGTGACGTCATAATTTGACCAAAAATCGTCGATTACCGCCAAAGTAAAACATTGACGGGGTTCAAATTTGCACCGGCATACTCGAGTGGGGTATCCGCAAGAAGTAATCACGCTAATTCGGCTTTTCGGGAGCTCGAAAATTAAAAAGGTTATTCCCCGTGCAGGGAACAGGGAAGAGCGGCCATCTTGTTTTACTAATAGTCAACTCTGGAAATCGCGTTTTGACGGTGCAAATCGACCAAGTTGAGCATCCTGAACAACTTTCCTGTGTGGAGTCATGCAAAATTCGCAAAACCTTGGGAATTACAACTTTTTGGTGAAAAAGTGACGTCATAATTTGACCAAAAATCGTCGATTACCGCCAAAGTAAAACATTGGCGTGGTTCAAATTTGCACCGGCACACTCGAGTGGGGTATCCGCAAGAAGTAATCACGCTAATTCGGCTTTTCGGGAGCTCGAAAATTAAAAAGTTTATTCCCCGGGCAGGGAACAGGGAAGAGCGGCCATCTTGTTTTATTAATAGTCAACTCTGGAAATCGCGTTTTGACGGTGCAAATCGACCAAGCTGAGCATCCTGAACAACTTTCCTGTGTGGAGTCATGCAAAATTCGCAAAACCTTGGGAATTACAACTTTTTGGTGCGAAAGTGACGTCATAATTTGACCAAAAATCTTCGATTACCGCCAAAGTAAAACATTGACGGGGTTCAAATTTGCACCGGCACACTCGAGTGGGGTATCCGCAAAAGTAATCACGCTAATTCGGCTTTTCGGGAGCTCGAAAATTAAAAAGTTTATTCACCGGGCAGGGAAAAGGGAAGATCGGCCATCTTGTTTTTCTAATAGTCAACTCTGGAAATCGCGTTTTGTCGGTGCAAATCGACCAAGTTGAGCATCCTGAACAACTTTCCTGTGTGGAGTCATGCAAAATTCGCAAAACCTTGGGAATTACAACTTTTTGGTGCAAAAGTGACGTCATAATTTGACCAAAAATCGTCGATTACCGCCAAAGTAAAACATTGACGGGGTTCAAATTTCCACCGGCACACTCGAGTGGGGTATCCGCAAGAAGTAATCACGCTAATTCGGCTTTTCGGGGTGCCAAGAAAATTAAAAAGGTTATTCCCCGGGCAGGAAAAAGGGAAGAGCGGCCATCTTGTTTTTTTAATAGTCAACTCTGGAAATCGCGTTTTGACGGTGCAAATCGACCAAGTTGAGCATCCTGAACAACTTTCCTGTGTGGAGTCATGTAAAATTCGCAAAACCTTGGGAATTACAACTTTTTGGTGCAAAAGTGACGTCATAATTTGACCAAAAATCTTCGATTACCGCCAAAGTAAAACATTGACGGGGTTCAAATTTGCACCGGCACACTCGGGTGGGGTATCCGCAAGAAGTAATCACGCTAATTCGGTTTTTCGGGGTGCCACGAAAATTAAAAAGGTTATTCCCCGGGCAGGAAAAAGGGAAGAGCGGCCATCTTGTTTTCCTAATAGTCAACTCTAGAAATCGCGTTTTGACGGTGCAAATCGACCAAGTTGAGCATCCTGAACAACTTTCCTGTGTGGAGTCATGCAAAATTCGCAAAACCTTGGGAATTACAACTTTTTGGTGCAAAAGTGACGTCATCATTTGACCAAAAATCGTCGATTACCGCCAAAGTAAAACATTGACGGGGTTCAAATTTGCACCGGCACACTCGAGTGGGGTATCCGCAAGAAGTAATCACGCTAATTCGGCTTTTCGGGAGCTCGAAAATTAAAAAGTTTATTCCCCGGGCAGGGAAAAGGGAAGAGCGGCCATCTTGTTTTTCTAATAGTCAACTCTAGAAATCGCGTTTTGACGGTGCAAATCGACCAAGTTGAGCATCCTGAACAACTTTCCTGTGTGGAGTCATGCAAAATTCGCAAAACCTTGGGAATTACAACTTTTTGGTGCAAAAGTGACGTCATAATTTGACCAAAAATCGTCGATTACCGCCAAAGTAAAACATTGACGGGGTTCAAATTTGCACCGGCACACTCGAGTGGGGCATCCGCAAGAAGTAATCACGCTAATTCGGCTTTTCGGGAGCTCGAAAATTAAAAAGTTTATTCCCCGGGCAGGGAAAAGGGAAGAGCGGCCATCTTGTTTTTCTAATAGTCAACTCTAGAAATCGCGTTTTGACGGTGCAAATCGACCAAGTTGAGCATCCTGAACAACTTTCCTGTGTGGAGTCATGCAAAATTCGCAAAACCTTGGGAATTACAACTTTTTGGTGCAAAAGTGACGTCATCATTTGACCAAAAATCGTCGATTACCGCCAAAGTAAAACATTGACGGGGTTCAAATTTGCACCGGCACACTCGAGTGGGGTATCCGCAAGAAGTAATCACGCTAATTCGGCTTTTCGGGAGCTCGAAAATTAAAAAGTTTATTCCCCGGGCAGGGAAAAGGGAAGAGCGGCCATCTTGTTTTTCTAATAGTCAACTCTGGAAATCGCGTTTTGACGGTGCAAATCGACCAAGTTGAGCATCCTGAACAACTTTCCTGTGTGGAGTCATGCAAAATTCGCAAAACTTGGGAATTACAACTTTTTGGTGCAAAAGTGACGTCATAATTTGACCAAAAATCTTCGATTACCGCCAAAGTAAAACATTGACGGGGTTCAAATTTGCACCGGCACACTCGGGTGGGGTATCCGCAAGAAGTAATCACGCTAATTCGGTTTTTCGGGGTGCCACGAAAATTAAAAAGGTTATTCCCCGGGCAGGAAAAAGGGAAGAGCGGCCATCTTGTTTTTCTAATAGTCAACTCTGGAAATCGCGTTTTGACGGTGCAAATCGACCAAGTTGAGCATCCTGAACAACTTTCCTCTGTGGAGTCATGCAAAATTCGCAAAACCTTGGGAATTACAACTTTTTGGTGCAAAAGTGACGTCATAATTTGACCAAAAATCGTCGATTACCGCCAAAGTAAAACATTGACGGGGTTCAAATTTGCACCGGCACACTCGAGTGGGGTATCCGCAAGAAGTAATCACGCTAATTCGGCTATTCGGGAGCTCGAAAATTAAAAAGTTTATTCCCCAGGCAGGGAAAAGGGAAGAGCGGCCATCTTGTTTTTCTAATAGTCAATTCTGGAAATCGCGTTTTGACGGTGCAAATCGACCAAGTTGAGCATCCTGAACAACTTTCCTGTGTGGAGTCATGCAAAATTCGCAAAACCTTGGGAATTACAACTTTTTGGTGCAAAAGTGACGTCATAATTTGACCAAAAATCGTCGATTACCGCCAAAGTAAAACATTGACGGGGTTCAAATTTGCACCGGCACACTCGGGTGGGGTATCCGCAAGAAGTAATCACGCTAATTCGGTTTTTCGGGGTGCCACGAAAATTAAAAAGGTTATTCCCCGGGCAGGAAAAAGGGAAGAGCGGCCATCTTGTTTTTTTAATAGTCAACTCTGGAAATCGCGTTTTGACGGTGCAAATCGACCAAGTTGAGCATCCTGAACAACTTTCCTGTGTGGAGTCATGCAAAATTCGCAAAACCTTGGGAATTACAACTTTTTGGTGCAAAAGTGACGTCATAATTTGACCAAAAATCGTCGATTACCGCCAAAGTAAAACATTGACGGGGTTCAAATTTGCACCGGCACACTCGGGTGGGGTATCCGCAAGAAGTAATCACGCTAATTCGGTTTTTCGGGGTGCCACGAAAATTAAAAAGGTTATTCCCCGGGCAGGAAAAAGGGAAGAGCGGCCATCTTGTTTTTCTATTAGTCAACTCTGGAAATCGCGTTTTGACGGTGCAAATCGACCAAGTTGAGCGTCCTGAACAACGTCCCTGTGTGGAGTCATGCAAAATTCGCAAAACCTTGGGAATTACAACTTTTTGGTGCAAAAGTGACGTCATAATTTGACCAAAAATCGTCGATTACCTCCAAAGTAAAACATTGACGGGGTTCAAATTTGCACCGGCACACTCGGGTGGGGTATCCGCAAGAAGTAATCACGCTAATTCGGCTTTTCGGGAGCTCGAAAATTAAAAAGTTTATTCCCCGGGCAGGGAAAAGGGAAGAGCGGCCATCTTGTTTTTCTAATAGTCAACTCTGGAAATCGCGTTTTGACGGTGCAAATCGACCAAGTTGAGCATCCTGAACAACTTTCCTGTGTGGAGTCATGCAAAATTCGCAAAACCTTGGGAATTACAACTGTTTGGTGCAAAAGTGACGTCATAATTTGACCAAAAATCGTCGATTACCGCCAAAGTAAAACATTGACGGGGTTCAAATTTGCACCGGCACACTCGAGTGGGGTATCCGCAAGAAGTAATTACGCTAATTCGGCTTTTCGGGAGCTCGAAAATTAAAAAGTTTATTCCCCGGGCAGGGAACAGGGAAGAGCGGCCATCTTGTTTTACTAATAGTCAACTCTGGAAATCGCGTTTTGACGGTGCAAATCGACCAAGCTGAGCATCCTGAACAACTTTCCAGTGTGGAGTCATGCAAAATTCGCAAAACCTTGGGAATTACAACTTTTTGGTGCAAAAGTGACGTCATAATTTGACCAAAAATCTTCGATTACCGCCAAAGTAAAACATTGACGGGGTTCAAATTTGCACCGGCACACTCGGGTGGGGTATCCGCAAGAAGTAATCACGCTAATTCAGTTTTTCGGGGTGCCACGAAAATTAAAAAGGTTATTCCCCGGGCAGGAAAAAGGGAAGAGCGGCCATCTTGTTTTTCTAATAGTCAACTCTGGAAATCGCGTTTTGACGGTGCAAATCGACCAAGTTGAGCATCCTGAACAACTTTCCTGTGTGGAGTCACACAAAATTCGCAAAACCTTGGGAATTACAACTTTTTGGTGCAAAAGTGACGTCATAATTTGACCAAAAATCGTCGATTACCGCCAAAGTAAAACATTGACGGAGTTCAAATTTGCACCGGCACACTCGAGTGGGGTATCCGCAAGAAGTAATCACGCTAATTCGGCTTTTCGGGAGCTCGAAAATTAAAAAGTTTATTCCCCGGGCAGGGAACAGGGAAGAGCGGCCATCTTGTTTTACTAATAGTCAACTCTGGAAATCGCGTTTTGACGGTGCAAATCGACCAAGCTGAGCATCCTGAACAACTTTCCAGTGTGGAGTCATGCAAAATTCGCAAAACCTTGGGAATTACAACTTTTTGGTGCAAAAGTGACGTCATAATTTGACCAAAAATCTTCGATTACCGCCAAAGTAAAACATTGACGGGGTTCAAATTTGCACCGGCACACTCGGGTGGGGTATCCGCAAGAAGTAATCACGCTAATTCAGTTTTTCGGGGTGCCACGAAAATTAAAAAGGTTATTCCCCGGGCAGGAAAAAGGGAAGAGCGGCCATCTTGTTTTTCTAATAGTCAACTCTGGAAATCGCGTTTTGACGGTGCAAATCGACCAAGTTGAGCATCCTGAACAACTTTCCTGTGTGGAGTCACACAAAATTCGCAAAACCTTGGGAATTACAACTTTTTGGTGCAAAAGTGACGTCATAATTTGACCAAAAATCGTCGATTACCGCCAAAGTAAAACATTGACGGGGTTCAAATTTGCACCGGCACACTCGAGTGGGGTATCCGCAAGAAGTAATCACGCTAATTCGGCTTTTCGGGAGCTCGAAAATTAAATAGTTTATTCCCCGGGTAGGGAAAAGGGAAGAGCGGCCATCTTGTTTTTCTAATAGTCAACTCTGGAAATCGCGTTTTGACGGTGCAAATCGACCAAGTTGAGCATCCTGAACAACTTTCCTGTGTGGAGTCATGCAAAACTCGCAAAACCTAGGGAATTACAACTTTTTGGTGCAAAAGTGACGTCATAATTTGACAAAAAATCGTCGATTACCGCCAAAGTAAAACATTGGCGTGGTTCAAATTTGCACCGGCACACTCGGGTGGGGTATCCGCAAGAAGTAATCACGCTAGTTCGGCTTTTCGGGGTGCCACGAAAATTAAAAAGGTTATTCCCCGGGCAGGGAACAGGGAAGAGCGGCCATCTTGTTTTACTAATAGTCAACTCTGGAAATCGCGTTTTGACGGTGCAAATCGACCAAGTTGAGCATCCTGAACAACGTCCCTGTGTGGAGTCATGCAAAATTCGCAAAACCTTGGGAATTACAACTTTTTGGTGCAAAAGTGACGTCATAATTTGACCAAAAATCGTCGATTACCGCCAAAGTAAAACATTGACGGGGTTCAAATTTGCACCGGCACACTCGGGTGGGGTATCCGCAAGAAGTAATCACGCTAATTCGGTTTTTCGGGGTGCCACGAAAATTAAAAAGGTTATTCCCCGGGCAGGAAAAAGGGAAGAGCGGCCATCTTGTTTTTCTATTAGTCAACTCTGGAAATCGCGTTTTGACGGTGCAAATCGACCAAGTTGAGCGTCCTGAACAACGTCCCTGTGTGGAGTCATGCAAAATTCGCAAAACCTTCGGAATTACAACTTTTTGGTGCAAAAGTGACGTCATAATTTGACCAAAAATCGTCGATTACCGCCAAAGTAAAACTTTGGCGTGGTTCAAATTTGCACCGGCACTCTCGGGTGGGGTATCCGCAAGAAGTAATCACGCTAGTTCGGCTTTTCGGGGTGCCACGAAAATTAAAAAGGTTATTCCCCGGGCAGGAAAAAGGGAAGAGCGGCCATCTTGTTTTTCTAATAGTCAACTCTGGAAATCGCGTTTTGACGGTGCAAATCGACCAAGTTGAGCATCCTGAACAACTTTCCTGTGTGGAGTCATGCAAAATTCGCAAAACCTTGGGAATTACAACTTTTTGGTGCAAAAGTGACGTCATAATTTGACCAAAAATCGTCGATTACCGCCAAAGTAAAACATTGACGGGGTTCAAATTTGCACCGGCACACTCGAGTGGGGTATCCGCAAGAAGTAATCACGCTAATTCGGCTTTTCGGGAGCTCGAAAATTAAAAAGTTTATTCCCCGGGCAGGGAAAAGGGAAGAGCGGCCATCTTGTTTTTCTAATAGTCAACTCTGAAAATCGCGTTTTGACGGTGCAAATCGACCAAGTTGAGCATCCTGAACAACTTTCCTGTGTGGAGTCAAGCAAAATTCGCAAAACCTTGGGAATTACAACTTTTTGGTGCAAAAGTGACGTCATAATTTGACCAAAAATCGTCGATTACCTCCAAAGTAAAACATTGACGGGGTTCAAATTTGCACCGGCACACTCGGGTGGGGTATCCGCAAGAAGTAATCACGCTAATTCGGCTTTTCGGGAGCTCGAAAATTAAAAAGTTTATTCCCCGGGCAGGGAAAAGGGAAGAGCGGCCATCTTGTTTTTCTAATAGTCAACTCTGGAAATCGCGTTTTGACGGTGCAAATCGACCAAGTTGAGCATCCTGAACAACTTTCCTGTGTGGAGTCATGCAAAATTCGCAAAACCTTGGGAATTACAACTTTTTGGTGCAAAAGTGACGTCATAATTTGACCAAAAATCGTCGATTACCGCCAAAGTAAAACATTGACGGGGTTCAAATTTGCACCGGCACACTCGAGTGGGGTATCCGCAAGAAGTAATTACGCTAATTCGGCTTTTCGGGAGCTCGAAAATTAAAAAGTTTATTCCCCGGGCAGGGAACAGGGAAGAGCGGCCATCTTGTTTTACTAATAGTCAACTCTGGAAATCGCGTTTTGACGGTGCAAATCGACCAAGCTGAGCATCCTGAACAACTTTCCAGTGTGGAGTCATGCAAAATTCGCAAAACCTTGGGAATTACAACTTTTTGGTGCAAAAGTGACGTCATAATTTGACCAAAAATCTTCGATTACCGCCAAAGTAAAACATTGACGGGGTTCAAATTTGCACCGGCACACTCGGGTGGGGTATCCGCAAGAAGTAATCACGCTAACTCAGTTTTTCGGGGTGCCACGAAAATTAAAAAGGTTATTCCCCGGGCAGGAAAAAGGGAAGAGCGGCCATCTTGTTTTTCTAATAGTCAACTCTGGAAATCGCGTTTTGACGGTGCAAATCGACCAAGTTGAGCATCCTGAACAACTTTCCTGTGTGGAGTCACACAAAATTCGCAAAACCTTGGGAATTACAACTTTTTGGTGCAAAAGTGACGTCATAATTTGACCAAAAATCGTCGATTACCGCCAAAGTAAAACATTGACGGAGTTCAAATTTGCACCGGCACACTCGGGTGGGGTATCCGCAAGAAGTAATCACGCTAGTTCGGCTTTTCGGGGTGCCACGAAAATTAAAAAGGTTATTCCCCGTGCAGGGAACAGGGAAGAGCGGCCATCTTGTTTTACTAATAGTCAACTCTGGAAATCGCGTTTTGACGGTGCAAATCGACCAAGTTGAGCATCCTGAACAACTTTCCTGTGTGGAGTCATGCAAAATTCGCAAAACCTTGGGAATTACAACTTTTTGGTGCAAAAGTGACGTCATAATTTGACCAAAAATCGTCGATTACCGCCAAAGTAAAACATTGACGGGGTTCAAATTTGCACCGGCACACTCGAGTGGGGTATCCGCAAGAAGTAATCACGCTAATTCGGCTTTTCGGGAGCTCGAAAATTAAAAAGTTTATTCCCCGGGCAGGGAAAAGGGAAGAGCGGCCATCTTGTTTTTCTAATAGTTAACTCTGAAAATCGCGTTTTGACGGTGCAAATCGACCAAGTTGAGCATCCTGAACAACTTTCCTGTGTGGAGTCAAGCAAAATTCGCAAAACCTTGGGAATTAAAACTTTTTGGTGCAAAAGTGACGTCATAATTTGACCAAAAATCGTCGATTACCTCCAAAGTAAAACATTGACGGGGTTCAAATTTGCACCGGCACACTCGGGTGGGGTATCCGCAAGAAGTAATCACGCTAATTCGGCTTTTCGGGAGCTCGAAAATTAAAAAGTTTATTCCCCGGGCAGGGAAAAGGGAAGAGCGGCCATCTTGTTTTTCTAATAGTCAACTCTGGAAATCGCGTTTTGACGGTGCAAATCGACCAAGTTGAGCATCCTGAACAACTTTCCTGTGTGGAGTCATGCAAAATTCGCAAAACCTTGGGAATTACAACTTTTTGGTGCAAAAGTGACGTCATAATTTGACCAAAAATCGTCGATTACCGCCAAAGTAAAACATTGACGGGGTTCAAATTTGCACCGGCACACTCGAGTGGGGTATCCGCAAGAAGTAATCACGCTAATTCGGCTTTTCGGGAGCTCGAAAATTAAAAAGTTTATTCCCCGGGCAGGGAACAGGGAAGAGCCGCCATCTTGTTTTACTAATAGTCAACTCTGGAAATCGCGTTTTGACGGTGCAAATCGACCAAGCTGAGCATCCTGAACAACTTTCCAGTGTGGAGTCATGCAAAATTCGCAAAACCTTGGGAATTACAACTTTTTGGTGCAAAAGTGACGTCATAATTTGACCAAAAATCTTCGATTACCGCCAAAGTAAAACATTGACGGGGTTCAAATTTGCACCGGCACACTCGGGTGGGGTATCCGCAAGAAGTAATCACGCTAATTCAGTTTTTCGGGGTGCCACGAAAATTAAAAAGGTTATTCCCCGGGCAGGAAAAAGGGAAGAGCGGCCATCTTGTTTTTCTAATAGTCAACTCTGGAAATCGCGTTTTGACGGTGCAAATCGACCAAGTTGAGCATCCTGAACAACTTTCCTGTGTGGAGTCACACAAAATTCGCAAAACCTTGGGAATTACAACTTTTTGGTGCAAAAGTGACGTCATAATTTGACCAAAAATCGTCGATTACCGCCAAAGTAAAACATTGACGGGGTTCAAATTTGCACCGGCACACTCGAGTGGGGTATCCGCAAGAAGTAATCACGCTAATTCGGCTTTTCGGGAGCTCGAAAATTAAAAAGTTTATTCCCCGGGTAGGGAAAAGGGAAGAGCGGCCATCTTGTTTTTCTAATAGTCAACTCTGGAAATCGCGTTTTGACGGTGCAAATCGACCAAGTTGAGCGTCCTGAACAACTTTCCTGTGTGGAGTCATGCAAAATTCGCAAAACCTAGGGAATTACAACTTTTTGGTGCAAAAGTGACGTCATAATTTGACCAAAAATCGTCGATTACCGCCAAAGTAAAACATTGGCGTGGTTCAAATTTGCACCGGCACACTCGGGTGGGGTATCCGCAAGAAGTAATCACGCTAGTTCGGCTTTTCGGGGTGCCACGAAAATTAAAAAGGTTATTCCCCGGGCAGGGAACAGGGAAGAGCGGCCATCTTGTTTTACTAATAGTCAACTCTGGAAATCGCGTTTTGACGGTGCAAATCGACCAAGTTGAGCATCCTGAACAACTTTCCTGTGTGGAGTCATGCAAAATTCGCAAAACCTTGGGAATTACAACTTTTTGGTGCAAAAGTGACGTCATAATTTGACCAAAAATCGTCGATTACCGCCAAAGTAAAACATTGACGGGGTTCAAATTTGCACCGGCACACTCGAGTGGGGTATCCGCAAGAAGTAATCACGCTAATTCGGCTTTTCGGGAGCTCGAAAATTAAAAAGTTTATTCCCCGGGCAGGGAAAAGGGAAGAGCGGCCATCTTGTTTTTCTAATAGTTAACTCTGAAAATCGCGTTTTGACGGTGCAAATCGACCAAGTTGAGCATCCTGAACAACTTTCCTGTGTGGAGTCAAGCAAAATTCGCAAAACCTTGGGAATTAAAACTTTTTGGTGCAAAAGTGACGTCATAATTTGACCAAAAATCGTCGATTACCTCCAAAGTAAAACATTGACGGGGTTCAAATTTGCACCGGCACACTCGGGTGGGGTATCCGCAAGAAGTAATCACGCTAATTCGGCTTTTCGGGAGCTCGAAAATTAAAAAGTTTATTCCCCGGGCAGGGAAAAGGGAAGAGCGGCCATCTTGTTTTTCTAATAGTCAACTCTGGAAATCGCGTTTTGACGGTGCAAATCGACCAAGTTGAGCATCCTGAACAACTTTCCTGTGTGGAGTCATGCAAAATTCGCAAAACCTTGGGAATTACAACTTTTTGGTGCAAAAGTGACGTCATAATTTGACCAAAAATCGTCGATTACCGCCAAAGTAAAACATTGACGGGGTTCAAATTTGCACCGGCACACTCGAGTGGGGTATCCGCAAGAAGTAATCACGCTAATTCGGCTTTTCGGGAGCTCGAAAATTAAAAAGTTTATTCCCCGGGCAGGGAACAGGGAAGAGCCGCCATCTTGTTTTACTAATAGTCAACTCTGGAAATCGCGTTTTGACGGTGCAAATCGACCAAGCTGAGCATCCTGAACAACTTTCCAGTGTGGAGTCATGCAAAATTCGCAAAACCTTGGGAATTACAACTTTTTGGTGCAAAAGTGACGTCATAATTTGACCAAAAATCTTCGATTACCGCCAAAGTAAAACATTGACGGGGTTCAAATTTGCACCGGCACACTCGGGTGGGGTATCCGCAAGAAGTAATCACGCTAATTCAGTTTTTCGGGGTGCCACGAAAATTAAAAAGGTTATTCCCCGGGCAGGAAAAAGGGAAGAGCGGCCATCTTGTTTTTCTAATAGTCAACTCTGGAAATCGCGTTTTGACGGTGCAAATCGACCAAGTTGAGCATCCTGAACAACTTTCCTGTGTGGAGTCACACAAAATTCGCAAAACCTTGGGAATTACAACTTTTTGGTGCAAAAGTGACGTCATAATTTGACCAAAAATCGTCGATTACCGCCAAAGTAAAACATTGACGGGGTTCAAATTTGCACCGGCACACTCGAGTGGGGTATCCGCAAGAAGTAATCACGCTAATTCGGCTTTTCGGGAGCTCGAAAATTAAAAAGTTTATTCCCCGGGTAGGGAAAAGGGAAGAGCGGCCATCTTGTTTTTCTAATAGTCAACTCTGGAAATCGCGTTTTGACGGTGCAAATCGACCAAGTTGAGCATCCTGAACAACTTTCCTGTGTGGAGTCATGCAAAATTCGCAAAACCTAGGGAATTACAACTTTTTGGTGCAAAAGTGACGTCATAATTTGACCAAAAATCGTCGATTACCGCCAAAGTAAAACATTGGCGTGGTTCAAATTTGCACCGGCACACTCGGGTGGGGTATCCGCAAGAAGTAATCACGCTAGTTCGGCTTTTCGGGGTGCCACGAAAATTAAAAAGGTTATTCCCCGGGCAGGGAACAGGGAAGAGCGGCCATCTTGTTTTACTAATAGTCAACTCTGGAAATCGCGTTTTGACGGTGCAAATCGACCAAGTTGAGCATCCTGAACAACTTTCCTGTGTGGAGTCATGCAAAATTCGCAAAACCTTGGGAATTACAACTTTTTGGTGCAAAAGTGACGTCATAATTTGACCAAAAATCGTCGATTACCGCCAAAGTAAAACATTGACGGGGTTCAAATTTGCACCGGCACACTCGAGTGGGGTATCCGCAAGAAGTAATCACGCTAATTCGGCTTTTCGGGAGCTCGAAAATTAAAAAGTTTATTCCCCGGGCAGGGAACAGGGAAGAGCGGCCATCTTGTTTTTCTAATAGTCAACTCTGGAAATCGCGTTTTGACGGTGCAAATCGACCAAGTTGAGCATCCTGAACAACTTTCCTGTGTGGAGTCACACAAAATTCGCAAAACCTTGGGAATTACAACTTTTTGGTGCAAAAGTGACGTCATAATTTGACCAAAAATCGTCGATTACCGCCAAAGTAAAACATTGGCGTGGTTCAAATTTGCACCGGCACACTCGGGTGGGGTATCCGCAAGAAGTAATCACGCTAGTTCGGCTTTTCGGGGTGCCACGAAAATTAAAAAGGTTATTCCCCGTGCAGGGAACAGGGAAGAGCGGCCATCTTGTTTTACTAATAGTCAACTCTGGAAATCGCGTTTTGACGGTGCAAATCGACCAAGTTGAGCATCCTGAACAACTTTCCTGTGTGGAGTCATGCAAAATTCGCAAAACCTTGGGAATTACAACTTTTTGGTGCAAAAGTGACGTCATAATTTGACCAAAAATCGTCGATTACCGCCAAAGTAAAACATTGGCGTGGTTCAAATTTGCACCGGCACACTCGGGTGGGGTATCCGCAAGAAGTAATCACGCTAGTTCGGCTTTTCGGGGTGCCACGAAAATTAAAAAGGTTATTCCCCGGGCAGGGAACAGGGAAGAGCGGCCATCTTGTTTTACTAATAGTCAACTCTGGAAATCGCGTTTTGACGGTGCAAATCGACCAAGTTGAGCATCCTGAACAACTTTCCTGTGTGGAGTCATGCAAAATTCGCAAAACCTTGGGAATTACAACTTTTTGGTGCAAAAGTGACGTCATAATTTGACCAAAAATCGTCGATTACCGCCAAAGTAAAACATTGACGGGGTTCAAATTTGCACCGGCACACTCGAGTGGGGTATCCGCAAGAAGTAATCACGCTAATTCGGCTTTTCGGGAGCTCGAAAATTAAAAAGTTTATTCCCCGGGCAGGGAACAGGGAAGAGCGGCCATCTTGTTTTTCTAATAGTCAACTCTGGAAATCGCGTTTTGACGGTGCAAATCGACCAAGTTGAGCATCCTGAACAACTTTCCTGTGTGGAGTCACACAAAATTCGCAAAACCTTGGGAATTACAACTTTTTGGTGCAAAAGTGACGTCATAATTTGACCAAAAATCGTCGATTACCGCCAAAGTAAAACATTGACGGAGTTCAAATTTGCACCGGCACACTCGAGTGGGGTATCCGCAAGAAGTAATCACGCTAATTCGGCTTTTCGGGAGCTCGAAAATTAAAAAGTTTATTCCCCGGGTAGGGAAAAGGGAAGAGCGGCCATCTTGTTTTTCTAATAGTCAACTCTGGAAATCGCGTTTTGACGGTGCAAATCGACCAAGTTGAGCATCCTGAACAACTTTCCTGTGTGGAGTCATGCAAAATTCGCAAAACCTAGGGAATTACAACTTTTTGGTGCAAAAGTGACGTCATAATTTGACCAAAAATCGTCGATTACCGCCAAAGTAAAACATTGGCGTGGTTCAAATTTGCACCGGCACACTCGGGTGGGGTATCCGCAAGAAGTAATCACGCTAGTTCGGCTTTTCGGGGTGCCACGAAAATTAAAAAGGTTATTCCCCGTGCAGGGAACAGGGAAGAGCGGCCATCTTGTTTTACTAATAGTCAACTCTGGAAATCGCGTTTTGACGGTGCAAATCGACCAAGTTGAGCATCCTGAACAACTTTCCAGTGTGGAGTCATGCAAAATTCGCAAAACCTTGGGAATTACAACTTTTTGGTGCAAAAGTGACGTCATAATTTGACCAAAAATCTTCGATTACCGCCAAAGTAAAACATTGACGGGGTTCAAATTTGCACCGGCACACTCGGGTGGGGTATCCGCAAGAAGTAATCACGCTAATTCAGTTTTTCGGGGTGCCACGAAAATTAAAAAGGTTATTCCCCGGGCAGGAAAAAGGGAAGAGCGGCCATCTTGTTTTTCTAATAGTCAACTCTGGAAATCGCGTTTTGACGGTGCAAATCGACCAAGTTGAGCATCCTGAACAACTTTCCTGTGTGGAGTCACACAAAATTCGCAAAACCTTGGGAATTACAACTTTTTGGTGCAAAAGTGACGTCATAATTTGACCAAAAATCGTCGATTACCGCCAAAGTAAAACATTGACGGGGTTCAAATTTGCACCGGCACACTCGAGTGGGGTATCCGCAAGAAGTAATCACGCTAATTCGGCTTTTCGGGAGCTCGAAAATTAAAAAGTTTATTCCCCGGGTAGGGAAAAGGGAAGAGCGGCCATCTTGTTTTTCTAATAGTCAACTCTGGAAATCGCGTTTTGACGGTGCAAATCGACCAAGTTGAGCATCCTGAACAACTTTCCTGTGTGGAGTCATGCAAAATTCGCAAAACCTAGGGAATTACAACTTTTTGGTGCAAAAGTGACGTCATAATTTGACCAAAAATCGTCGATTACCGCCAAAGTAAAACATTGGCGTGGTTCAAATTTGCACCGGCACACTCGGGTGGGGTATCCGCAAGAAGTAATCACGCTAGTTCGGCTTTTCGGGAGCTCGAAAATTAAAAAGTTTATTCCCCGGGCAGGGAAAAGAGAAGAGCGGCCATCTTGTTTTTCTAATAGTCAACTCTAGAAATCGCGTTTTGACGGTGCAAATCGACCAAGTTGAGCATCCTGAACAACTTTCCTGTGTGGAGTCATGCAAAATTCGCAAAACCTTGGGAATTACAACTTTTTGGTGCAAAAGTGACGTCATAATTTGACCAAAAATCGTCGATTACCGCCAAAGTAAAACATTGACGGGGTTCAAATTTGCACCGGCACACTCGAGTGGGGTATCCGCAAGAAGTAATCACGCTAATTCTGCTTTTCGGGAGCTCGAAAATTAAAAAGTTTATTCCCCGGGCAGGGAAAAGGGAAGAGCGGCCATCTTGTTTTTCTAATAGTCAACTCTAGAAATCGCGTTTTGACGGTGCAAATCGACCAAGTTGAGCATCCTGAACAACTTTCCTGTGTGGAGTCATGCAAAATTCGCAAAACCTTGGGAATTACAACTTTTTGGTGCAAAAGTGACGTCATCATTTGACCAAAAATCGTCGATTACCGCCAAAGTAAAACATTGACGGGGTTCAAATTTGCACCGGCACACTCGAGTGGGGTATCCGCAAGAAGTAATCACGCTAATTCGGCTTTTCGGGAGCTCGAAAATTAAAAAGTTTATTCCCCGGGCAGGGAAAAGGGAAGAGCGGCCATCTTGTTTTTCTAATAGTCAACTCTGGAAATCCCATTTTGACGGTGCAAATCGACCAAGTTGAGCATCCTGAACAACTTTCCTGTGTGGAGTCATGCAAAATTCGCAAAACCTTGGGAATTACAACTTTTTGGTGCAAAAGTGACGTCATAATTTGACCAAAAATCTTCGATTACCGCCAAAGTAAAACATTGACGGGGTTCAAATTTGCACCGGCACACTCGGGTGGGGTATCCGCAAGAAGTAATCACGCTAATTCGGTTTTTCGGGGTGCCACGAAAATTAAAAAGGTTATTCCCCGGGCAGGAAAAAGGGAAGAGCGGCCATCTTGTTTTTTTAATAGTCAACTCTGGAAATCGCGTTTTGACGGTGCAAATCGACCAAGTTGAGCATCCTGAACAACTTTCCTCTGTGGAGTCATGCAAAATTCGCAAAACCTTGGGAATTACAACTTTTTGGTGCAAAAGTGACGTCATAATTTGACCAAAAATCGTCGATTACCGCCAAAGTAAAACATTGACGGGGTTCAAATTTGCACCGGCACACTCGAGTGGGGTATCCGCAAGAAGTAATCACGCTAATTCGGCTTTTCGGGAGCTCGAAAATTAAAAAGTTTATTCACCGGGCAGGGAAAAGGGAAGAGCGTCCATCTTGTTTTTCTAATAGTCAACTCTGGAAATCGCGTTTTGACGGTGCAAATCGACCAAGTTGAGCATCCTGAACAACTTTCCTGTGTGGAGTCATGCAAAATTCGCAAAACCTTGGGAATTACAACTTTTTGGTGCAAAAGTGACGTCATCATTTGACCAAAAATCGTCGATTACCGCCAAAGTAAAACATTGACGGGGTTCAAATTTGCACCGGCACACTCGGGTGGGGTATCCGCAAGAAGTAATCACGCTAATTCGGTTTTTCGGGGTGCCACGAAAATTAAAAAGGTTATTCCCCGGGCAGGAAAAAGGGAAGAGCGTCCATCTTGTTTTTCTAATAGTCAACTCTGGAAATCGCGTTTTGACGGTGCAAATCGACCAAGTTGAGCATCCTGAACAACTTTCCTGTGTGGAGTCATGCAAAATTCGCAAAACCTTGGGAATTACAACTTTTTGGTGCAAAAGTGACGTCATCATTTGACCAAAAATCGTCGATTACCGCCAAAGTAAAACATTGACGGGGTTCAAATTTGCACCGGCACACTCGGGTGGGGTATCCGCAAGAAGTAATCACGCTAATTCGGTTTTTCGGGGTGCCACGAAAATTAAAAAGGTTATTCCCCGGGCAGGAAAAAGGGAAGAGCGGCCATCTTGTTTTTTTAATAGTCAACTCTGGAAATCGCGTTTTGACGGTGCAAATCGACCAAGTTGAGCATCCTGAACAACTTTCCTGTGTGGAGTCATGCAAAATTCGCAAAACCTTGGGAATTACAACTTTTTGGTGCAAAAGTGACGTCATAATTTGACCAAAAATCGTCGATTACCGCCAAAGTAAAACATTGACGGGGTTCAAATTTGCACCGGCACACTCGGGTGGGGTATCCGCAAGAAGTAATCACGCTAATTCGGTTTTTCGGGGTGCCACGAAAATTAAAAAGGTTATTCCCCGGGCAGGAAAAAGGGAAGAGCGGCCATCTTGTTTTTCAAATAGTCAACTCTGGAAATCGCGTTTTGACGGTGCAAATCGACCAAGTTGAGCGTCCTGAACAACGTCCCTGTGTGGAGTCATGCAAAATTCGCAAAACCTTCGGAATTACAACTTTTTGGTTCAAAAGTGACGTCATAGTTTGACCAAAAATCGTCGATTACCGCCAAAGTAAAACTTTGGCGTGGTTCAAATTTGCACCGGCACTCTCGTGTGGGGTATCCGCAAGAAGTAATCACGCTAGTTCGGCTTTTCGGGGTGCCACGAAAATTAAAAAGGTTATTCCCCGGGCAGGAAAAAGGGAAGAGCGGCCATCTTGTTTTTCTAATAGTCAACTCTGGAAATCGCGTTTTGACGGTGCAAATCGACCAAGTTGAGCATCCTGAACAACTTTCCTGTGTGGAGTCATGCAAAATTCGCAAAACCTTGGGAATTACAACTTTTTGGTGCAAAAGTGACGTCATCATTTGACCAAAAATCGTCGATTACCGCCAAAGTAAAACATTGACGGGGTTCAAATTTGCACCGGCACACTCGGGTGGGGTATCCGCAAGAAGTAATCACGCTAATTCGGCTTTTCGGGAGCTCGAAAATTAAAAAGTTTATTCCCCGGGCAGGGAAAAGGGAAGAGCGGCCATCTTGTTTTTCTAATAGTCAACTCTGGAAATCGCGTTTTGACGGTGCAAATCGACCAAGTTGAGCATCCTGAACAACTTTCCTGTGTGGAGTCATGCAAAATTCGCAAAACCTTGGGAATTACAACTTTTTGGTGCAAAAGTGACGTCATAATTTGACCAAAAATCGTCGATTACCGCCAAAGTAAAACATTGACGGGGTTCAAATTTGCACCGGCACACTCGAGTGGGGTATCCGCAAGAAGTAATCACGCTAGTTCGGCTTTTCGGGAGCTCGAAAATTAAAAAGTTTATTCCCCGGGCAGGGAAAAGGGAAGAGCGGCCATCTTGTTTTTCTAATAGTCAACTCTAGAAATCGCGTTTTGACGGTGCAAATCGACCAAGTTGAGCATCCTGAACAACTTTCCTGTGTGGAGTCATGCAAAATTCGCAAAACCTTGGGAATTACAACTTTTTGGTGCAAAAGTGACGTCATCATTTGACCAAAAATCGTCGATTACCGCCAAAGTAAAACATTGACGGGGTTCAAATTTGCACCGGCACACTCGAGTGGGGTATCCGCAAGAAGTAATCACGCTAATTCGGCTTTTCGGGAGCTCGAAAATTAAAAAGTTTATTCCCCGGGCAGGGAAAAGGGAAGAGCGGCCATCTTGTTTTTCTAATAGTCAACTCTAGAAATCGCGTTTTGACGGTGCAAATCGACCAAGTTGAGCATCCTGAACAACTTTCCTGTGTGGAGTCATGCAAAATTCGCAAAACCTTGGGAATTACAACTTTTTGGTGCAAAAGTGACGTCATCATTTGACCAAAAATCGTCGATTACCGCCAAAGTAAAACATTGACGGGGTTCAAATTTGCACCGGCACACTCGAGTGGGGTATCCGCAAGAAGTAATCACGCTAATTCGGCTTTTCGGGAGCTCGAAAATTAAAAAGTTTATTCCCCGGGCAGGGAAAAGGGAAGAGCGGCCATCTTGTTTTTCTAATAGTCAACTCTGGAAATCCCGTTTTGACGGTGCAAATCGACCAAGTTGAGCATCCTGAACAACTTTCCTGTGTGGAGTCATGCAAAATTCGCAAAACCTTGGGAATTACAACTTTTTGGTGCAAAAGTGACGTCATAATTTGACCAAAAATCGTCGATTACCGCCAAAGTAAAACATTGACGGGGTTCAAATTTGCACCGGCACACTCGGGTGGGGTATCCGCAAGAAGTAATCACGCTAATTCGGCTTTTCGGGGTGCCACGAAAATTAAAAAGGTTATTCCCCGGGCAGGAAAAAGGGAAGAGCGGCCATCTTGTTTTTTTAATAGTCAACTCTGGAAATCGCGTTTTGACGGTGCAAATCGACCAAGTTGAGCATCCTGAACAACTTTCCTCTGTGGAGTCATGCAAAATTCGCAAAACCTTGGGAATTACAACTTTTTGGTGCAAAAGTGACGTCATAATTTGACCAAAAATCGTCGATTACCGCCAAAGTAAAACATTGACGGGGTTCAAATTTGCACCGGCACACTCGAGTGGGGTATCCGCAAGAAGTAATCACGCTAATTCGGCTTTTCGGGAGCTCGAAAATTAAAAAGTTTATTCACCGGGCAGAAAAAGGGAAGAGCGTCCATCTTGTTTTTCTAATAGTCAACTCTGGAAATCGCGTTTTGACGGTGCAAATCGACCAAGTTGAGCATCCTGAACAACTTTCCTGTGTGGAGTCATGCAAAATTCGCAAAACCTTGGGAATTACAACTTTTTGGTGCAAAAGTGACGTCATCATTTGACCAAAAATCGTCGATTACCGCCAAAGTAAAACATTGACGGGGTTCAAATTTGCACCGGCACACTCGGGTGGGGTATCCGCAAGAAGTAATCACGCTAATTCGGTTTTTCGGGGTGCCACGAAAATTAAAAAGGTTATTCCCCGGGCAGGAAAAAGGGAAGAGCGGCCATCTTGTTTTTTTAATAGTCAACTCTGGAAATCGCGTTTTGACGGTGCAAATCGACCAAGTTGAGCATCCTGAACAACTTTCCTGTGTGGAGTCATGCAAAATTCGCAAAACCTTGGGAATTACAACTTTTTGGTGCAAAAGTGACGTCATAATTTGACCAAAAATCGTCGATTACCGCCAAAGTAAAACATTGACGGGGTTCAAATTTGCACCGGCACACTCGGGTGGGGTATCCGCAAGAAGTAATCACGCTAATTCGGTTTTTCGGGGTGCCACGAAAATTAAAAAGGTTATTCCCCGGGCAGGAAAAAGGGAAGAGCGGCCATCTTGTTTTTCAAATAGTCAACTCTGGAAATCGCGTTTTGACGGTGCAAATCGACCAAGTTGAGCGTCCTGAACAACGTCCCTGTGTGGAGTCATGCAAAATTCGCAAAACCTTCGGAATTACAACTTTTTGGTGCAAAAGTGACGTCATAATTTGACCAAAAATCGTCGATTACCGCCAAAGTAAAACTTTGGCGTGGTTCAAATTTGCACCGGCACTCTCGTGTGGGGTATCCGCAAGAAGTAATCACGCTAGTTCGGCTTTTCGGGGTGCCACGAAAATTAAAAAGGTTATTCCCCGGGCAGGGAAAAGGGAAGAGCGGCCATCTTGTTTTTCTAATAGTCAACTCTGGAAATCGCGTTTTGACGGTGCAAATCGACCAAGTTGAGCATCCTGAACAACTTTCCTGTGTGGAGTCATGCAAAATTCGCAAAACCTTGGGAATTACAACTTTTTGGTGCAAAAGTGACGTCATAATTTGACCAAAAATCGTCGATTACCGCCAAAGTAAAACATTGACGGGGTTCAAATTTGCACCGGCACACTCGAGTGGGGTATCCGCAAGAAGTAATCACGCTAATTCGGCTTTTCGGGAGCTCGAAAATTAAAAAGTTTATTCCCCGGGCAGGGAAAAGGGAAGAGCGGCCATCTTGTTTTTCTAATAGTCAACTCTGAAAATCGCGTTTTGACGGTGCAAATCGACCAAGTTGAGCATCCTGAACAACTTTCCTGTGTGGAGTCAAGCAAAATTCGCAAAACCTTGGGAATTACAACTTTTTGGTGCAAAAGTGACGTCATAATTTGACCAAAAATCGTCGATTACCTCCAAAGTAAAACATTGACGGGGTTCAAATTTGCACCGGCACACTCGGGTGGGGTATCCGCAAGAAGTAATCACGCTAATTCGGTATTTCGGGAGCTCGAAAATTAAAAAGTTTATTCCCCGGGCAGGGAAAAGGGAAGAGCGGCCATCTTGTTTTTCTAATAGTCAACTCTGGAAATCGCGTTTTGACGGTGCAAATCGACCAAGTTGAGCATCCTGAACAACTTTCCTGTGTGGAGTCATGCAAAATTCTCAAAACCTTGGGAATTACAACTTTTTGGTGCAAAAGTGACGTCATAATTTGACCAAAAATCGTCGATTACCGCCAAAGTAAAACATTGACGGGGTTCAAATTTGCACCGGCACACTCGAGTGGGGTATCCGCAAGAAGTAATCACGCTAATTCGGCTTTTCGGGAGCTCGAAAATTAAAAAGTTTATTCCCCGGGTAGGGAAAAGGGAAGAGCGGCCATCTTGTTTTTCTAATAGTCAACTCTGGAAATCGCGTTTTGACGGTGCAAATCGACCAAGTTGAGCATCCTGAACAACTTTCCAGTGTGGAGTCATGCAAAATTCGCAAAACCTAGGGAATTACAACTTTTTGGTGCAAAAGTGACGTCATAATTTGACCAAAAATCGTCGATTACCGCCAAAGTAAAACATTGGCGTGGTTCAAATTTGCACCGGCACACTCGGGTGGGGTATCCGCAAGAAGTAATCACGCTAGTTCGGCTTTTCGGGGTGCCACGAAAATTAAAAAGGTTATTCCCCGTGCAGGGAACAGGGAAGAGCGGCCATCTTGTTTTACTAATAGTCAACTCTGGAAATCGCGTTTTGACGGTGCAAATCGACCAAGTTGAGCATCCTGAACAACTTTCCTGTGTGGAGTCATGCAAAATTCGCAAAACCTTGGGAATTACAACTTTTTGGTGCAAAAGTGACGTCATAATTTGACCAAAAATCGTCGATTACCGCCAAAGTAAAACATTGACGGGGTTCAAATTTGCACCGGCACACTCGAGTGGGGTATCCGCAAGAAGTAATCACGCTAATTCGGCTTTTCGGGAGCTCGAAAATTAAAAAGTTTATTCCCCGGGCAGGGAACAGGGAAGAGCGGCCATCTTGTTTTACTAATAGTCAACTCTGGAAATCGCGTTTTGACGGTGCAAATCGACCAAGCTGAGCATCCTGAACAACTTTCCTGTGTGGAGTCATGCAAAATTCGCAAAACCTTGGGAATTACAACTTTTTGGTGCAAAAGTGACGTCATAATTTGACCAAAAATCTTCGATTACCGCCAAAGTAAAACATTGACGGGGTTCAAATTTGCACCGGCACACTCGAGTGGGGTATCCGCAAAAGTAATCACGCTAATTCGGCTTTTCGGGAGCTCGAAAATTAAAAAGTTTATTCCCCGGGCAGGGAAAAGGGAAGATCGGCCATCTTGTTTTTCTAATAGTCAACTCTGGAAATCGCGTTTTGTCGGTGCAAATCGACCAAGTTGAGCATCCTGAACAACTTTCCTGTGTGGAGTCATGCAAAATTCGCAAAACCTAGGGAATTACAACTTTTTGGTGCAAAAGTGACGTCATATATTGACCAAAAATCGTCGATTACCGCCAAAGTAAAACATTGGCGTGGTTCAAATTTGCACCGGCACACTCGAGTGGGGTATCCGCAAGAAGTAATCACGCTAGTTCGGCTTTTCGGGGTGCCACGAAAATTAAAAAGGATATTCCCCGGGCAGGAAAAAGGGAAGAGCGGCCATCTTGTTTTTCTAATAGTCAACTCTGGAAATCGCGTTTTGACGGTGCAAATCGACCAAGTTGAGCATCCTGAACAACTTTCCTGTGTGGAGTCATGCAAAATTCGCAAAACCTTGGGAATTACAACTTTTTGGTGCAAAAGTGACGTCATAATTTGACCAAAAATCGTCGATTACCGCCAAAGTAAAACATTGGCGTGGTTCAAATTTGCACCGGCACACTCGGGTGGGGTATCCGCAAGAAGTAATCACGCTAGTTCGGCTTTTCGGGGTGCCACGAAAATTAAAAAGGTTATTCCCCGTGCAGGGAACAGGGAAGAGCGGCCATCTTGTTTTACTAATAGTCAACTCTGGAAATCGCGTTTTGACGGTGCAAATCGACCAAGTTGAGCATCCTGAACAACTTTCCTGTGTGGAGTCATGCAAAATTCGCAAAACCTTGGGAATTACAACTTTTTGGTGCAAAAGTGACGTCATAATTTGACCAAAAATCGTCGATTACCGCCAAAGTAAAACATTGACGGGGTTCAAATTTGCACCGGCACACTCGAGTGGGGTATCCGCAAGAAGTAATCACGCTAATTCGGCTTTTCGGGAGCTCGAAAATTAAAAAGTTTATTCCCCGGGCAGGGAACAGGGAAGAGCGGCCATCTTGTTTTACTAATAGTCAACTCTGGAAATCGCGTTTTGACGGTGCAAATCGACCAAGCTGAGCATCCTGAACAACTTTCCTGTGTGGAGTCATGCAAAATTCGCAAAACCTTGGGAATTACAACTTTTTGGTGCAAAAGTGACGTCATAATTTGACCAAAAATCTTCGATTACCGCCAAAGTAAAACATTGACGGGGTTCAAATTTGCACCGGCACACTCGAGTGGGGTATCCGCAAAAGTAATCACGCTAATTCGGCTTTTCGGGAGCTCGAAAATTAAAAAGTTTATTCCCCGGGCAGGGAAAAGGGAAGATCGGCCATCTTGTTTTTCTAATAGTCAACTCTGGAAATCGCGTTTTGTCGGTGCAAATCGACCAAGTTGAGCATCCTGAACAACTTTCCTGTGTGGAGTCATGCAAAATTCGCAAAACCTTGGGAATTACAACTTTTTGGTGCAAAAGTGACGTCATATATTGACCAAAAATCGTCGATTACCGCCAAAGTAAAACATTGGCGTGGTTCAAATTTGCACCGGCACACTCGAGTGGGGTATCCGCAAGAAGTAATCACGCTAGTTCGGCTTTTCGGGGTGCCTCGAAAATTAAAAAGGTTATTCCCCGGGCAGGGAAAAAGGAAGAGCGGCCATCTTGTTTTTCTAATAGTCAACTCTGGAAATCGCGTTTTGACGGTGAGAATCGATCAAGTTGAGCATCCTGAACAACTTTCCCGTGTGGAGTCATGCAAAATTCGCAAAACCTAGGGAATTACAACTTTTTTGTGCAAAAGTGACGTCATATATTGACCAAAAATCGTCGATTACCGCCAAAGTAAAACATTGGCGTGGTTCAAATTTGCACCGGCACACTCGGGTGGGGTATCCGCAAGAAGTAATCACGCTAGTTCGGCTTTTCGGGGTGCCACGAAAATTAAAAAGGATATTCCCCGGGCAGGAAAAAGGGAAGAGCGGCCATCTTGTTTTTCTAATAGTCAACTCTGGAAATCGCGTTTTGACGGTGCAAATCGACCAAGTTGAGCATCCTGAACAACTTTCCTGTGTGGAGTCATGCAAAATTCGCAAAACCTAGGGAATTACAACTTTTTGGTGCAAAAGTGACGTCATAATTTGACCAAAAATCTTAGACTACCGCCAAAGTAAAACATTGACGGGGTTCAAATTTGCACCGGCACACTCGAGTGGGGTATCCGCAAGAAGTATCACGCTAATTCGGCTATTCGTGAGCTCGAAAATTAAAAAGTTTATTCCTCGGCCAGGTAAAAGGGAAGAGCGGCCATCTTGTTTTTCTAATAGTCAACTCTGGAAATCGCGTTTTGACGGTGCAAATCGACCAAGTTGAGCATCCTGAACAACTTTCCTGTGTGGAGTCATGCAAAATTCGCAAAACCTTGGGAATTACAACTTTTTGGTGCAAAAGTGACGTCATCATTTGACCAAAAATCGTCGATTACCGCCAAAGTAAAACATTGACGGGGTTCAAATTTGCACCGGCACACTCGAGTGGGGTATCCGCAAGAAGTAATCACGCTAATTCGGCTATTCGGGAGCTCGAAAATTAAAAAGTTTATTCACCGGGCAGGGAAAAGGGAAGAGCGTCCATCTTGTTTTTCTAATAGTCAACTCTGGAAATCGCGTTTTGACGGTGCAAATCGACCAAGTTGAGCATCCTGAACAACTTTCCTGTGTGGAGTCATGCAAAATTCGCAAAACCTAGGGAATTACAACTTTTTTGTGCAAAAGTGACGTCATATATTGACCAAAAATCGTCGATTACCGCCAAAGTAAAACATTGGCGTGGTTCAAATTTGCACCGGCACACTCGGGTTGGGTATCCGCAAGAAGTAATCACGCTAGTTCGGTTTTTCGGGGTGCCACGAAAATTAAAAAGTTTATTCCCCGGCCAGGTAAAAGGGAAGAGCGGCCATCTTGTTTTTCTAATAGTCAACTCTGGAAATCGCGTTTTGACGGTGCAAATCGACCAAGTTGAGCATCCTGAACAACTTTCCTGTGTGGAGTCATGCAAAATTCGCAAAACCTTGGGAATTACAACTTTTTGGTGCAAAAGTGACGTCATCATTTGACCAAAAATCGTCGATTACCGCCAAAGTAAAACATTGACGGGGTTCAAATTTGCACCGGCACACTCGGGTGGGGTATCCGCAAGAAGTAATCACGCTCATTCGGTTTTTCGGGGTGCCACGAAAATTAAAAAGTTTATTCCCCGGCCAGGTAAAAGGGAAGAGCGGCCATCTTGTTTTTCTAATAGTCAACTCTGGAAATCGCGTTTTGACGGTGCAAATCGACCAAGTTGAGCATCCTGAACAACTTTCCTGTGTGGAGTCATGCAAAATTCGCAAAACCTTGGGAATAACAACTTTTTGGTGCAAAAGTGACTTCATCATTTGACCAAAAATCGTCGATTACCGCCAAAGTAAAACATTGACGGGGTTCAAATTTGCACCGGCACACTCGAGTGGGGTATCCGCAAGAAGTAATCACGCTAATTCGGCTATTCGGGAGCTCGAAAATTAAAAAGTTTATTCCCCGGGCAGGGAAAAGGGAAGAGCGGCCATCTTGTTTTTCTAATAGTCAACTCTGGAAATCGCGTTTTGACGGTGTAAATCGACCAAGTTGAGCATCCTGAACAACTTTCCTGTGTGGAGTCATGCAAAATTCGCAAAACCTTGGGAATTACAACTTTTTGGTGCAAAAGTGACGTCATATATTGACCAAAAATCTTCGATTACCGCCAAAGTAAAACATTGACGGGGTTCAAATTTGCACCGGCACACTCGAGTGGGGTATCCGCAAAAGTAATCACGCTAATTCGGCTTTTCGGGAGCTCGAAAATTAAAAAGTTTATTCCCCGGGCAGGAAAAAGGGAAGATCGGCCATCTTGTTTTTCTAATAGTCAACTCTGGAAATCGCGTTTTGTCGGTGCAAATCGACCAAGTTGAGCATCCTGAACAACTTTCCTGTGTGGAGTCATGCAAAATTCGCAAAACCTTGGGAATTACAACTTTTTGGTGCAAAAGTGACGTCATAATTTGACCAAAAATCGTCGATTACCGCCAAAGTAAAACATTGACGGGGTTCAAATTTGCACTGGCACACTCGGGTGGGGTATCCGCAAGAAGTAATCACGCTAATTCAGTTTTTCGGGGTGCCACGAAAATTAAAAAGGTTTGTTCCCCGGGCAGGAAAAAGGGAAGAGCGGCCATCTTGTTTTTCTAATAGTCAACTCTGGAAATCGCGTTTTGACGGTGCAAATCGACCAAGTTGAGCATCCTGAACAACTTTCCTGTGTGGAGTCATGCAAAATTCGCAAAACCTTGGGAATTACAACTTTTTGGTGCAAAAGTGACGTCATAATTTGACCAAAAATCGTCGATTACCGCCAAAGTAAATCATTGACGGAGTTCAAATTTGCACCGGCACACTCGAGTGGGGTATCCGCAAGAAGTAATCACGCTAATTCGGCTTTTCGGGAGCTCGAAAATTAAAAAGTTTATTCCCCGGGCAGGAAAAAGGGAAGAGCGGCCATCTTGTTTTTCTAATAGTCAACTCTGGAAATCGCGTTTTGACGGTGTAAATCGACCAAGTTGAGCATTCTGAACAACTTTCCTGTGTGGAGTCATGCAAAATTCGCAAAACCTTGGGAATTACAACTTTTTGGTGCAAAAGTGACGTCATATATTGACCAAAAATCGTCGATTACCGCCAAAGTAAAACATTGGCGTGGTTCAAATTTGCACCGGCACACTCGAGTGGGGTATCCGCAAGAAGTAATCACGCTAGTTCGGCTTTTCGGGGTGCCTCGAAAATTAAAAAGGTTATTCCCCGGGCAGGGAAAAAGGAAGAGCGGCCATCTTGTTTTTCTAATAGTCAACTCTGGAAATCGCGTTTTGACGGTGAGAATCGATCAAGTTGAGCATCCTGAACAACTTTCCCGTGTGGAGTCATGCAAAATTCGCAAAACCTAGGGAATTACAACTTTTTTGTGCAAAAGTGACGTCATATATTGACCAAAAATCGTCGATTACCGCCAAAGTAAAACATTGGCGTGGTTCAAATTTGCACCGGCACACTCGGGTGGGGTATCCGCAAGAAGTAATCACGCTAGTTCGGCTTTTCGGGGTGCCACGAAAATTAAAAAGGATATTCCCCGGGCAGGAAAAAGGGAAGAGCGGCCATCTTGTTTTTCTAATAGTCAACTCTGGAAATCGCGTTTTGACGGTGCAAATCGACCAAGTTGAGCATCCTGAACAACTTTCCTGTGTGGAGTCATGCAAAATTCGCAAAACCTAGGGAATTACAACTTTTTGGTGCAAAAGTGACGTCATAATTTGACCAAAAATCTTAGACTACCGCCAAAGTAAAACATTGACGGGGTTCAAATTTGCACCGGCACACTCGAGTGGGGTATCCGCAAGAAGTATCACGCTAATTCGGCTATTCGTGAGCTCGAAAATTAAAAAGTTTATTCCTCGGCCAGGTAAAAGGGAAGAGCGGCCATCTTGTTTTTCTAATAGTCAACTCTGGAAATCGCGTTTTGACGGTGCAAATCGACCAAGTTGAGCATCCTGAACAACTTTCCTGTGTGGAGTCATGCAAAATTCGCAAAACCTTGGGAATTACAACTTTTTGGTGCAAAAGTGACGTCATCATTTGACCAAAAATCGTCGATTACCGCCAAAGTAAAACATTGACGGGGTTCAAATTTGCACCGGCACACTCGAGTGGGGTATCCGCAAGAAGTAATCACGCTAATTCGGCTATTCGGGAGCTCGAAAATTAAAAAGTTTATTCACCGGGCAGGGAAAAGGGAAGAGCGTCCATCTTGTTTTTCTAATAGTCAACTCTGGAAATCGCGTTTTGACGGTGCAAATCGACCAAGTTGAGCATCCTGAACAACTTTCCTGTGTGGAGTCATGCAAAATTCGCAAAACCTAGGGAATTACAACTTTTTTGTGCAAAAGTGACGTCATATATTGACCAAAAATCGTCGATTACCGCCAAAGTAAAACATTGGCGTGGTTCAAATTTGCACCGGCACACTCGGGTTGGGTATCCGCAAGAAGTAATCACGCTAGTTCGGTTTTTCGGGGTGCCACGAAAATTAAAAAGTTTATTCCCCGGCCAGGTAAAAGGGAAGAGCGGCCATCTTGTTTTTCTAATAGTCAACTCTGGAAATCGCGTTTTGACGGTGCAAATCGACCAAGTTGAGCATCCTGAACAACTTTCCTGTGTGGAGTCATGCAAAATTCGCAAAACCTTGGGAATTACAACTTTTTGGTGCAAAAGTGACGTCATAATTTGACCAAAAATCGTCGATTACCGCCAAAGTAAAACATTGACGGGGTTCAAATTTGCACCGGCACACTCGGGTGGGGTATCCGCAAGAAGTAATCACGCTCATTCGGTTTTTCGGGGTGCCACGAAAATTAAAAAGTTTATTCCCCGGCCAGGTAAAAGGGAAGAGCGGCCATCTTGTTTTTCTAATAGTCAACTCTGGAAATCGCGTTTTGACGGTGCAAATCGACCAAGTTGAGCATCCTGAACAACTTTCCTGTGTGGAGTCATGCAAAATTCGCAAAACCTTGGGAATAACAACTTTTTGGTGCAAAAGTGACTTCATCATTTGACCAAAAATCGTCGATTACCGCCAAAGTAAAACATTGACGGGGTTCAAATTTGCACCGGCACACTCGAGTGGGGTATCCGCAAGAAGTAATCACGCTAATTCGGCTATTCGGGAGCTCGAAAATTAAAAAGTTTATTCCCCGGGCAGGGAAAAGGGAAGAGCGGCCATCTTGTTTTTCTAATAGTCAACTCTGGAAATCGCGTTTTGACGGTGTAAATCGACCAAGTTGAGCATTCTGAACAACTTTCCTGTGTGGAGTCATGCAAAATTCGCAAAACCTTGGGAATTACAACTTTTTGGTGCAAAAGTGACGTCATATATTGACCAAAAATCTTCGATTACCGCCAAAGTAAAACATTGACGGGGTTCAAATTTGCACCGGCACACTCGAGTGGGGTATCCGCAAAAGTAATCACGCTAATTCGGCTTTTCGGGAGCTCGAAAATTAAAAAGTTTATTCCCCGGGCAGGAAAAAGGGAAGATCGGCCATCTTGTTTTTCTAATAGTCAACTCTGGAAATCGCGTTTTGTCGGTGCAAATCGACCAAGTTGAGCATCCTGAACAACTTTCCTGTGTGGAGTCATGCAAAATTCGCAAAACCTTGGGAATTACAACTTTTTGGTGCAAAAGTGACGTCATAATTTGACCAAAAATCGTCGATTACCGCCAAAGTAAAACATTGACGGGGTTCAAATTTGCACTGGCACACTCGGGTGGGGTATCCGCAAGAAGTAATCACGCTAATTCAGTTTTTCGGGGTGCCACGAAAATTAAAAAGGTTTGTTCCCCGGGCAGGAAAAAGGGAAGAGCGGCCATCTTGTTTTTCTAATAGTCAACTCTGGAAATCGCGTTTTGACGGTGCAAATCGACCAAGTTGAGCATCCTGAACAACTTTCCTGTGTGGAGTCATGCAAAATTCGCAAAACCTTGGGAATTACAACTTTTTGGTGCAAAAGTGACGTCATAATTTGACCAAAAATCGTCGATTACCGCCAAAGTAAATCATTGACGGAGTTCAAATTTGCACCGGCACACTCGAGTGGGGTATCCGCAAGAAGTAATCACGCTAATTCGGCTTTTCGGGAGCTCGAAAATTAAAAAGTTTATTCCCCGGGCAGGAAAAAGGGAAGAGCGGCCATCTTGTTTTTCTAATAGTCAACTCTGGAAATCGCGTTTTGACGGTGTAAATCGACCAAGTTGAGCATTCTGAACAACTTTCCTGTGTGGAGTCATGCAAAATTCGCAAAACCTTGGGAATTACAACTTTTTGGTGCAAAAGTGACGTCATATATTGACCAAAAATCGTCGATTACCGCCAAAGTAAAACATTGGCGTGGTTCAAATTTGCACCGGCACACTCGAGTGGGGTATCCGCAAGAAGTAATCACGCTAGTTCGGCTTTTCGGGGTGCCTCGAAAATTAAAAAGGTTATTCCCCGGGCAGGGAAAAAGGAAGAGCGGCCATCTTGTTTTTCTAATAGTCAACTCTGGAAATCGCGTTTTGACGGTGAGAATCGATCAAGTTGAGCATCCTGAACAACTTTCCCGTGTGGAGTCATGCAAAATTCGCAAAACCTAGGGAATTACAACTTTTTGGTGCAAAAGTGACGTCATATATTGACCAAAAATCGTCGATTACCGCCAAAGTAAAACATTGGCGTGGTTCAAATTTGCACCGGCACACTCGGGTGGGGTATCCGCAAGAAGTAATCACGCTAGTTCGGCTTTTCGGGGTGCCACGAAAATTAAAAAGGATATTCCCCGGGCAGGAAAAAGGGAAGAGCGGCCATCTTGTTTTTCTAATAGTCAACTCTGGAAATCGCGTTTTGACGGTGCAAATCGACCAAGTTGAGCATCCTGAACAACTTTCCTGTGTGGAGTCATGCAAAATTCGCAAAACCTAGGGAATTACAACTTTTTGGTGCAAAAGTGACGTCATAATTTGACCAAAAATCTTAGACTACCGCCAAAGTAAAACATTGACGGGGTTCAAATTTGCACCGGCACACTCGAGTGGGGTATCCGCAAGAAGTATCACGCTAATTCGGCTATTCGTGAGCTCGAAAATTAAAAAGTTTATTCCTCGGCCAGGTAAAAGGGAAGAGCGGCCATCTTGTTTTTCTAATAGTCAACTCTGGAAATCGCGTTTTGACGGTGCAAATCGACCAAGTTGAGCATCCTGAACAACTTTCCTGTGTGGAGTCATGCAAAATTCGCAAAACCTTGGGAATTACAACTTTTTGGTGCAAAAGTGACGTCATCATTTGACCAAAAATCGTCGATTACCGCCAAAGTAAAACATTGACGGGGTTCAAATTTGCACCGGCACACTCGAGTGGGGTAACCGCAAGAAGTAATCACGCTAATTCGGCTATTCGGGAGCTCGAAAATTAAAAAGTTTATTCACCGGGCAGGGAAAAGGGAAGAGCGTCCATCTTGTTTTTCTAATAGTCAACTCTGGAAATCGCGTTTTGACGGTGCAAATCGACCAAGTTGAGCATCCTGAACAACTTTCCTGTGTGGAGTCATGCAAAATTCGCAAAACCTAGGGAATTACAACTTTTTTGTGCAAAAGTGACGTCATATATTGACCAAAAATCGTCGATTACCGCCAAAGTAAAACATTGGCGTGGTTCAAATTTGCACCGGCACACTCGGGTTGGGTATCCGCAAGAAGTAATCACGCTAGTTCGGTTTTTCGGGGTGCCACGAAAATTAAAAAGTTTATTCCCCGGCCAGGTAAAAGGGAAGAGCGGCCATCTTGTTTTTCTAATAGTCAACTCTGGAAATCGCGTTTTGACGGTGCAAATCGACCAAGTTGAGCATCCTGAACAACTTTCCTGTGTGGAGTCATGCAAAATTCGCAAAACCTTGGGAATTACAACTTTTTGGTGCAAAAGTGACGTCATCATTTGACCAAAAATCGTCGATTACCGCCAAAGTAAAACATTGACGGGGTTCAAATTTGCACCGGCACACTCGGGTGGGGTATCCGCAAGAAGTAATCACGCTCATTCGGTTTTTCGGGGTGCCACGAAAATTAAAAAGTTTATTCCCCGGCCAGGTAAAAGGGAAGAGCGGCCATCTTGTTTTTCTAATAGTCAACTCTGGAAATCGCGTTTTGACGGTGCAAATCGACCAAGTTGAGCATCCTGAACAACTTTCCTGTGTGGAGTCATGCAAAATTCGCAAAACCTTGGGAATAACAACTTTTTGGTGCAAAAGTGACTTCATCATTTGACCAAAAATCGTCGATTACCGCCAAAGTAAAACATTGACGGGGTTCAAATTTGCACCGGCACACTCGAGTGGGGTATCCGCAAGAAGTAATCACGCTAACTCGGTTTTTCGGGGTGCCACGAAAATTAAAAAGGTTTGTTCCCCGGCCAGGTAAAAGGGAAGAGCGGCCATCTTGTTTTTCTAATAGTCAACTCTGGAAATCGCGTTTTGACGGTGCAAATCGACCAAGTTGAGCATCCTGAACAACTTTCCTGTGTTGAGTCATGCAAAATTCGCAAAACCTTGGGATTTACAACTTTTTGGTGCAAAAGTGACGTCATAATTTGACCAAAAATCGTCGATTACCGCCAAAGTAAAACATTGACAGGGTTCAAATTTGCACCGGCACACTCGAGTGGGGTATCCGCAAGAAGTAATCACGCTAATTCGGCTTTTCGGGAGCTCGAAAATTAAAAAGTTTATTCCCCGGGCAGGGAACAGGGAAGAGCGGCCATCTTGTTTTACTAATAGTCAACTCTGGAAATCGCGTTTTGACGGTGCAAATCGACCAAGTTGAGCATCCTGAACAACTTTCCTGTGTGGAGTCATGCAAAATTCGCAAAACCTTGGGATTTAGAACTTTTTGGTGGAAAAGTGACGTCATAATTTGACCAAAAATCTTCGATTACCGCCAAAGTAAAACATTGACGGGGTTCAAATTTGCACCGGCACACTCGAGTGGGGTATCCGCAAGAAGTAATCACGCTAATTCGGCTTTTCGGGAGCTCGAAAATTAAAAAGTTTATTCCCCGGGCAGGGAAAAGGGAAGAGCGGCCATCTTGTTTTTCTAATAGTCAACTCTGGAAATCGCGTTTTGACGGTGCAAATCGACCAAGTTGAGCATCCTGAACAACTTTCCTGTGTGGAGTCATGCAAAATTCGCAAAACCTTGGGAATTACAACTTTTTGGTGCAAAAGTGACGTCATAATTTGACCAAAAATCTTCGATTACCGCCAAAGTAAAACATTGACGGGGTTCAAATTTGCACCGGCACACTCGAGTGGGGTATCCGCAAGAAGTAATCACGCTAATTCAGTTTTTCGGGGTGCCACGAAAATTAAAAAGGTTTGTTCCACGGGCAGGAAAAAGGGAAGAGCGGCCATCTTGTTTTTCTAATAGTCAACTCTGGAAATCGCGTTTTGACGGTGCAAATCGACCAAGTTGAGCATCCTGAACAACTTTCCTGTGTGGAGTCATGCAAAATTCGCAAAACCTTGGGAATTACAACTTTTTGGTGCAAAAGTGACGTCATAATTTGACCAAAAATCGTCGATTACAGCCAAAGTAAATCATTGACGGGGTTCAAATTTGCACCGGCACACTCGAGTGGGGTATCCGCAAGAAGTAATCACGCTAATTCGGCTTTTCGGGAGCTCGAAAATTAAAAAGTTTATTCCCCGGGCAGGGAAAAGGGAAGAGCGGCCATCTTGTTTTTCTAATAGTCAACTCTGGAAATCGCGTTTTGACGGTGCAAATCGACCTAGTTGAGCATCCTGAACAACTTTCCTGTGTGGAGTCATGCAAAATTCGCAAAACCTTGGGAATTACAACTTTTTGGTGCAAAAGTGACGTCATATATTGACCAAAAATCGTCGATTACCGCCAAAGTAAAACATTGGCGTGGTTCAAATTTGCACCGGCACACTCGAGTGGGGTATCCGCAAGAAGTAATCACGCTAGTTCGGCTTTTCGGGGTGCCTCGAAAATTAAAAAGGTTATTCCCCGGGCAGGGAAAAAGGAAGAGCGGCCATCTTGTTTTTCTAATAGTCAACTCTGGAAATCGCGTTTTGACGGTGAGAATCGATCAAGTTGAGCATCCTGAACAACTTTCCTGTGTGGAGTCATGCAAAATTCGCAAAACCTTGGGAATTACAACTTTTTGGTGCAAAAGTGACGTCATATATTGACCAAAAATCGTCGATTACCGCCAAAGTAAAACCTTGGCGTGCTTCAAATTTGCACCGGCACACTCGGGTGGGGTATCCGCGTGAAGTAATCACGCTAATTCGGCTTTTCGGGGTTCCTCGAAAGTTAAAAAGGTTTATTCCCCGGGCAGGGAAAAGGGAAGAGCGGCCATCTTGTTTTTCTAATAGTCAACTCTGGAAATCGCGTTTTGACGGTGCAAATCGACCAAGTTGAGCATCCTGAACAACTTTCCTGTGTTGAGTCATGCAAAATTCGCAAAACCTTGGGATTTACAACTTTTTGGTGCAAAAGTGACGTCATAATTTGACCAAAAATCGTCGATTACCGCCAAAGTAAAACATTGACAGGGTTCAAATTTGCACCGGCACACTCGAGTGGGGTATCCGCAAGAAGTAATCACGCTAATTCGGCTTTTCGGGAGCTCGAAAATTAAAAAGTTTATTCCCCGGGCAGGGAACAGGGAAGAGCGGCCATCTTGTTTTACTAATAGTCAACTCTGGAAATCGCGTTTTGACGGTGCAAATCGACCAAGTTGAGCATCCTGAACAACTTTCCTGTGTGGAGTCATGCAAAATTCGCAAAACCTTGGGAATTAGAACTTTTTGGTGGAAAAGTGACGTCATAATTTGACCAAAAATCTTCGATTACCGCCAAAGTAAAACATTGACGGGGTTCAAATTTGCACCGGCACACTCGAGTGGGGTATCCGCAAGAAGTAATCACGCTAATTCGGCTTTTCGGGAGCTCGAAAATTAAAAAGTTTATTCCCCGGGCAGGGAAAAGGGAAGAGCGGCCATCTTGTTTTTCTAATAGTCAACTCTGGAAATCGCGTTTTGACGGTGCAAATCGACCAAGTTGAGCATCCTGAACAACTTTCCTGTGTGGAGTCATGCAAAATTCGCAAAACCTTGGGAATTACAACTTTTTGGTGCAAAAGTGACGTCATAATTTGACCAAAAATCTTCGATTACCGCCAAAGTAAAACATTGACGGGGTTCAAATTTGCACCGGCACACTCGAGTGGGGTATCCGCAAGAAGTAATCACGCTAATTCAGTTTTTCGGGGTGCCACGAAAATTAAAAAGGTTTGTTCCACGGGCAGGAAAAAGGGAAGAGCGGCCATCTTGTTTTTCTAATAGTCAACTCTGGAAATCGCGTTTTGACGGTGCAAATCGACCAAGTTGAGCATCCTGAACAACTTTCCTGTGTGGAGTCATGCAAAATTCGCAAAACCTTGGGAATTACAACTTTTTGGTGCAAAAGTGACGTCATAATTTGACCAAAAATCGTCGATTACAGCCAAAGTAAATCATTGACGGGGTTCAAATTTGCACCGGCACACTCGAGTGGGGTATCCGCAAGAAGTAATCACGCTAATTCGGCTTTTCGGGAGCTCGCAAATTAAAAAGTTTATTCCCCGGGCAGGGAAAAGGGAAGAGCGGCCATCTTGTTTTTCTAATAGTCAACTCTGGAAATCGCGTTTTGACGGTGCAAATCGACCTAGTTGAGCATCCTGAACAACTTTCCTGTGTGGAGTCATGCAAAATTCGCAAAACCTTGGGAATTACAACTTTTTGGTGCAAAAGTGACGTCATATATTGACCAAAAATCGTCGATTACCGCCAAAGTAAAACATTGGCGTGGTTCAAATTTGCACCGGCACACTCGAGTGGGGTATCCGCAAGAAGTAATCACGCTAGTTCGGCTTTTCGGGGTGCCTCGAAAATTAAAAAGGTTATTCCCCGGGCAGGGAAAAAGGAAGAGCGGCCATCTTGTTTTTCTAATAGTCAACTCTGGAAATCGCGTTTTGACGGTGAGAATCGATCAAGTTGAGCATCCTGAACAACTTTCCCGTGTGGAGTCATGCAAAATTCGCTGAGATGAGGGGTTTTTATACATTAATACAGAATTACTGACCAGGTTTGTTGACTCGAGTTGGTCATGAGTCGTTTTTTTTATTTTTTTTTTATTTTCAGCAGTGACTTAACTTGTACTTGCACAAAAATTACTAGGGCCTCGACTTTGAGTTGCAAATAATGACTTGACTTGTTACCAACGTAAGTCATATGCTACTTGAGCGACTCAATAAACATTTTTTTTTAAATTACACATTGCATCATCAGACTTTGTTCGGCTAGCTGCTTCAACTTCCAACTTTAAATCTGGTCTTCCTTTTTGCTCAAGCCCCAGTGCCTTGATACTTGTAATTTGGAGTTGATGCCCAGGCCTGACTGCCTAATACAGCTGTATTCAAAGTATGTGACTTACCTTGTGTTTGGACCAATTGTGACTTAACTTGAAACCACGTGACGTCTGACTGCACCATGACCTGTGACTTAAAGACCCTGGACACTATTGGTAATTGTCAAAGACCAGTCTTCTCACTTAATGTGTCTCAACATATGCATAAATCAACAACCCTGTGAAAATTTGAGCTTAATTGGTCGTCGAAGTTGCGAGATAATAATGAACGAAAAAACACCCTTGTCACACGCAGTTGTGTGCGATTAGATGGTTGATTGCGAGACCTCAAGTTTTAAGTGTAAGTTTTTTTAAGGGTCATGCAGGTGTGAAAGATGGGGGTCGGCGGAATCCAAATACATTTTGCAATTTTGATGTACTATGAAGACTATTTACAAAAAATGATATTAAAAAAATCTGCAGTACCCCCCCTGGAAAATAATGGTACCTCCTAAAAATGAGCCCAAAATCTTGTACAAGAAAGAGCTTAAAAACAGTTTTACGTCAAATTTACAGAAGGTACTTCAGAAAAACTAAGCAACCTATTGATCTCAAACAAAAATAATGTTAATGTGCATACCTTTGTGCTTGCATACACAACAGTACAGATGCTTCCTACTTTAGCAACATTTTTTTTCTGTTGCACCAAATTACTCCATTTTGCAAAATTTCAAAAAAGGGAAAACATTGATTTTTTGCCCTTTTTTGAATTCAAATATTTTCTATATTCAGGCTAATTTCCAAATGTCCTTGATAAAAACATATTGCACACCTTTCAGCAACAGCTCTATGCTTTCAAAAGTGTGGGTTTTTACTTATTCCTTGAGTGAGAGGTCTTGAAGTATTTGTCATTTTATGCTTTGTCAAGTTTGCAACAAGTTAGACTTTCCTTTAAAAAAAACCATGATTTTTAAATAAATTTTATTTATTTTGCAATCAAGTTGAACAATTAGGATCAGATCAAATTAATTTTATTAGGATAAAGTAAATTACAAAAATGGACCTTGACCATGACATGTTTAATGGTGCTTTAAAGCTATATCTATGGGTAAACAATTGCTTTATAATTACTAGTACCGCGGGGTAGGCCTTTGAAGTTTGTTGCTATAACCATTACTGTCTATTTCTTCTTCTGTTTTATCATTTTTTTATCACCTCAACTGAAACTAATCACAGTTAATATTCAGTTTAATTTAGTTAATGGAGAAACACTAGAATTGTGTTTGTGATAGATGTCAAGGCTTGCAAACCACACTTAATGATATCAAGCGTAAAGCTCAAGCCTACACAATGCCTGAAGTATAGATAGAGTCCGAGTTCTTCATGAATTTTCACTACTTGAGTCGAATATACTTTCTTGGAAAAGATACCCATTGAGAACAGTGAACCAAGAACTTGGGACACAAAATGTTCTCAGTCTACTTGGAAATGATGGTGCCTTGATTATTATGGACTGGGCCATGAAATACCTGCCACAGAGATATAGGGAAAAAATGACAGATTTTTATGAGAAGCTTGGCATTAGCTGGCACGTCAGCTGCGTCATCACAAAGAAGGAGGATGGTTCTGATTTTGATGTCAATTGTTATGTACACATCTTTGAAAGGTGCATTCAGGATTGGTATACAATGGCAAACATAATTGAAAATCTGCTAAAGACCACAAAGAAAGATAACACCAACATCAAAAAAGTATTTCTCCGCAGTGATAACGCCGGGTGTTATGATAATGCTCACTTACTGCTAGCATTGCCCAGTATTTCTGAGAGTGTTGGCCTAAAGCATAGAGGAAGGACAGAGATATGCCGCTTTGACTTTTCAGATGCACAATCTGGTAAAGATATTTGTGACCAGAAGATATCACCTATGAAATCACATATGAAATTCTGGGTAAATGAAAAGCATGACATTACAAATGCAGAATAGATGAAGGAAGCTCTAGACTCCCATGGTGGCAAACTGCTGTTTGTCAAACCAACTAACAGAGACAAGAGGGGAGTGGCAAGTGGGAAAGAATAAGTCTGCTGAATAACTTTGAATTCCGAGATAAGGAAATTCGTGCATGGAAGGCATATGAAATAAGAACTGGTAAAGACTTCGAAATAGAAGCAATGGGAAAAAAATCTGAGGGAACACATCCCTTCAGATTTTGAGCCACCACGAGAGTTGGGAACCATGCCAAGGACATCGATGCCAGGCAGGACAGGTAGATCAAACCTGTTTTCTTGTTAAGAACCAGGTTGCTACCTATGCTTTCAAACACCTCAAGAAGTAAAAAACTTAAGCAGGAATCAACGTACGATCGCATAAGAAAGCAGTGGGCGGACAAAGATTCAGTGCCTCTGATACCAGAGATTCAGTGCCTCTGAGAAAGAGTCTAGCACCAGCTTAGGAACTGCAGCTTGATCAGCTGGGGAAATAATAATACAGAACATGGGATGAGCATTGAAAGGTCCAAGACAGGGATCAGCTTTGTCTGAAACTGTGAAATCTTTTCTGACTGATCAGTTTATGTCATATGTCTCAAAAGTGTTATAGATCAGAAGTTTGAAATGCTATTACAACTGCAACTGTTTCTGATATCATCATAGCGTCTATACCATTGCATGCATTCACTGACTTGTGAATGTGATAGTAGAATAGGTTCTCCCTTGAGTCAAAAACCCCACTAATATTTATAATGCACATTTGTCATTACAATAATTTGTTAACTTAAAAAAAGGCCCTGAACGTTTTTCTTGAACATACAATTAAATTGCTTAACATATTTTGTTGTTGCTGTACAGGGTGGCCCAATCTTAAGCTAATATTATTAATAAAAACAAATAAAGATTGTTTTTCTCATGACATGATAAAGTCTAACGCTCACAGACTCGCTTTGACCCTTAACATATGACGTCAGCATAAATATTAAGGAGGGCGTATTGTGCACTATTAGATAAACCACGTGGTTGGGAGGGTTAAAACCCCCTATCAAGGAATGGAATGTTCCAAATTCGTTAAAATGTATTTTTCTGTCAAAGAACAATGATGCTTTGTATCTATTTAGTTATTAGAACTCAAAAGTGTCAATAAAAAGGAAGCAGTAACTCAATTTAAACTGGAAAAAACGATTTGTTGCTTCCAAATAAGGGTAAATATGACCCATATACAAAATTCCCTACCTCAACAATTTTGAAAAAACCCAAATTTTCAACTTAATATCCTTCAAGCACACAACATAACCTCAAATGTGAGTTTCAATGTTGAACTAGCCTGAATAAAGAAAGTACATTGAATTCAAATTTCAGTAATTTCGGAAGTTTTGCGTAATTTAAAAAACGTAATTTTGATGCCATTTTTAAAATTCACTAGAAAAATTCCTAAACCAAACAAGCAAATTCAAGAAATGCTATGTTATTATATATAAAACACTACAGACATGACCCAAAAATTGTAAAAATCGGTTGGGTTTAGAGCACTTTTCTGTAAAGATAGAATTTAGGGTAATTTCAGTAAAAAACACTATTTTCTTTGCATTGGAGGTGTCCAAATTCAGGGGGGTCTCACCCAAGCTAAAAGAGGGGTGCCATGAATTTTTTAACATTGCCAATGGGGAACCATTCACCCCCCTTGTTGATCCCCAAAATATAATTGAAATTCGCCGACCTTCATCTTTCAACTTTTTCAACAGCCTGCATGAACCTTAAAAAATTTGACACTTAAACCTGCAAGGTCTCAAAATCAAATTAGTGGAAAATTACTTTGTTCTCAAAAACTATCTCACTTCAGAGGGAGCCGACTGTCACAATGTTTTATACCATTAACATCTCCCCATTACTTGTCACCAAGACCGAGTAAGGTTTTATGGAAATAATTATTTCAAGAATTAAAAAATAATGACTCATGACTTGACTCAGAATTTGCAAATGTTAAACTGCTATTTATTACACTTACTGAAGTAGGATGCAGATACCTCCACTCTGTTTCGATAACGATTGAGACGACCTCTGACATGGATGATGTCACCGAGCTCCATGCACGTTAACTGCTACATCTGGTGGGTCTGTGTTTTGTCTGTGACAAATTCTCGGAATGAGGAATCTGGGTTGACAGCTGTATTTTGCAGAGAATTAGTAATTTGAGGAAAAATTAGCAAACTGTGAGGAATGGATTTCAACATTGAGAGGAAAAGTCTATTTTCATACTGTACAGAGCACTTCCATTGAACAATGTCATGACCTGGTAGTTAAAACACTGGTTTGATGCATAGAGCTATACAAACAAGTATTATATAGCTCTATTGTTGGATGACAATTAGTTAACAACAGGGTGGACCACGTGAAGGTTGTCATCTCCAACCCCACAAATAACAGTTAAAAGGTATCTTAATACATCCTTAATTGGTACTCAACACCATATAAATAAACACTAAAGACAATGTAATTAAACACTTATTTCCTTATTATTATTATTATTATTATTATTATTATTATTATTATTATTGTTATTGTTATTGTTATTGTTATTGTTATTGTTATTGTTATTGTTATTGTTATTGTTATTGTTATTGTTATTGTTATTGTTATTGTTATTGTTATTGTGATTGTGATTGTGATTGTGATTGTGATTGTGATTGTGATTGTGATTGTGATTGTGATTGTGATTGTGATTGTGATTGTGATTGTGATTGTGATTGTGATTGTGATTGTGATTGTGATTGTGATTGTGATTGTGATTGTGATTGTGATTGTGATTGTGATTGTGATTGTGATTGTGATTGTGATTGTGATTGTGATTGTGATTGTGATTGTGATTGTGATTGTGATTGTGATTGTGATTGTGATTGTGATTGTGATTGTGATTGTGATTGTGATTGTGATTGTGATTGTGATTGTGATTGTGATTGTGATTGTGATTGTGATTGTGATTGTGATTGTGATTGTGATTGTGATTGTGATTGTGATTGTGATTGTGATTGTGATTGTGATTGTGATTGTGATTGTGATTGTGATTGTGATTGTGATTGTGATTGTGATTGTGATTGTGATTGTGATTGTGATTGTGATTGTGATTGTGATTGTGATTGTGATTGTGATTGTGATTGTGATTGTGATTGTGATTGTGATTGTGATTGTGATTGTGATTGTGATTGTGATTGTGATTGTGATTGTGATTGTGATTGTGATTGTGATTGTGATTGTGATTGTGATTGTGATTGTGATTGTGATTGTGATTGTGATTGTGATTGTGATTGTGATTGTGATTGTGATTGTGATTGTGATTGTGATTGTGATTGTGATTGTGATTGTGATTGTGATTGTGATTGTGATTGTGATTGTGATTGTGATTGTGATTGTGATTGTGATTGTGATTGTGATTGTGATTGTGATTGTGATTGTGATTGTGATTGTGATTGTGATTGTGATTGTGATTGTGATTGTGATTGTGATTGTGATTGTGATTGTGATTGTGATTGTGATTGTGATTGTGATTGTGATTGTGATTGTGATTGTGATTGTGATTGTGATTGTGATTGTGATTGTGATTGTGATTGTGATTGTGATTGTGATTGTGATTGTGATTGTGATTGTGATTGTGATTGTGATTGTGATTGTGATTGTTATTGTTATTGTTATTGTTATTAATATTAATACATCCTTAATGGTACTTAACACCCTATAAATAAACACTAAAGACAATGTCATGACCTGGTAATTAAAATATTGGTTTGATGCATAGAGCTATACAAACAAGTATTATATAGCTCTATTGTTTGATGACAATTAGTTAACAACAGGGTGGACCACGTGGAGGTTGTCATCTCCCACCCCACAATCAGTTAAAGGGGATCTTTATACATCGTTAAGGGGTACTCAACACACTATAAAAAACACTAAAGACAACGTCATGACCTTGTAATTAAAACCTTGTTAATGAGAACTCAATTACCCTTAATACCATGGCTCTGTCATGATCTATGTAATTATAAAACCTCTAGTTAATGAGAACTCAAATGACCTTAATGAATACCATGGACAGTGTCACGACCTTTGTAATTATAAAACCTTGTGAATGAGTACTCAAACAAAGACAAGGTCATGAACTTTGACATTACAAACTTTAATTAACCCTATGTGTGTCACAATATTTTACATGTCCTCATACAGTAGATAATAATAATAATAAAAACATGGTGGCCACCATGTAAGGGTTGCACAGAACAGATACCATGTAAACAATAAGAATAATAAAAGTTACAATAGGAATGAAATAAACTTCATCCAGAGTTCAGTATTTTAGCAATGAGGACAAAAACTGTTTCATGTCAACTTCCAAGAATGAATAAAACAGGCCAACGAATAGTGAAGTTTACAAAAAAAAAGATTTTGTGTTATTTTAAATGGGAAAATATCAATCTATCGAGCCTATGTCGCTCCATACTGTAGAAGGAAGGTCTCTTCGTCACCATTCCACCTTGATCTTTCTTGTGCTTGTCGCTTCCATGTGAAGCTTCCACGTGACGCTTCCACATTCTGTTGTGCCGTCCATCCAAGGCCAACTTGATCTGCCTCTTCGTGTTCTTGGGGTTCATTCTGTTATACAATGTGTCCATCTGTTGACATGACGCCTTAGATGAGGTGGTGAAGAAAGAGTTTTATGATACTGTGTAAGGTGGCTCAGCATCTTCACGTTAATCCTGTACTAGTATGATCAAACATAAAGAGAAAACAGTTTTAACTTTTTTTTTGGTCACTATTATACACTCATCTCTGACCTTTAAACTCAAATCTTAGTTTAAAAACTAAGATTTAACTAAGGTTTTAATTCAAAGGTCAAAGATGAGTGTGTAATAATAACCAAAAAAATGGCTTTTTATAAAGCATGCATATCTCTCCCTCAGTGACGCTCCTGGCAGTTTAACATACAGTATTCGTGCAAGGTAACTTGGGACTATGTTTTAATTATGAGACGTAAGAAATGTATATTTTCTGCCTACCTTCAAATTCCACTTGGGACCCTGGTATGTAGCTGAGAAATTCTTGATGTCCATCTCCTCAAGCCATGATGTATCTGTCTTTGTACTGTGTCGTCACATCTTCATGGTCCATGTTGACAGGGGGCAGAAAAGCAGTCGTCACAATCATCTGAAAGAAAATAACAATGTACTCACATCAGGACGAACCATATGAAAACAAATATAGATCATCAGGGCTCATGTTACAACGCTGCTTAAGCTCCACAGGGAACTAAGCACAAAATAATTATGCCAAAATACCGTGTCACATGTACAATTTATGACTAGTATCCTGCTTTTGTTTTGGTTAGCAGAAAACTGTTAAGCAATATTTTCTGCTTAAACAGCCAGATGAAATTTGGCCCTGATGACAAAACAGGACGATGCTGAATTAAGAAGAACTTTTTCCAGATACGAACATAGTCTTGTTTGTCTACAGAAAAAAATGTACTCCTTTTGAAGTAGAGAGTGAGGCATCCAGTTACAAAACTTTCTCCGAGTGTGAAGTGGAGAACCTCAACCCGTCTGATAAATTTTGATGGAACCAAATGAATCATGTCTTGCCAGTACCTTCCGGGAAGGGTTAATGAGATGGGGGTGTTTTATAACATGTGCGTTTTGCATCTCCCGAAGTATCTTCTTTGCATACATATTTAAATCCCAAGTGCAGCGTTTGTCTGCCCTCCTTTAACTTTACCTTGATACTTCGCCCTTAACAAAATGTCTGACCAAATTAACCGTGTGTTGGGTAGGATGTTCCTAGTTACCTTTAGACTCTCTTTACCCTACGTCTACTCTGTCCCGAATTTTCCTTCAAGATATCTTTGGTCCCTAGATATAACACTATTGTCGTCGGGACCTCGCCTTTTGCCAGGTATCTCCTGAGCCTAGTACCAGCCGTCCAGGCGTGCCCCAGACACGCTTTCCATGTCACTGTACCACCACTGTGCCGCTGCTGTGGCGAATGATACTGTCCCGGTACCCACGTTCTTGCTTCGGATTGATGAACATCTTTAGGCTCCCTGTTACCCTATGTCTTATCTGTCCCGAATTTTCCTTCAAGATATCTTTGGTCCTTAGATGTAACACTATTGTCGTCGGGACCTCGCCTTTTGCCGTATCTCCTGAGCCTAGTCCCAGCCGTCCAGGCGTGCCCCAGACACGCCTTTCCATGTCACTGTACCACCACTGTGCCGCTGCTGTGGCGAATGATACTGTCCCCGATAAACATCTGTATAAAAACCAATTCAAAGAAAAACAGCCTGGGTAATCTGTTCTGACCAATATTTTATCTTGTCAAAGTCTTGTATGTAGTTGAAAATGTTGTACACAATTTGTTAACAACCAACTCAACATTCACCAATCTTGTAAATGATTATTTATCTTAAACAGCAATATGCTAATTAAAGCAGCGGTTGTCTACACTGCTTATTTATGACCTTGCTACAAGCTACCCCCTTTTAGACAATTGAAAACATTAAGTCTGGCCTAATGTAGGATTCAAGTGCTCCAGACTTCCATCTCCCCATACTTTTCATTTGTTCCTCCCGAACCCCAAACATATCCTGCAACTATGAACTGAAAATGGTGTGGGGTTTACCTGATGGCCTTAATCCCTACTTTAAGATGTGATTAACTTGTCTGGCTGACATAGGGTCCCCCTTCAATGTACAAACAGTGAAGTATTGGCCTTCCTGTCAATAGAAATGATTGAACTTTACCCACTTGATCCGTTTTTGAATATCGTAGAACTACTTCCAAATTCCCTTCCTGATTAAAGGAAATATCACCAATACGCAACGCCCGGGAATTTGCCATCGTGAGTTGTAAACTCACTCACCCAAGACCAAGAATGCTGCTTTTAACAGCAGAGCTTCATATGCTGATTATACTTTAAACATTAACTATGCTACTTTAATAAAGGTCATATAAGCCAAATATGGTATGTCTGCAAGCTATGCTGCAACCGGATGAAGATGTCTGCAAGCTATGCTGCAACCGGAGCAACTGATTCCTTTTTAATCATTCATCTTCTCTTTTCATCTTCACACTCTTCTACGTTTGCATCGAACATTTTTGTCTTCATTTTAAAAATTACACCCTGTAATTGAACCTATTTTTAATCATGCATCTTGTCATTTCATGTGTATGCTCTGTTACATTTTAATCCAACATTATAATGTTTGTCACTTTTTGTAACCACTTTATGAATTGTTGTCTTCACTGCCAATAATTACACCCTGTAACTTGAATAACCGGATCCCTCGATCATTTTTAATCATGCGTCTTCTCATCTCATGTACATACTCTGTACGTTTAGTCCCACATTATAATGTTTGTTACTTTTTGTAACGACCGAATTTTCGTCTTCACTGACAATAATTACACCCTGTAACTTGAATAACCGGATCAACTGATAATTTTTAATCATGCGCCTTTGTTTTTCATATACGTAAGCTTTACGGTTTAGCCCGCCTCCATTGTTCGTTACATTTTGTACCGACATTTTTACGACACAACGTGTCATTGCCATGGAACATCAGTGCTGTGTTGACCGCCAGATACGAAAAACCAACCGATATTGGAAACGTACACCTGATCTATGCAAATCAACGCTTTCAGGTTCAAGCTAGTACTGACCTCCCTGCTAAGCTATGGTAGCTGCTACTGTTACCGATGATACTTAAACTATATAACGACTAAGAAAAGACTAAATTAACAAAGCTTTAACGTGTATGTTGATAGCATAGCCAGATAAGCCTTACCCTGGGTACCGCACCCAGCCCTATTCAATGTTCCCGCCAAACCATTGAACCGTGTAACTCTTTATACATAACAAGTATAAAGCAGATTTATTCTAATTCGCCCCAGGACCCAACCGAATAATTCAATATTTTGCAGACTGGCGGTATTAATACTAACCAGACTGCTCAGCACTGGCAATGTAATGGAACATCTTGAATCTTGCCGAGGGTCCAAGCGTCTACAATCCTCTTTCATCTTAGAAACAATGAAACTACCCGTGGGATCCTCCCAATTGTGCAATTTATGAACATATGAAATATAACTGCAAGTATAGAGAATCACACTGGATTCACCAACTCAAGACAGTCAAACCCTTTGGACTAAACATTAACACTGGTGATAAATAACTTCCCGTTACCCCCACTTCACTTCTGCGTGAGAACTATAATGTTGTTTATATTCTGTAACTCAAGTATAAATTAATTTTTTAAAGTTGTCCTATATATTTGTTACTATAACTATCTCATGTAAGTAACCCCCCTTCTTTTTTCCACAGGTCCCTCATACCTATTTTTAATACCATCGTACCTTTGATCTTGCTTTTTTCTATTAATTGACCATTGTTAATTGCATCATGATGCAACTTGTTCTCTAATTCTACCCTTTCATGTTTCCCTGCATTGTTAACGAACAATGCATTTACCACTTTTATGGTCCAGTAATCCATCCTTTCATATGAAACCTCCTTTGTCCTCGCCACTTTACTCGTATTGGTTCATAGCCACCAATTGTTTCTGAAATAGAATCTTTGATTGGCTGTTATTTTCCCGCTTCTTTTTTTCCCGAAAGAAATGTGTCCCATTAGGCGGTTCAGACACATCCCAGTCAGTCATTAAACAGACAACCTGAATAACACATCAAATACAACTAAAACAGGACAATGCTGAATTAAATAGAACTTTAAACAGGTCGATTCCAGCAACTCGGTTAGATGGTTCAGTCAACGTCCCGCTCAGTCATCAACAGCCAACCTGAATAACACCTCAAAAGCAAACTATTTGAAAAAAAAAGTTCCGAATTAAATAGTTTAAACGGATTGGATTTGTAAAAAACTTCCACCTTATTGAAGGTGAGGCGTCCAGCTACAGCAACAGGTCGATTCCAGCAAACTTAGTTAGACGGTTCAGTCAACGTCCCGGTCAGTTATCAAGCAGCCAACCTGAATAACACATGAAAAGAAAACTTTAAGGAAAAGGTTCTGAATTAAATAGAGCTTTAAACAGATTGGATTTGTTAAAAACTTCTTTATCTAAGGAAAAAAATATCTACCTTTGGAAGTAGTAAGTGAGGCGTCCAATACAGCGACAGGTCAATTCCAGCAACTCAGTTAGATGGTTCAGTCAACGTCCCAGTCAGTCATTAAACAGTCAACCTGAATAACACATCAAATACAACTAAAACAGGAAAATGCTGAATTAAATAGAGCTTTAAACAGATTGATATTGTCCAAAACTTCTTTATCTAAAGAAAAAATATCTACCTTATGAAGCACCGAGTGAGGCGTCCAGATACAGCAACAGGTTGATTCCAGCAACTCCGTTAGATGGTTCAGTCAAGGCCCCGGTCAGACATCAAGCAGCCAACAGAGTAGCACATCAAAAGAAATCTTTAAAAAAGAAGTTTCTGAATTAAAAGGAGCTTTATACAGATCGAAATTGTTAAAAACTTCTTTATCTACCTTATGAAGTAGTAAGTGATTTTCCAGCTACAGCAACAGGTCAATTCCAGCAAATTAGTTAGACTGTTCAGTCAACGTCCCGGTCAGTCATCAAGCAGCCAACCTGAATAACACATCAAAAGAAAACTATAAAGAAAAGGTTCTGAATTAAATAGAGCTTTAAACAGATTGGATTTGTTAAAAACTTCTTTATCGTGAGAAAAAATATCCACTTTAGAAGGTGAGGCATCCAGCTACAGCAACAGGTCGATTCCAGCAACTCCGTTAGATGGTTCAGTCAACGTCCCGGTCAGACATCAAGCAGCCATCCTGAATAGCACATCAAAAGAAAGCTATAAAAAAGAAGTTTCTGAATTAAAAGGAGCTATATACAGATTGGAATTATTAAAAACTTCTTTGTCTAAAGAAAAAAATATCTACCTTATGAAGTACCGAGTGAGGCGTCAAGATACAGCAACCGGTCGATTCCAGAAACTCCGTTAGATGGTTCAGTCAACGTCCCGTCAGACAGCAAGCAGCCAACCTTAATAGCACATAAAAAGAAAGCTTTAAAAAAGAAGTTTCTGAATTAAAAGGAGCTTTATACAGATTGGAATTCTTTAAAAACATCTTTATCTAAAGAAAAAAATATCTACCTTTGGAAGTAGTAAGTGAGGCGTACAAATACAGCAACAGGTCAATTCCAGCAACTCGGTTAGATGGTTCAGTCAACGTCCCGCTCAGTCATCAACAGCCTACCTGAATAATATATATAAAAAAAAAAGAAAACAAAGAAGGTTCTAAATTAAATAGAGCTTTAAACAGATTGGATTTGTCTAAAGAAAAAATATCCACCTTTTGAAGTAGAGAGTGAGGCATCCAGATACAGCGACAGGTCGATCCCTGTAACCCGAATAGGCGGTTCAGTCAACGTCCCAGTCAGTCATATAACAGCCAACTTGAATAATTCATCAAATACAACTAAAACAGGAAAATGCTGAATTAAATAGAGCATTAAACAGATTGATACTGTTCAAAACTTCTTTATCTAAAAAAATTATCTACCTTATGAAATACCGAGTGAGGCGTCCAGATACAGCAACAGGTCGATTCCAGCAACTCCGTTAGATGGTTCAGTCAACGTCCCACCCACACATCAAGCAGCCAACCTGAATAGCACATCAAAAGAAATCTTTAAAAAAGAAGTTTCTGAATTAAAAGGAGTTTTACACAGATTGGATTTGTTAAAAACAAGCCAGTCACATTAATTGAACATTTTTACGATTTTTGGATTTCATAATATGAGAGTTTCAGACTTGGTGTAATTGTTTGCATTCCGTTTTAATTACCATGGAGGAAAAAAATGACACCTTTTAATCCGGCTTTTTGGCCTGCTGAACAATTGAGATTCTGTACGGCGAAGCTAAATTACTTCAAGTCTGATATGAATGATACAAAATAATACAAACATAACCCATACAAAAATATCAATTACGACTTGTGTCCTTGCTCTATGGTCATTTGCCCTATTAATGGATTTCCCTAATGAACAGCCCTCATCTGCACGCCCCACCCCCCTCCATGGAGGGGGACCAATAAGACACATTTTTTCCTAGGAAATTCTGTCGTAGCGACGAGTTAGTCTGCGTCGTCTGGTTCCTGGACTCACTTGCCGCGTCGATTATCATACTTCTGTTGAGCGTCAGAGAGGGCCAGACTATAATAAGAAATTTGTATCATGATGGGAAGGCTAATTCCAATCGCAGATTGATTTCGATCGCCGTCAAATTCAAAAATCAAAGTCATTTTCGTCTCACCGTCTGGCTGGATTTGCTTTCACATGATAAATATGGGAGTTAGGTAAGTACAGATCGGGTGCTAATTTGGCTAGACGGTGGTACTTGACCAGACTGAAGTGAGCACCAAATTTGAGCCCAACACCAAATTTGGTGATGAGCACCAAATTTGTTGCCAGCACCAAATTTCAAAAAAACTGTCAACGACCGTCAATGACCGTCGAAGACAGTGCGATGGGATTGTACACGCGTAAGGTATGGGCAGATACAAAGCCAGGAGTTCCAACTAAATTGGACGGTATAATTAATTTTTATTTCATAAATCTGTTCCACATACCCTTGGCTATATCAGATTAGCGCCCCAATTTGTTAAGTTTGCTAATTAGCTCAGCCCAATTAATTTAATAAGGGAAGAATTTACGAATTTTGGTACTGTATGCACTGTATGCGTAAGGTATGGGCAAATACAAAGCCAGGAGGTCCATCTTAATTGGACAATATTATTATTTTTTATTTCATAAGTCTGTTCCACGTTCCCCTGGCTATATCAAAGTAGCGCCCAAGTGTTTTAAGTGTGCTAATTAGCCCAGCCCAATTAATTTAATCAAGGAAGAATTTACGAATTTTGATACTGTATGCGCTGTATGCGTAATGTAGGGGCAAATAAAAAGGCAAGAGTTCCATCTTAATTGGAAAATATTATTAGTTTTCATTTCATAAATCTGTTCCTTATACCTTTGGCCATGTCAGATTAGCGCCCCATTGTGTAACGTTTTCTAATGAGCTCAGCCCAATTAATCCAATTAGGGAAGAAATTTCGAATTTCGTACTGTAGTTATACGCTATTATGCCTAATACATGCGTGGGGTATAGGCAAAAACTAAACAAACGGATTCCGTCTAAGTTGGAAAATATTAATATTATTTATCTCATAAATTTGTTCCACATACCCATGGCTAAATCAATTTAGCACCTCGACGTGTTACCTTACCTAATTAGCTCAGCCCAATTAATTTAATCAAGAGAATCATTCACGAATTTCTTACTATACATTGTATGTACACACGCGTAAGGTATGGGCAAATACAAAGCCAAGAGTTCCATCTTAATTGGAAAATATTATTAATTTTTATTTCATAAATCTATTCTTTATACCTCTAGCTATGTCATATTAGCGCCCCAACTTGTTAAATCTGCTAATTAGCTCAGCCCAATTAATTAAATAAGGGAAGAATTTACGAGTTTTTGTACTTTATACGCTGTATATATACTTAGAAAACGAGCGCGCAAGTAATGGGCAATTACAAAGCCAAGAGTTTCATCTTAATTGGAAAATATTATTAATTTTTATTTCATAAATCCATTCCTCATACCCCTGGCTATATCAGATTAGCGCCCCAACTTGTTAAGTCTGCTAATTAGCTCAGCCCAACTAATTTAATAAGGGAAGAATTTACGAGTTTTTCTACTTTATACGTTGTACATGCTATACAAAGAACAAGCGTAAGATATGGGCCAACAAAAAGCCAAGAGTTCCATCTTAGTTGGACAATATTTTTAATTTTTATTTCACAAATCTGTTCCTCATACCCCTGGCTATATCAGATTAGCGCCCCAACTTGTTAAGACCGCTAAAATTAGCTCAGCCCAATTAATTTAATCGAGGAAGAATTTACGAGTTTTTCTACTTTATTCGCTGTACATTATGCTATACAAAGAACAAGCGTAATGTATGGGCAACTACAAAGCCAAGAGTTCCATCTTAATTGGAAAATATTATTAATTTTTATTTCATAAATCTGTTCCTCATACCCCTGGCTATATCAGATTAGCGCCCCAAATTGTTAAGTCTGCTAATTAGCTCAGCCCAATTAATTTAATCGAGGAAGAATTTACGAGTTTTTCTACTTTATTCGCTGTACATTATGTATGCTATACACAAAGAACAAGCGTAAGATATGGGCAAACAAAAAGCCAAGAGTTCCATCTTAGTTAGACAATATTATTAATTTTTATTTCATAAATCTGTTCCTCATACCCCTGGCTATATAAGCCCAGCGCCCCAAATTGTTAAGTCTGCTAATTAGCTCAGCCCAATTAATTTAATAAGGGAAGAATTTACGAGTTTTCTACTTTATACGCTGTACATTATGCTATACAAAGAACAAGCGTAAGGTATGGGCAATTACAAAGCCAAGAGTTCCATCTTAATTGGAAAATATTATTAACTTTTATTTCATAAATCAAATCCTCATACCCCTGGCTATATCAGATTAGCGCCCCAACTTGTTAAGTCTGCTAATTAGCTCAGCCCAATTAATTTAATCAAGGAAGAATTTACGAGTTTTTCTACTTTTTACGCTGTACATTATGCTATACACAAAGAACAAGCGTAAGGTATGGGCAATTACAAAGCCAAGAGTTCCATTGGAAAATATTATTAATTTTTATTTCATAAATCCATTCCTCATACCACTGGCTATATCAGACTAGCGCCCCAACTTGATAAGTCTGCTAATTAGCTCAGCCCAATTAATTTAATAAGGGAAGAATTTACGAGTTTGTGTACTTTATGCGCTGTACATTATGCTATACACAAAGAACAAGCGTAAGGTATGGGCAATTACAAAGCCAAGAGTTCCATCTTAATTGGAAAATATTATTAATTTTTATTTCATAAATCTATTCCTCATTCCCCTGGCTATATCAGACTAGCGCCCCAACTTGTTAAGTCTGCTAATTAGCTCAGCCCAATTAATTTAATCAAGGAAGAATTTACGAGTTTTTCTACTTTATTCGCTGTACATTATGTATGCTATACACAAAGAACAAGCGTAAGGTATGGGCAATTACAAAGCCAAGAGTTCCATCTTAATTGGAAAATATTATTTAATTTTTATTTCATAAATCTATTCCTCATTCCCCTGGCTATATCAGACTAGCGCCCCAACTTGTTAAGTTTGCTAATTAGCTCAGCCCAATTAATTTAATCAAGGAAGAATTTACGTGTTTTGTACTTTTAACGCTGTATATATGCTATACAAAGAACAAGCGTAAGGTATGTGCAAATACAAAGCCAAGAGTTCCATCTAAATCGTAAAATATTATTATTTTTTATTTCATAAATCTATTCATCATACCCCTGGCTATATCAGATTAGCGCCCCAACTTGTTAAGTTTGCTAATTAGTTCAGCCCAATTAATTTAATCAAGGCAGAATTTACGAGTTTTTGTACTTTATACGCTGTACATTATGCTATACAAAGAACAAGCGTAAGGTATGGGCAATTACAAAGCCAAGAGTTCCACCTTAGTTGGAAAATATTATTAATTTTTATTTCATAAATCTGTTTCTCATACCCCTGGCTATATAAGCCCAGCGCTGGGCTTATATAGCCAGGGGTATGAGGAACAGATTTATGAAATAAAAATTAATAATATTTTCCAATTAAGATGGAACTCTTGGCTTTGTAATTGCCTATACATTACGCTTGTTCTTTGTGTATAGCATAATGTACAGCGTATAAAGTAGAAAAACTCGTAAATTCTTCCTCGATTAAATTAATTAGGCTGAGCTAATTAGCAGACTTAACAAGTTGGGGCGCTAGTCTGATATAGCCAGGGGTATGAGGAATAGATTTATGAAATAAAAATTAATAATATTTTCTAATTAAGATGGAACTCTTGGCTTTGTAATTGCCCATACCTTACGCTTGTTCTTTGTGCATAATGTACAGCGCATAAAGTAGAAAAACTCGTAAATTCTTCCCTTATTAAATTAATTGGGCTGAGCTAATTAGCAGACTTAACAAGTTGGGGCGCTAATCTGAGTTAGCCAGGGGTATAAGGAATAGATTTATGAAATAAAAATTAATAATATTTTCCAATAAAGATGGAACTCTTGTCTTTGTAATTGACATTACTTACGTGCTTGTTATCTAAGTATAAACAGCGTAACAGTATAAAAACTCGTAAATTCTTCCCTTATTAAATTAATTGGGATGAGCTAATAAGCAGACTTAACAAGTTGGGCGCTAGTCTGATATAGCCAGGGGTCTGAGAAATAGATTTATGAAATAAAAATTAATTATACCGTCCAATTTAGTTGGAACTCCTGGCTTTGTATCTGCCCATACCTTACGCGTGTACAATCCCATCGCACTGTCTTCGACGGTCATTGACGGTCGTTGACAGTTTTTTTGAAATTTGGTGCTGGCAACAAATTTGGTGCTCATCACCAAATTTGGTGTTGGGCTCAAATTTGGTGCTCACTTCAGTCTGGTCAAGTACCACCGGCTACTAGCCAAATTAGCACCCGATCTGTACTTACCTAATATTTTCCAATTAAGATGGAACTCTTGGCTTTGTATTTGCCCATACCTTACGCGTGTGTTTAGTATATCATACAACGTATAGTAAGAAATTCGTGAACGATTCTCTTGATTAAATTAATTGGGCTGAGCTAATTAGGTAAGGTAACACGTCGAGGTGCTAAATGGATTTAGCCATGGGTATGTGGAACAAATTTATGAGATAAAAAATATTAATATTTTCCAACTTAGACGGAATCCGTTTGTTTAGTTGTTGCCTATACCCCACGCATGTATTAGGCATAATAGCGTATAACTACAGTACGAAATTCGCAATTTCTTCTCTAATTGGATTAATTGGGCTGAGCTCATTAGAAAACGTTACACAATGGGGCGCTAATCTGACATAGCCAAAGGTATAAGGAACAGATTTATGAAATAAAACTAATAATATTTTCCAAGTAAGATGGAACTCTTGCCTTTTTATTTGCCCATACCTTACAGGCTTACGCATACAGCGCATACAGTACAGAAATTCGTATATTCTTCATTGACTAAATTAATTGGGCTAAGCTAATTAGCAGACTTCAAACACTGGGGCGCTAATCTGATATAGCCAGGGGTATGAGGAACAGATTTATGAAATAAAAAATAATAATATTGCCCAATTAAGATGGAACTCTTGGCTTTGAATCTACCCATACCTTACGCGTGTACAATCCTTCCGCACTGTCTTCGACGGGTTATGACGGTCGTTGACAGTTACATCGAAATTTGGTGCTAGCACCAAATTTTTTTGCCATCACCAAGTTTGGTGTTGGGCCCAAATTTGGTGCTCACTTCAGCCTGGTCATGAACCGGGCATTATATCAATCGCAAATGCAATATGGCAGCACCTGATCGTCTGAATTTTCCAGGTTCCTTGAATGTTAGAAGCCAAAAGGACTGGCACACATTATGTAGTGAGGTAAGGAAAAACTAATGAAGGTTAATTGACATTATTACTTAAATTCCCTCAAAAACAAATGAGCTAAACTAAAGTAATTTGATTCAAAATCAACTGAACAAAAACCAAAACGTCTCATCACAACCTCACATCCCATTCGCACATCCCATTCGCACATCACAATCACATTTGAAACACAGTCACTGATGACAGTGTCAAAACAAAAACACCAGGGCCCAATTTCATCATCATGACTCAGCTTACTGCCGAATTCTGTGCTTACGATCGTCATTCTCCGCTTACGTGTAAGCACTGAATTTCTGCGCTAGCTGTGTAAGCCAAGAATGGATAGTAATGCATGGTAACCAGACTGTATACTGTAACGTGAAGTACGTGAAGTTTACTTGGTGCTGTGCATGCAATTCATGTGGAGCTTGGCAAAATGTAGCGCGCATGATCGGGCGCATGCGCACATTTGCCTTACGCAAATTTAACGCCTAAAAGCTTGAAGTTTGTGTGGCCCATCTTGAAGATTGCGCGGCCAAATGTCGTGGCTCTGCTTCTGCCAAATTCAGCCCTGACGACCAACATTCTCAGCTTACTGTGCAAGCACCGAATTTCTAGTATCGCAGACTGTCGGTCACTTTATGCCAAAATCACCTTGTATCTATTCTAAGTCACATCGTACCCAAGTTACTTAACTTAGTTAGACAGTACTATTGTTATATAACCAACCCTCTTGTAAAGTGTCCTGTGCGTTGTTACTCTCCCACCAGATAGCCAAGTACGGTTCATTTTTGTAGGTATTTTAATTATGTCTGAAGTTAGTTATAGTACCACATTTTTAAAGTAAAATTCCCTGACAAACCTGCATTCACTTAGATTTACATCGTGTGATGACAATTGTGAATGGGAACCCCTTTTCTGTTACCAATACTTTTATTTATTTTGCGGACCGACTACAAATTACCAATGCAAAGAAGTTGGTGTTTTGAAGAACAATATAAATGTATTTTTTTTCATAATTGCAAAATGGAAAGTTCTACCAGGATTAGTAAACAAAATGCACAATATACCAGCCCTCCCCCCTCCAACCCCAAATAATGTGCTATCTGTTGTCAATTCAGTCTCTCCGCATCCTTCTTAATTGTTGTTCTCATTCCATCTTATACCAACCAGTACAATCTCTGCAAGCGCAAGCTCCAGGCCAAGAAAGATGCGTTATTGATCCTTGCAGAAGAGCTGGACAATGTCCGACAAGAGAAAGATGCTTTCCGTCTTATGGCTGAACAGCTGAGAGAGAAATATCAAACACTCAAGAAACAATGTTCTGACAGAGAAAGGGTAGGTTAATTGAGTGACATGGTTTGAAGGAGTACATGTGTTTTCCCCTTGTGAAGTTCGTTTGATTATTGTATAAATCTTATGTTAAATTGATTGTAATCCTATGATCCAAAGGGTTAAAAGCAGCCACACTCTCCATGCACTGTCGAATCTTATGTTGTCACAACCTTTCGAATTTACACAATGTACAAGGGTACTACACCAATAACATTTAAACAAAAACAATTACCCTCACTCAATTGTAAATCACACGAGACCATTCCAAATACATGTAGAACAGACACGTTTTGTTTGGTTCTGTTGGTCGGAAGACTGTTGTATTGGCTCAAATTTGACACTGGACCACAGGGTCTAGACCAAAGGTTCGAGTGTTTTGCCTGTTAACTCATGAATGAACAAGTTCAGTTCTCTTATGGTTTCTAGTTGAATAATAAAAGCACACTGAGTAATATCTTCAACAAAGACAAGTGATAGTACAGTGTTACCTTTGAGTCTGATTAACACCTTTCAATTCTATTGAATATTGAAATATGTATACCCATTAAAGATAAATGGGATAACTATTATCTTACATAGCGTATGTCTTAGTGATTGTTCAAATAAAACAGTAAGCATGTTAAAATGTTCTGGTCTTGTTGAAACAATTCTGGGCCAGTATGGATTTTGAGCAACCAGGCCTGTGGTCTTGGTGATTTTCCCCCAAATTCGAGCCCTGTATCATAGGGATGTTGGTTACTTAAAGTCACCTGGAAGTGGTATTTTTTCAAAATAAAGCTTTTGTCACTAATATATGTGTTTTGATGAGTGGAATGTGAATAAACAGTTAACTAAGGTTTTTAAAAATCAGTTCTTATGTTATTTACAAATTTAAGAGTAGACCCCGACCCGAGAGGGCGCTGTTCGTAACGTCAATCGAGGCAGACTTTGCCTGTAATGCGTAGAGTAAACACAATTGCAAAGTACATGTACGGACCAAGTCGTGAGTTTGTACGTTTCAAAAAAATATTTGTTTTGTTTTTTTCGGCAATGCCGACCAGGTGTATTGCCGCAGAAAAACACTTTTTGAAACGTCCAACTCACGACTTGGACGTACATGTACTTTGCACGTGTGTTTACTATACGCATTGCAGGCAAAGTCTGCCTCGATTGACGTCACAAAAGGGGTAGGCGCAGTCAGCCCCCCCAAACAACTTTATATATTTTTTAAACATATAAATCGTGACAAACAATTACTAAAAAAATTGTTTTATTGTTCGTAAGCATATACTCTTATGTTTGAAAGAAAAAAATCTATTTCCAGGTGACTTTAATACAACTTACATAGAGATAAGAACTCAGCAAATCAGTTCTTTGTGTGAGGCAAGAATTGATGAATTTAAAATATCTTCTGTTTGGTTTTGCAGGCTTTGGGACTATCATCCAATGAAAGTGACCCAGTATCAGAGAGAAGGAATCATGTAAGTGTCTTCATCTTTTCTCTTAAATAATGATGGTCTATAAGATGTTTGAGTCACTCCAGACAAAGATGGCTTCCATATGAATTTTTCTGATAAGAGAATTATAAATCTCAGATCAAAAACATAATGCTTGCTATCACTGAGTACACTGCGGCTACTACAGTGAACATTGGGAAATGAGTGACCTCAGCTAGTTAATGATGTAGTAATTGTAGATTTAGACATTTGTGGAATCATTTATCAATCAAATATGAGACACATACATGTTTCTACATCCAAAATATATTTTAAACATGTGTGTCAGTATTAAATCTTTGAAGAGGCAAGACCTTCTTAATAGTATATGGTTTTATGAAATTACCGCAACAAATTAAAATACATGCAGTCCATCTTAACCCTGCCCGCTCCCCCTCCTTGCAAACACTCCACTGTTTGTTTAAATTGTGACACACCAGGTTATCATGATGAACAAGTGTACATGTTCTATTATTGTCTGAACCTTGTAGGCATGAACTGGGTCCATCTATTATCAATGGATACTGAACACTCATGTCTAAGCCCTGATTATGCCCTGATCATGTCATACATGGCATACATGGCAATGTAAATGCAACAAAGAAGAAGAAAAATTTCTACAAGTGATTACCATACATTGTTTATTTATTGTTGATAGCCCAGCGGGTTAGGTAATGGAAAATTAATTCAAAAATCAACATGACAGACAATAATAAACTGGGTTGAAGGTGTTGTAAAATGAAATGTCTTGTGGCTACCTGTTCAATATTAAATGTCCCTGTTGTATGCAGTGAGGTTGGTTGCCTCCAAGTTGCCTGTAAAACTGTTCCGTGTTTATTAAAGCCCTTACACTACGACTGTAGATTGAATATGTTTTTATGTTATAACAGAGTCTAGCCCAAGTACTACGGGAAGCTAGAGAACAGAATAAGAAAGCTGAAGCCAAAATTGCTGACTTGGAACAGAAACTGCTGGAAGCCCAAGGTGATATCAAGGTAAGAGATACTTATTAGCAAACCAGCCTGTAATCATGCCTCTCCATCCATCATGACTCCATAATCAATTCAGTTGGTTAGTCCCTGTGTACTCAGATGCTGTTTGTAAAGACAATCAGAGATAACAACACTATGAGACTGTGATTCTCTTGCACTTTTACTACAATTACACCAAGCCTAAAACACCCCTTTGCTTTAGCCTGTCAGCATTGGGCCATAAACCTTCCAACGTATCGTAGCAGTACAAGTAAAATCATCTATTTTTCCCAAATATGTAAAAAGAATCACTTAGATTCACAGACAAATCTTTTCCTAAAATTTCAAATCAAAATGTCAAATATGTATATTATTTGGAGGTTTTTAAGATGGAATGTCTGGTACAACCACTATGGTCTAGTTAAGGGTTTTTTTAAACTAAAGCCTGAGTTGACGAGACCTATAAATGAGCAATTTATCAATATTCTTATGTATTCTTTGTTAGGTAAACAAGTCTTGATTAATGACTTTTTGTAATTGAAACACACATTTTTTTAATTTGTTTGAGATTTTGTTATGTTAAATTCTACTATTTGTATTATTTGTCAGCTACTAAGAGAGAATATTGCCAGACAGCGGATCGGAGATGATGGAATTGGAACCAGACATTTTCCAGCTCATGAAAGAGAAGGACTTGTCAATCAGCTTGAAGCAGCAAGAGAACAGGTTTAACCACTTTACTATTATCATTGTATTCAATTATTGCTGTTCATTAATTAAGACTGCATTAATGGCTTTGTCATAGAGGTGTTAGATGACTTGCACAATGTAAGTGCAATGTTGTACTCCTTCTGGAGGTCTCCAAATAGGTATAGCTGGGGTAATGATTTGCTTAGAAAACAAGAGACATTAATTACGAGTGTGTTTGATTAGCTTCCCCGGGTCAACCTTAGTGTGCTTATCTGGGTGATGCGCTCTGGACATGATGAGCTCATAGAAAACCAATTTTCCCTGACTTTCACACCAGCGCACCTTGGGACAGTCAACTGGAATTACTTTCATTGTATGCATACTACTGGTTAATTCACAACAAAAGATCCTAAAATAATTATTCTCAAAAGTTAAATACAAGCCCATGTTGATACAAAAGTACTCGTCCTTGAATACAAAAATACTTACACAGGCGCTGTTTTTATAATGGTGAAATGTGTATCAAACTTCCTGAAAGTGTCTCACTGAGTTACAACCAAAATGGTGGCCATTGAGAAAGTTTTTCATTGTGGCGTCATGCACCTCGGTCAGCCCCAAGTAGCCCACTCCATGAGCAGGTTACGTGGATCTGACCAGGGTGAACCACATCATTTACGTCGAAGCTATTCAAATGCCTCGAGGGGAAGACCTTGGTCGACCTGATTCGGAAACTAATTGAACGTACCATAAGATAACTATTAACACAAAGCTTGATGTTTTTTATTGTGTTATCCAGCTTCAAGCTTTAGAGAGAGACCTTGTTGCTAAGATAGATGAGCAGACAGAGCTGGTTACCGAGCGAGGTTACTTTAGAGACAAAGCTGAAAGACTCAATCAAGAACTGAATTATGTCTTAGCGGGTGATGAGAAGAGAATCGTGGATGTTGATGCTCTTATTATGGAAAATAAGTAAGTATCATTAAGAACCTTGAGGGAAATCTCTTCAATGTTGAAGGTGTTGGTGAAAGAACAAGGAAGAGTAGTTACATCAACTAGTAATTGCGCAGTTTTATTTCGCATTGTTGCAATATTTCAAAAAGCTTTGACTTGAGGTTAGCGCACACTTCATACATTTACTTGTATGTTTATACTAAACTAAGCAGGGAACCCGTCGCAAATACTGTACCTTACAATTTACAGTAGTAATGTTCATAAAGTAAGATTTTTCTGTGCATAGCAAATGTTTGTGTTAAAGAGATTATTTATGCATGTGTGCTTTCATCTTTGATAGTTAATGGAATGAACACACGCCATAGTTGGAGATCACAAGCAACTAAAATCAAAACTTTACAGATTTAGAGTATCAGCATTGAGGTTATCAACATGACAGTTTTAGGGTTCTGTATCAATGAGCTACTCACCAGCAGTACCCCATGTCATTGACAGACTGCCTCGGTCGAGGCGTTGGTTCAAAGGAGACAAATCTATCATTGAAGGGTTTGGGGGTGGGGGGTTGAAATGTGTGGAATGACTAAAACATCTACTCTAGAATAAAGAAAGTTGTCAGTTGATTGCTTTCAAGTTGCTTAAGGATTGTTTTCTCCATGACTAACCATTAAGTATTGACCCCCTAACCTTGCACCAATGACAGCTACTGTCTGCCACGCTTCTTATTTTGAGGGTCAAACTGAACATACAAATTATGATATGCATGTAAATGCCACAATGCCTAACTGCACACTACACTTTGCGAAACACAGGGACATTGACTTTCAAAATAGCACAACTAAGATTATTGTGATGATGCGCCAGGTCAATATGAAGACACAAATCTGTATCACACATCAATGTAAAACCACAAGTAAATTGAGATGCTGATTTGTCCCTGATACAACAATTATTTATTTAAATAGTTATTGTTTTGTGTATTAAATAATGTTGGTTTCATCTTTTCAGGTATGTGAAGGAGAGATTGAAACAGGCTCTGGAAGAAAAAAGTATTGCCCACGCTACAGTCTCTAAATACAAGGTAATATTATTCATCAACTTGTTAGATGAACACGGGGGGGCATTTATTAAGATCATGGCTCTGCTTTATAGAACTGTTTAGCACACAATCGTGCTCAGCAAATATGCTAAGCAAATGTAATCAGCAAATAGGCTTAGCAAATATGCTAAGCAAATGTACTCAGCAAATAGGCTCAGCAAATATGCTAAGCAAATGTGCTCAGCGAATAGGCTCAGCAAATATGCTAAGCAAATGTGCTCAGCAAATATCCCCAGCAAATGTCCTCAGCAAGCTCAGCAAAAGTGCTCAGCAATTGTGCTGAGCAATTGTGCTGAGCAAATGTTCTAAGCACAAAAAAAATGCCATCACCAAAATCAGGTAACTGGTCTTAATGTGATGTGATAGTATGACTGGTTATTTGTATGAATTAACACTGATGCTCATGGTGATACTCAGTGTGTTGCTTTATCTGGGTTTGCATTAGTGATACTCATGATTCTGCACTCTAGATTTCACTTTCTGTGGTTTTGTTCTCAGACTGCCCTTGAGAGACGAAGAGGTAAAAACACCATTAAGCTGGGATCAGCAACAAGTGGAGGGCTCCTGGTATCACCAAAACAAGGTAAACAAACTATACTCTAAATGCTGTCTAGGTGTTGAACATTATATGCCATTGGTCTTCTGTCAAAGATCTTTATCTTTATTTCATAATGTAGCTCCACACACTTTGCAGGAGAAAATATATTGAGCGCTTTAAGGCGCACATTGGTTGTGGTCAAATGCTTAATAAGAACAACGTATTATTTTTTTTATTATTATTATTATTATGTGGTGTGACTTCAAGCCATTAATCCTGTTTGTTGTGTAACGCACTTAAAAAAAAAAAAAAACACTTGTCGTAAAAACAATGAAAGAGAAGAGGTTTGCCTCAATGTTTCTGGCTGGTCCGGAACCAGTATGTACTACCCCACTTTGTATACCTTTCAATTTGTTGTACATGTATTATGGTTAAATCATCTCATTAAATCCTTCTAAACATGCTCCAGCAACTTTAATTATTCGTGGCCTTGAGTGTCATTTATTACAAACATGACGCACTATACATGTAATTGTACTTTTATAATGGCATTTCATTGTATGATTATGATGATGGTGATGAGAATTGTCTTTGATTTGTTGATTAGTTGAGCAGCTTCTTGCTGAGGGTAAATCAGGAGGTATAGCAGCAACACCTTCATCCGTTGCTGATCTACAGTCACTAGCATCAGCTCTACTCGATACCATACATGATAAGAATATGGCTCTTAACCACCATAGAAATACAAATAAGTAAGTAGCTTAACACGGACTACACACAATGTAGTGTTGGGAACTAGTTCAAAACATGGGTTTGAATCACTTTCACAGCTCCGTGTGCTTGCAATACTCAACAATTACTTCTTCTTCTCTCTTGAGTGAAAGAGTTGTTGTTTATATGAGCCCCAGTTGTTTATATGAGCCCCAGTTGTTTATATGAGCCCCAGTTGTTTATATGAGCCCTAGCCCTATATAGGACTCTTTCTCTGTACACAGGAACAGAGTCCTAAGTATTGAGGCCCGTTTCTGGGGCGGAAAAATTTCACAGCTTCATAACTTAAATCTTACCTGCAACAAGCCACTAATTTCAACAGATTCACATTCCATGACGGTATACATTTTTCTGCGGTGGGTTTTGGTCCTCATATTTTCCTCACAAATCCGTCATTCTCGTGAAATAATGCAGCTTCCAACGTTAAAAAATGCCCGTTTCGATCGTTTTCTCACAGTGTTGTCTGTTGTCGTGCGTACGCGTAAACATTCGCGTGCAAGACGCATGATGCAAGCGTAGACGCATGAATTCTTGGTCACCGTATCTTGACTGCACACAGCGTTAACAACACAATTCAAAATGTGCGCGTCGCGCGTCTTGCGTACACACGGCAGACTGTGAGAGTACGGACAAAAATGGGAATTCCTTAACGTTGGGAGCTGCATTATTTCATGAAAATGACGGATTTGTGAAGAATATATGACGATCAAAACCCACCGCAGAAAAACATATGCTGCCATGGAATGTGAATCTGTTGAAATTGGTGCTTTCTTGCAGGTAAGATTTGAGTTATGAAGCTGTGAAAATTTTCCGCCCCAGAAATTTACCCTGATGTCCAGGACGTCACTGTAGTACAAAACGAAAGTGTAAGGCCGCCAGGGCTATATGAGCCCCAGTTGTTTATATGAGCCCCAGTTTTGTTGCTTGTTCTGAATACTTCTAAAGGTGTTCAGATGGTTACAGAAATGCATCTATTTTGAGGGTAGTAACAATGCAGGGAATAACCCATGACACCCACAGCAATTGTCATGGTGACCTGTGCTTTTGCTATGGTGCCCTTTGCAAAGTTCCAATACAAAATTATGTTTTCCTCATAGAAGTGCCCCTTAACATAGGGACATTGTTGTGCCCCTTCAATAGTTTGAGGCATGATTAAATGTACTGCACTTTCATACCTACAATTAAAGCATGTAGTACACGACTCTGATTATTTTTTATTACTAAACCATAACGTCAGCAAATAGCAGTATTTTGTGGTTTTAGGTTGCTTTTCATGGATGTTTGATTTATTTTTGAGAATCTGAAAGTAACATAATTATGTTACCATGCTGTAATGTTGTTTTCATCTTTAGAATACTTGGTCAGCGAGTGGCCGAACTGGAAAAGAAATTGAAGACCCTTGAGATATCAGGACTGTGGAACCTTCCGCCTGGTAAGCTGACCTACTTTACTGCTCTTATCCATGACTTGGTGGTATTTGTCATTGGTCATAGTTTATTTAAGATTCATGCACTGAATCTACTTTGTAAAACACAAGATTACATTATAGCATAAATTTGTGGAAGTGTCGTGGCCGAGCGGTTAAGAGCACAGAAATACTGGTGTTTCTGATCGCAGAGTGTGGGTTCGAATCCCCAGCCATGACACTTGTGTCCTTAAGCAAGACACATAACTAGCACTTCGTCCTTTGGATGGGACGTAAAGCTGTTGGTCCCATGTGTTGTGTAACGCATGTAAAGAACCCAGTACACTTATCGAAAAGAGAAGGGGTTCGCCCTGGTGTTCCTGGCTGTGGCTGCTTCATGCGCCGTAGCACCTTGTAAACCCTTATGAGTACTACATAATTGGGTCTCAGATATCATCACTGCAATAACCTATCTTTCTGAAAGTTTGTATATACTCAGCACCTTGAGAACCTATAATACTTTGATATTATTATTATATTATTATGATTATTAAATTTGTGTCAATTTGGACAATTTTGCATAAAATGATTATTTTGGCCATTTTGGCTGCTGTCAAATTGTGGGTTTTTTGTGTAGTGATTTAGCTCATTTCCAGTATGGACTGTACATGTAAGTCCATAAGTTAAACTTGTCCCATTATTTTTTACCTGGCATTTTTGTAGGTAGAAATGCTGCTTTTGTTGCCAATGAAGTTCAGAACATGAAAGCTGGTCAGTCATCCCTGGTACCCCGCCAAGCATCAGATGCAAGTGATGATACAAATCTTGTTGGAATTGAAAGTGTGACCAGTTTAACCTCATCATTAAATTCCAGTACTACAAGTTCACCAAGTCACCAGCTGGGATCTTCACATAGTGATAATAGCAGCTTGCTGACTCCAAGACAAGATGAACTTACAGAAGATGAGGAAGAGGTCAGTCTCCATCGATCTCCATTAAATTCTTCTACGAGTACTTCAGCAAAACCAATATGTTCGTTTCTATATTGTGATTTTGTTTTCTCGTTTTTCTTAGGGAGCGTCTCAAAAGTCGGAACGGTAGGAACGTTCTTTTTGGATCGCAAGAGTATCCCCGCCGCTTTACTTGGAGCGGTCCTTTGGACCGCCAGAGCGATCTTTTGGATCGTTCCAAATGCGTGACCGCGTCCAATCTCATGTTAGAACGTTTCTAATGTCATAAAGTTGCGATCCTGCGGGCATATGCCCGCAGGAACGTTCTTTTGCGCTAGGAACGTGCCCGACTTTTGAGACGCTCCCTTACTGTCCCATGAACTATCTCCCTTGCTAACATTCTCTGGACTTTTAAGGCCATTCGGATGGGCAACACTCTAGTCTTTGGTTTAAACAAAAAAAGCAAATCAGCCATTTTAATAAATAAAGAAAATAAATGTTACCCCCTATGTATCATGTGTATGGATGTTGGCTTTTGGGGTTATGTGTTTTACAAATCTAAAGATGAAACAAATACTGATGTTTTATAAAAGCTTTATAGAACTTTGATGTGAACTTTGTTTATTTGTGATAGACACTACAGTAACTGAAACATACTAATGCAATTGACTTGATGAATTCTCATTTCAGTTAAACGAGTTGAGTCAGCTGATGCATGCAACTCGTGGTATGGAGTCTGAGGCATTGAGTATTCAATTAAGCAACAATGAAGCAATAACATCGACAGATACAACAGCCAAAGAGTCGGGAGACTCAGTAGGAATAGTGGCTCAACCAACAAGGATTCCCACCTCTCCATCACCAGACACTTATATTGATGATACAGTCAATGAATCACTCGCACTTCTCAACAATTTCTCTGAATCAGAAGACATTCCTCCAGTTAGTCACATTAACCTGGATGTTAGTAGCTACTTAGGTGAAGATGAGGAGCCAGTTTGTGAATTTAAGACTTTGCCTGAATACCTTGATACTCCAGAAGGCGATACTACAGATACATACAGTGAGTTAAGGAGTCCATCTTATTCAGCCATTTCAACTGTTCCCAAGACTGAAATGCAGGATGAGTTGAACTCTGTGGAAGATTTATTGGAGACTGTTTCTGAGAAGCTGTCGAGTCGATACCGAGACTCCTCCGTTGGCTCTACAGCAGGTCAAGAAGGAGCTCAAGAAGGCTCACCAAGACCTTGTTCTCCATTACTGTGTAGAGAACAACAAGCACCGAGTAAAGATAAAACAACAGCATTGATAAATGTAGACACTACAGCTCACTGTGTGTAAACAATAATGCAATCACAACCTTGCCCAGTGTCTGTATTGTGCAATATATTCCCACAGTGTATTCATTGCACATCATTCCTGCCCACCATTTTAGGTATCAAATACAAAAAGATATGACATGTATCAATGAATCCATCCTCCTACCCTAGACCTTAGTCCAACCTCCAACAGAACTAATAATCCTGTTGGTAGACCACTCCCACTTGACTCAAAGTGGCTCAAACAATTCATAACCATTTTCACAAAATGACAAATCCACCATACTCACCAAGTTTCATCACATAAAATTTATAGTCTTTGCCAATTTACACATTAAATTATGTATGAGTGACATGTGGTTCCAAAAAATGACCAATCTCAGTCAAGTTTCTGTATACAGTACTTTGCAAGCAGGTCAAATATGTTTAGGACTTTTAACTAATAACAAAACTTGCAAGAATGAAAGATACTGACAGTACTGAATGACTTAAGATGTTGGGATTTTTTATAGTAAAATGCTAAAGATAAAAAGATAAGGGGCGTCCAAAGAAGCAGTTTGAAAAATAGTTCAAATTATGAAAAAGTATGGCACTGTGGCCGTGTGTTGATTTCACTTCTGTGTGGAAACCAGAAATCATTTTAAAATTCCATACATAACACTTTGAACTAGTTTTTCTTGTAGGTACTTTTGTTTAGGATTTGTGAAATAAACTTGGTTTTTGGGTGGGAGGGGGCTTTTGCATAAAAGTTTTGCAGAGACTCCACTTATTATTGAAAATATAATTTTTGACATACAGATGTAATGTATGTATATTTGACTGATTACAAGTGTTGATCAAGAAGATTTGATATTTAAAAGTTTCAATTTATTTTTAACATATAATCTGGTTGAAGGTTTATAAATTGTTTTTCTGAGTTGAAAAGTTGCAATATATTATATCGGTGTAAGGGTAAAACCAAATGATATTCTTTATCCCCGATCAAATGTAACATCTATTAGTATATTATCTGTTTTAAGTTATTGAAGATTTAATGCTGCCCATATTTTAATTTATTATTTATTTATATGAATGCTATTTATTTAATATTTTATTGATATTCCCTATAAAATGACAATATATTAGATGCAATGTTATGTAATTAGGTACAATACATTATTTAAAAGGCCAGTGATTTGCCATCAGGTTTTTGGTTTGGGGTTGTTTTATTTTCTCTCTTTTTTGTTTGGGGGGGGGTATCCATTTTATTTATTTTTTTAATTTTTTTTTTTTTTTTTGGGGGGGTATCCTCCTCTCTCATGTTTGTTCTATCACGTGGCCTGGTGGTCAGCAGTTGTAACTCAAAGCATTTAATTATGAATTTATGTTAATATTTTGACAAATACAAAATTGGATCAAGGGAATAAAGAGATCCCTATTGTATGTTGCAATTGGTGACTGAGAGTAATAAGCTCGATGTGTGCTCCCTGGAAGTTCAGATAGTTCCAATATGTTTCTGGCAACCAATTACCAGGGTAATTCACATTCACACTACACTCAATCATTCAACTTGTGTTCATTATCTATTGTATTTTGCTTATTATTATTTGCCTTGTGCTATATTGGAATATGGTTTTTATTGATGGTTATAATTGTGTGTATATGTTGCCTTGTTTATGAATATTTGGGGTGGTGAGGTATTGAGATGGTGAGGTGGTATGTTTGGGATGGTGAGGTGGTATGTTTGGGATGGTGAGGTGGTATGTTTGGGATGCTGAGGTGGTATGTTTGGGATGCTGAGGTGGTATGTTTGGGATGCTGAGGTGGTATGTTTGGGATGGTGAGGTGGTATGTTTGGGATGCTGAGGTGGTATGTTTGGGATGCTGAGGTGGTATGTTTGGGATGCTGAGGTGGTATGTTTGGGATGGTGAGGTGGTATGTTTGGGATGGTGAGGTGGTATGTTTGGGATGCTGAGGTGGTATGTTTGGGATGCTGAGGTGGTATGTTTGGGATGCTGAGGTGGTATGTTTGGGATGCTGAGGTGTCGGAATGCTGAGGTTTGTTTAGGCTGGTGGGATGTTGGGGGGGGGGGGGTATGTCTGGGTGGTGAGATGTTTTGGGTTGTGGGATGTTTGGTTTATGTTTGGGTTGGTGAGGTTAGGAAGTTTCTTTGTCTCAAATCAAGTGTTGGTTCACAAGCAGAGCTGATGTTTTTGTTTTGATGTATTTCCCATGGTGACTCTTCGGTGATGAGTTTATGATCTCATTGCATATGGAATAATTAATTACACCTTAAATTACTATAGTTAAAAAACACAGAAACTGTGAAAGACATGACTATTGTCCTAAGAGATATATATAGATGTTAATAAATGAATAGAACAAAATGTGTATATAAGTATAACACCTTGGTATTTCGTTTTTGAGACCAATAAAGAAATGATAGTTGAACTTACCAAAGCATTGCGCAGTGCTATTATTTCATAAAAATGTAGCCTTGAATGTATAAAAGAAACAAGAACCCAAAGCGTTTCCAATACCCTATCGCTGTTTATTGACGAGTGACCCTTCTAAAGAATTTTAAGAGTTTTGTGTTACTCAAATGCTCCTTGAAAACTGGGCACCGCGGCAAGAAATAGTGGCTGTCTGCCAAGAATGGAAACCCAGGAAGTAGCGATACAGAACACAAGGTTGGCTAGCAGTTTTCTAGAAAACTTGTTTTTTGTTACGGGACATGGAACCTCCACTGTGTTTCGACGATTATACATGGTCACTAGCACTGTCGTAGATCCATGTTGAACATTGGAGGTTGATTTTGAAATGTGTGTGCAATTCCATTTAATTGACCCAAAACCTGACTTGTCTCTGAGTGTATTGTCATGGGCGGGTGGGCGTCTACATAACAGCATGAGGACTGGACGCTATATGGTGCAGTGATGATGCATCATAAATAAATAAAAAGTTAAAAATAGTTTTAACATGTTTAAGGAGTTTGCGAGTGTGCATCTCGCTCGGAGTCTGCGGCGTCGGGTCCCTGGCCCAATCATGTTCTGCCTCAAATTGTTCTAATGAAGATGCTCTCTGAGTTTTGTCTAACCCACTTACATGCACCGGACACTATTGGTAGTTACTCAAAATAATAGCTAACATAAAAACTTACTTGGAAATGAGCAATGGACAGCTGTTGATAGTATAAAACATTGTGAGAAACGGCTCCCCCTAAAGTAACGTACTTTTTGAGAAAGAAGTAATTTCTCACTGAAATATTTAAATTGAATAAGAGACCTCAGCTGAGGTCTCAAATTCGAGGCATCTGAAATCACACAACTTTTGCGACAAGGGTGTTTTTCTGTCCAGTGTTGTCTTCCATCTTCGACCAATTGAGTTCGAATTTTCACAGGTTTGTTATTTTATGCAGAAGTTTAGATATACCAAGTGAGAAGACTGGTCTTTGACAATTACGAAAGTTATCCAGTGCCTTCAAATAATAGATAGCCTTGGGTGCATGCTGAGCAATTTGGCTGAGGCATTCAAGTAGGCCTATAGTTAAAACATTTCTTCCATGCTTTTGTTTTCTTTCGGGGAAATATGAATACTCTCTACGCGAACAAAAAGGGCATGCGCTGTGTCTTTCACCTAATTGTTGCTAAAATGTACGATAGATATGTATGAGTGGACTACTGCTAACAATTGGATGGTACAATTTGCCTGTCGCTGGCAATTTGTATCACTTCGATTCAAACCAACATGGGTTTGTTGTGGATTGCACCCTTGATGAAGTTAGGGGTTTGTTGTAACAGGGAACAAACGTCTCTAACTCAAGTCCTTTTGTGTTGATTAAATCCATTGGGATCCGCGAGATAGTAGTTTAACAGTGATGTGACTTGCAGGGCTATGACTTGCATGACAATCCTGACGGCACAGACTTGTTCATGCATGACGCCCGTCCCACATCTACTGTGTATTAAGCCAGTCGCACAGTACACGTAAACTAGTTTGCCATTACTTTAATACAAGGTTAGGATCTGTATTGGTGAGTGACTCGGTGCTTGCCAGTTTGCTATTTTACCACCATCATAATCTATCAAGTAATCAGTTTGCTACTTCTTATTAGCAATAATGTCTTATGGAAACAATGCTGTCGGGTGTGATGGTAATCGACCATTAGTTTTGTACATTCATGTCAGTACAACCGACACACAGCAAGACACAAGGCAGAGCGTTTTTAAAAACACATCAGCTGCGAGTAGCTATCCACAGTTTGAGCTTCGCACCAAGACTATAGAGGGAAAGTCTGTATTTGATGAAATGATGACCTTTTTCTGGAATGAGATCACCAAAGCTGACTACCAGAGATTACAGATGATCATTATTAACGGCTATGGGCAGATCAACACTGGCTGCTTTGGAGATAGTGAATTTACCGGAGCTTACCTCAAACTGATTCTACTTTCACTTATACACAGGTAGGAAACAAGTTACGATGGGGGCGGGGCAGAGTTGAAGGTGCCCACTTGGCTTTCCTTACACTCAATGTTGACAATTTTGTAGATAATTCATCAACATTTATTTGATCTATACATCAACATCTCTTGTCAAAGCCTATTCAGCATCCAAATCAAAATACTCAATACAGGCATGAATGTTTTTCAGCTGCCCTTTTTTCTTTTCAAAATAGTGCCATATAGAAAACTGAAAAACACTGTACACTATGCGATCGGCTATTTCCTCTCTTTTAGCAATAAGAAATTTGCATGTGTGTCAATACGATACAGAGGTTAGTAGTATTTGATGAGTGTTTGTGACTCTAATTTCTCAGCATGAAACAAAAAAATGCATGCCAGTTATTATGCGAACCGTATTTACACTTCAGAAAGTTCAACTGGTATCCACTTGTTCACGAGTTACGACCACTATATTATACAGGTGTGTGAATAATATGCATTTTTACTCTCACAAACTGTAAGGTCAAATTCTGCATCGTTTAAAATATTTTGTAGCGTTTTGAATTCTTATAACGGTTAGTTGTTGCTGGTATTACATTCAAGATACGTTCTGTAGGCCTGTGCTCTCCTTGTGCGCCAATATAAAACCGCCATTATCGGTGCACGTGGTCACCAACCAGTTGGTGAGGATTCAAAAAAACAAATGTAACGGATCGTTTCCAGTTTACAGATCCGATAAACACCCAAACTAGCAACATGCCTGTTATTATGTCAAATGTTTTATGGTTACAAAATACCATTGCTAATGGTCCAAAAATATTGCATATATTATATTCTCAGAACATTTGAATATAGCGTCATGTCAGACGTGTGCAAGAGTGTGTATATGAAACTACATAGCTGATAAACGACCAAGCATTCGTAAATGACGTTTAATCATCAGAATATGATTATCTTTTAGTACCAATCGTAAAAAATCATAAAAATGCAGGTATGCTTGACTTGACCACATGACAACATACCAGACTTCGACATTGAATTTACCAATTGAATTGAATTGCATTGCTATTTATGTAAAACATTGACGTCCGAAATAAGGCCAGATGTGTTTGATTTTGTCTGTTAGATTTTGGTTTCAAAAACACTGGCAGATGTTATCAAAACAATTCCTGAAACCAATTCAAAAAGAACTCAAATAATCATTGGTTTGTTTGACGTGTCACCTGTCATGAGTATACTATCACTACTCTGTGCTTGTAATATTTTATATTCAAAGTGAATTCATGAATACAAGTCGGATGCAATGGTGACTTTTGCGCATGAGATGTCGATGGTATAATATAGTGCCGACCTTTGTCATTCATCACTCTGACACAGCCCATTGTTTGCATTTTTGAAGGTCTTTTCGTTGTACTTCAAAAACGGTCTTTTGTGTTCGAAACGGAATGGAATGTTTGGCTTGAAGCAAATGGACAAAATAATATGGTCGGCTGACGATATTCGGTTGTACAGTACACAGGCAAACAGTACAACTCTAGGAAGTGTTATAGTAGTATGACTCGAACTCGCTGCTGAATAGTGAGGACTGTGTTATTTAATTTTGCTGAGGAGATCCAACATTAATGGCGCAGTTTAATAAGATTGACATTGGAATGAAATATGAGTGGGTTACATCACTGATGATGTTAATATACAAGTTAACAGAAGAGTACTGACATAAATAAAAGGGCAAATTACAGAATCCAGCATCGCCTATAGTTGCAGACGCAATGACAACCATAATCTCTCTGTAATTTAATGTTCGTTGAGATAAAAAATTAATACTAGGCTACTTAATTAATATTAATATTTGTTTGAATATGTGAATGTCATTTTTAATGTGAAATTAATATTTTGTATAAGTTAATTACCGTCAAGGACAACATCTTCCGCCAATATTTTTTACAAATATTTTAAAGTCAAACAATCACGCAATCGTCAAAATGGCTCCTTGGTCCCAACAAAATAGTAATAATTGGTTTGATTTGCTTATTTCATAATCATCCGATCACAAAGCACAAAATAATCATAAACGATGCAGAAATCCCGAATTAGTACGAAAGTAGGAAGTGTCTTGTGAGAAGGTACGAAGTGACTCGTGAGAAGGTACGAAGTGTCTTGTACGAAGTGTCCAAAGTCACTTCGTACCTTGAAAAGGTACGAAGTGTCCAGGGTACGAAGTGGCAAAGGTACGATGTGCCCTGACACCTCTCTGGCGATCATGCATGGTGCCCTCACGTTGTAGGCAACATGCCCCAAAAAATTGAACTTGTTTTCGACTAACGGGAAACGTGGTTGAAACGATCTCAAATTGCTCTTTTGTAATAATTGTTGTTGACACTATAAGGAGTGCACTGTTTGATGTAAGACAAAATGAACCCAAACCTATAAAAGTGTCAGTAGAAAATGAAAATGGCTTACAATGCATGGCAAGTAATAAATTGCATCCACACCTTTAAATGCCTGCAGCCGTCGTGCTCTGCTGAACACAGGTGCTATGTACATGTAGTAGGCCTACTATACTCGCTGGGTATTCTGGGGTTTTACAGGGTTCCACAACAAGATCCATTGTGCAAATCCAAGAAGTCAGTATTGTGTTTATACAAAAGCGAACTTTCCATACAAGAGTGAAAGGATTACTGGGTTGACTACCTCGGGTATAGTCTACTGGTTGGGCTTGGAAAACATATGTGACAAAGTACACCCACATCAGGTCCCGTTTAAACCAGTGCATGTTGATAGACTTTGATTTTTACAATTTTTTTAAATATTTTTCCTGCAGGTTTTCACCGGAGATGATCAACAACAACACCACCAACACCTCACATCAAATAGCAGTAGTTTGTGCCCAGTGTTACAGTCACATATTTGTCCAGCATGCAAAATGCGTTCCCGCCTCAGATCCAGTCTTTCACTTCATTCCACTCACTACTGGCTACCAGCCATACTTGGTGAATCCAGAGTTACCAGAGAAAATACCCTGGGTCAAATGGGACACTAGAAGTTTCTTGAAATCTTTGTTGCTGTCACCAAGAAGAAGCATAAGCAGTGAGGACTACGTGTTAGGTCCAACTAGCTCATCACCTAGGCCAGGTTCACGTGGTGGTGGTTACAGGGAAATCAGCCAGTCACCAACAAGTCCCTGGTAACTACCACACATCATCAAGGGGTACAGGAGGACTGTTGCAACAACATCCGACGAGAGTAGGCTAGTCCTTAACAAATGACTCGTCCTCTTCATTTTAGCCGTCAGTGAAGTTTCTTGAAGGATCTGACTTATTTATAGGCTCGTTACGCCCAGATATGTGGGTCAGTATTGGGCTCATAGTGTTGTTCATCGAAATTACCTGGACATGTTAGTAATGACCCATGGGTATAGACCCTATTCTAATCCAGGGGTAAAATAGGCGACGAAACAAATAGTAAAGAACCAAAACCTGAATCAGTTTAGTTTCAGGCCTGTTTAAAATGTTTCATTATTTTTTTAGCGTTTTCTTTTTTTACAATTGTGTCATAACAAATAAATTTTTTTGATGACATTCTGCACAACATTTTTGGATAAAACTCGTGGTATACGAAGCAAAACGCGCCATTTAAGTTTCCTTTTAAAGTATCCACTCACCATACTTTCAAACTCCTCAAGTGTGTAGGCCTACTTGTTGATGACATTTCGGCTAATCAAGATCTCGATATTCGCAATTCATTTGCCGTTATAATGAAGTCTATACAAAACTAATTTGAACTAATTTGTAAAAATGCTTTTTGGGACGGTCACACTTCCTTTAAGAGGTGCAGTTATTAATATCAGTGCCCAGTTCATTGAACCAATGTTCGATGTCGCTTATTCGATCATACGACAGAAACGCGAGTTGTTATCAATGGTAAGCTTCTAGTTTTACCCTTGATTTTGTTTTCATATCAAGTCACGATTTGTGGAAAAGTCATCCTTAAAAATTCATTAGACGGTAACTTTTGTAATCGACTATTATCGCTAAAGTTATTTAAGTTTTTGTAATGATCAAAACTTGTTTGTAAATATGGGTGTAATGATCATGCCGGTACCTTTTTTAATCAACATTGTTATTTTAGTTTCAAATGATTTATTGTATGCTAGTACTTATAACCATCATGTGCATTAAACCATATAGTGCAGACACTATTATTATCCAAGTGTTTTCTGTGAGTCGGGAAATGTAAAATTTATGTAGTTAGAACAGATTCAAAATTATTACGGAGTGGTTCCGTGGGACCACCCTATACTGGCATATGATCTTTCATTACTCATGTGTATCTGGTGGACTCGGAGTTACACAATAATACATGTACCATCCAAACACATCGTTATAAAACCCAAATGTTCAATTATTTATCTCCGATGCAAATTTTACACCTAGGCCTACATCCACGTAAAACAAGTTAGCAGTCATGTTACATGTATGGAAATGAAGGAAAACCGTTTTGAAACTGGGGGTAATTGGACTAACTATGGCAAGTCAATTGAAAGGTAATTAAATTAACTCCAATCATTACATTAAACCTTATGTCAAAGCGCATGGGCGATAATTGCATCCATTGTCACCTAGCTCTGTTAGCTGACAATGTCAACTTGATGGGTTTCCCGCTCATTAAAGGAACACGTTGCCTTGGATCGGACGAGTTGGTCCATGAAAAGCGTTTGAAACCGTTTGTTATGAAATGCATATGGTTAGAAAGATGTTTTAAAAGTAGAATATAATGATCCACACAAGTATCACTCAAAATTGCACGGTTTTCATTTTACGTTGCGAACAAACACGGTCGGCCATTTATGGGAGTCAAAGTTTTGACTCCCATAAATGGCCGACCGTGTTTGTCGACGAGGTAAACGAAAACCACGCAATTTCGATGCATATTTGTGTAGATCATTGTATTCTACTTTTACAACATCTTTCATACCATAATGATTTTATAACAAACGGTTTTAAAAGACCAACTCGACCGATCCAAGGCAACGTGTTCCTTTAAAGAGGCCAAAGAGGAGGAACTTTGTGACGTAATGCTCCCTAGCTTTGTTGTTTGAAGAAGACAGAGTTAGCTAGGTTCTTTGACATCGGCAGACGAGACCCCAGTCTGGGACAATCAAGCTAATCACTTCAAGTCTGTCTAAAATGAAGACGTTTATCATAACCCTAATCACTGTCTGGGGCCACGCAGTTGGGACTAGACGTGTCCATTTTGATTGACATAGTGTCCGTTAATAAAGGAGTATTCATGTGAATGGTCAACATAGGCCAACCGCTCATTTTAAAAAAGGCGTTCTTCTCTGAAAAACGATTTTAGAGCGAAATCTGCACGGCAAGTTTGATGCCATGTGTTACCAGAAGGTGCGGATCCGTAAAGCTACTGAACTTTATTTTTTTACAAACAAGAGCAGATTAAGCCACATTCCAAAGAAGGCTTTTAACATAGACCAAAATCTTCAGCCCGGTTCATTTACTACAAATGTGAAGTATGTTGACGTCACATGGCTGTTTTCGCAGCGAATGTTGCACAGCTCAACTGCTGTGACGTCATAATTCTTATTGCATTCTCAGGAATTATAGACTGGGCTCTCAACTAATTATTTTTTGCGATTCGGAGACCAAACAAAAATAACTATCTTTTACACAATATTTCAAATTTTCGATGTCAAAAGCAATTGTGTTTTATTGAGAAAACATGACAAATAGCGCATGCATGATTATCATAATAGGTCTTCAATGTTTTCTTACTCATTAAGAAATTCAATCGAAAATCCATAGTTAATAATAAGATATGAACAAAATTGTATCAATTATAAATTACATATCACTGAATGAAACCAATAAGTAAAAGCCTATGTCGAAGAAGTTGTTTATTTTTTATAACAACGGTGAATACTACAATGTATAGAAACATACAGCACCTCCACCAAGATTTAAACATTACAAAACATCAAAACTAAGGTCCTAAAACTCATGGCGTTTTGTTGTGTCTCAAGAAAATGGTATGGAGAGGTTTGCGCCTTTGTACGTCACATTATTTCTGTGTTGTTAATTACACCCTACATATGTCTTCTCTTCATGGCTCAACCATTTCTACATCATGGTTTGGTTCAACTTTGAGAGTGATCAGAGACTAGATTATTTTCCCATCAAGCCTCGGTTTTAGTTTCATTGATTTGAGTTCAATTGAATGAAATCGCCTAGTTAGCGAGTATTTTCTTCAAACTATAATAAGTTATTTAACTTCCCTCTACAAGATAAACTGTCCATCTTCCTTATTAGGGGCCTACATAATCTTCTAAATATGTTATTATTTTATGTCTTGATCAAGTAAGGGGTATTCTATAAAATAAATATTAACCAAGAAAATTACCTTCACATGAGTGGAAAGTTATGTTATTATAACAAGTGGACACAAATGAGTTCCTAATAATTAACAAATATCATGCACAAACTCTAATCAGATGACCTTCGCAAGTCACAAGGAAGATCAAATCAAAATTTCCACTTAATATGTTGTTAAAACGTAAACGAAATGCACGTAAATTAAACTGGTTCTTCGTAAAAACAAAACTTTAACAGAGCTAAAAGGAATTCAGTATTGGCATAATAAAATACGATTTATGAATTTAAAATGAGATGTTTATGAAGCATGAATCCAATGCTATAAAGTAAATGCATCATAAAAAAAAACCTCTGAAACATTTGGTACATGCGATCATCAGCCATATCTTAAAACACATTTGGGAGAAAAACAGTATACATGATTGTACCATAAATAACTGGCTCTTCAAATAACTCCTTTTCAAATTAAGATGTTGAACTTAGTGTGTTGAATTTCGACAACATATCTCTCCATGCAATAGCCTGCTTGCATGTATTGTTTTGTTAATTAAATGCAAGTTACAAATGCATGTTTACTCCAAAATACTAGGTCAGGCAGAATAATTTATCAGGTTGTTCATTTTACAGTAATTTTTTTTATGATAACAGATGAATCCAAAATGTATTTCAGGTCTCTACCAAAAGTGTATCCCATCTTATCGTGGGTAATGGGGATTGACTTGTATGGTAGACTAGTATGCTAGTCTAGTGGTGCAGCTTACAATTTAAATAACTCAGGATATAATGACTTGCATCAGAATTCATTACTTGAATACAGGAGACATACTGGCACAGCATTATCACAATTTACTCCCTCATTTCATTCTTCAATAGACGTTTTAAAATATATAATTTGTTGTAAAATTTGAATCATGATTGTGGGGTTTTTCCCCATTTTGATTGGAGTAAATAATATAATATATCAAAAATGCTAAAACAATTATAAGATGATAAAATTAATTGTTGATAACACTCAGAATACATTTCATTGAATCTTTTTTCCCGGCACACTGAACATGATGCTAGAATAAATATATAACATAACAATTCCTTATCAATTAAGAACAAAATTAGGATTGATGATTAAAACAAATACAAACTGAACAAAAAAGCTGCATATAAATGTTAAGGATGACTAATGTGGTTTAAAACTACAAGGAAGAGTTTTATAACCGTTCTGTCTACATACTAATCAGCCCACCATTGTCTGTCATTATGGTTCCAACATAAACACACTCATCATGTACAAATGCTTGCTCCAGTATTGGAAACTCTCTAGTGCAAAATGACATGAATGCTGATACTAGCATGTTACCAACAATGACAGAATACAATGAGTGGTGAATTGATTAGTCTATACACTGAACATGTACAAACCTAATGGTATTAAAAAGAATAAATTCATGACGACAACAACTTGAACCCAGTTCCTACTTCATACAATACTGGAAATAACAAATAAACAATATTTCTGTCCTGCAAGCACCAGTAACCAAGATCAAGCCAAAGTGCAACAGTGTACACTAACCGATGATATGACCTTTGTTGACCTTTCTGCAACATAAATTTGCAATGAATGTCAAACTGACCAATCTACTCCAAGATCGATAATGCAGAATTCTACAGCATCTCACAGTTCATTCATCAAAGGTTTCCTTTCCAACAATTAGTTTCCAGGATTCATTTGTCTTGTGAAAAGTTTAAACTTAATTTAAAATCTTAAATTTTCTGCTTTATGATTCCAGATATGACAGCATATTTGTATAATACAATAATTTACATCACACATTAAACTCTATAGATATAACTAAATCAAATTATATTTGATTAAGTGAGAAGATTTAACAGCTTAACAATTTACAAAGCGCCCTACACTCACAATTCTTATCATTTACAAATACATTCAAAATGTCTTCCCAAGATATGTTCAAATATTGCATTTGCATCAATAGTCGCAGACCCAATTTTATACAGTTTCTAATCACACAAACATGCTACAGAGAAACCTGTATGAGCAAAAGCAGGTTACCAGCGAAAAAAAACCATACCATTCTGTTTGACTCATGTTCAACCAACATAAATTAATTGGCCAAATTATCAAGAAAGATAAATCAAAGTCATCTGGGAAAAATGTCAGCTGTGTACAGTGTCTACTTAGTGAGAAAGAAGCAAAATACGTCACAGTATTTCAGTGTCATCAAGAACCTCAAATCCATCCATGTTTAGTGCTGTGACAGCAGGCACCAACCGCATACTGGCCACATCTTTTACAAATTAATACCATGGAAACTTTAATTTCCAAAAGTCAAGTTTTGGAGATTCAAATTGGTTGACATACATGTACTTTTCTAATCAAAGAGGGAATTTCAGACAAAATAATTTAGGACAGAAATGACACAAATATCTTTCTGACCATACCTACAATTGGGCAAACTTATCTGACATTTGTAGGTGTGTCTTATCTGTCAGATAAATGACAATCACTATCAATGTTGTGTTTGGCTGGTAACCTTTTCTTGCTTACCATGATATTATGTGCTTAGACAATTTGCATGCTTAGCACATTATGATACAAGTGGGTCCTGATCATTGCTGTTCATTACCCTGTAAAGCATGGAAGAGGATATATAATAACTGTGTGCCTACCCTGCCATGGCATTCACAAACAGTAACCATTCTCTACTCTTGTGGTTTGTGCTGAATTTCTGCACAACAGAGTAATGTGACCAGAAGGGATAACACATGCAACCAGTGAGATAGGTTGACAATGCACTCATACTATTGTTACCCAAACCACCAATTACTCCTTTTCCATAATTATTGCCAGATTAGACCCAGTCAGTAAAGTCGCCTACAAAATAGATTCATATGAGGGAAGCAAAATGAATCTTAATACAGAAATAATATTAAATTAAATAATTCATTCACGGAAGGTCTTGTGTTTCCACATTATAGCATCTTAATATAGACTTCCATCTATGGAACACCTCTTTTAAAATGTTGGACAGCAAGAAATCAAACAAGCTTGAGATACATTGTAACTTTTTGAAGGCTGTCCTCATGCAAAGCATTACTCTCTTAAATACAATAAACCATAAATCAAATGTACAGCAATACTTAAATGATCCAAAGAAAAATATTATTTTCCCTTCTGTCTGGGGCAATATGTGAGCACATTGTTATGGCAGTGCAAGAAGGTTGACAATGCAATACAGCCTTGTTTTGAAGAATGATAAAACCGCACCAAAGTTTAAGACAAAATCTATCAAAGTGTTGTACCTCATTGTAACCTACCTTAATGCAATCACAGAACGTGTGTTTAACTGATCAAAATTCTTCTAATTATTAACAAAACCAATAAAATGAGACCTTGCTTGCTCCATGACAGAACAAATTATTGGAGTAACCATAAGTATCAACCAATTTGCACTGACCTAACAATGCCCAACACACTCATGTTGATAACATGTCTGCATATGCCTTCCTATATCCATTACAAGTCTGGGATGCATGGTAACAAACCTGCATGGTAACCAACCTGCATGGTGCAATCAAACACACTGGCACTGATGGTGATAAATGTATACCAGACTAAAACACGCTCATCAAGGAAGCAACTATGTATGAAACAGGCTGCACAGGAAAAAGAGCCACCCAAACGAGTTATTCAAGCAAGTTGCATATTGTAGACTAAAGGCAAACTTGTGGCAGCATAGCTACATCAAGGAGAAAGAAGAAAGAGGAATAGAGATTTAAACATTTCAAATATCATTACTGTTTAGTTAATATTCAGATGACCGTAATTAACTGATCTTGGTTAGCTGTGACACAGTATAGAGAGTCGTGCGCAGCACGTAGGCCTACATGCATGCACTTTTTCCATTGTTTTAAATCAAAGATGGTGGTCAATGACATCATATGCAATCCATCTATAGAACAAAGTATAGCCAAAGATATTCACATAATCTTTGTATTTTTGTTAGTATATATTTTTAAATAATCATGTTTTGTTGGAAGATGCATTACTTAATTAGGTTAATTATTAGGAAAGTTAGCAAATAGAAATATTACACTACACATGCATAGTAATCAATGTTTCAAAACCAACATCATGATGTCGGCACACACAAGTATACCCACATTATCACAAATGTGCATCCCTTATGAGGTTTATTTGGTTATTTCCTTTATGTGTAACTCACCAGGGTATAATACACAGTTGTCAGGTGTCAAAAAAGTAAGCTAATCTTTTTCAGCTCTACTTGTCGCCATCTTGGTAGCATAAAGTAATCTTCATAAGGCATCTGAAATGCTCGGAAGAAGTCTTCTGGTGACAGATGAAGCTTCAAAAACAAGAACAATAAAACATTGTAAATATAATACTCTGGAGTTTGGGATGGCTCTGTGATGGGGGCTGTGTATACCCTCCATTTAAAGCTACATACGAAGTGTGTGTCTGAGATCAAAATAAGTTGTGTGTAGGGACTTGATGAGAACCACTATTGGCAGTAGACAGTATTGGTAATTACTCAAAACAATTTTTATCATACAAACTTACTTGGTAATGAGCAATGGAGAGCTGTTGATAATATGAACATTGTGGGAAACGACTCCCTCTGAAGTAATGTAGCTTTTGAGAAAGAGGTAAATTCTCACTAAAATAATTAATAACTTTAGCTGAGGACTTCTATTATGTATCTGAAAGCACATCAATTTGTGCAACAAGGGTGTCTTTTTTTTTTCATTATTCTCTCGCATCTTAATGACCACTTAAGCCCAAGTTTTCACAGGTTTGTTATTTTATGCATATGTTGGGAATATGTTGAGAATACTGGTCTTTGACAATTACCAAACTTGTCCAGTGCCTTTAAGAGTACAGAACAAAGGAATGTCCACACAGTAACTGCAACACAGACATGACAGAGCTGTGTATTTAGTGCCATCAAATATTTGAATCACATTGCAATCACCATACACATTTTAGAAGTCCCTGGTATGTTGGGTGATTTGATGAGGGCATTAGTCATGGGGACAAGGTAGACAAAAATTTAAAATCCAAAGTCAAGTTTCAAGAATATCTTACCTCTAGGTTGTTTCTATCAACATCTTTTGGCAATCTGTAGTTTGTTGTGTGTAGAGTTCCCAAGGGATAAATCTGCAACATTCATAAATAATTAAAGATGGGGTAAGAAAAATCATGGTAGGTCCGGTACCTTCTACAATAGGTACCTTTATCAACTACGGGTCAATCAAAATTGACAATCAATTCTAGCATTTCCACCACTGTATATACGAAAACTGAGCGTGTAAATTGCACTTCACATAACACAGCACAGCGAATTGACTCCTAACCAAGTTGATTCTGACCCAGTGACCCAGTGAACTGGGTCAATATATAATGTATTTTACTGAGAGAAGTTTCCCAAACTGCTGTTAAGTACAACAGCCCTTTTCACACTGTATCACTTTCCCGTGAAATACAGCCCTGGGGATGTCCCGGGACATTTGTTTTACCCCAGGGTTACCCTGGCACACTTTCACACTGTCCCCCCTCCCAGGTCCCTAATCCACAGGGTTCTGGTTGCACATTTCAAGAATACCCCAGCAGGCTTTCCCGCCTACCCCTACTCAAGAGTAGGGATGGCCATTCCCTGGGTATACTCTTTTGCCGGGGTGAGAAAGGCTGCTGTAGCTTACAAATCCAATTGTTATACCTCGGTAACAAATTGCGAAGTTTGATTGGTCGAGAACCAATCACTTGCCATGCAACAAATACGCATGTACCATGGCTAAGGATGCGCGCTACGCGTAATGCACAGCGCGGCGGGTAACATGATCATTCCTACCGTTGGTCGATTTCCAGTGCTGTGTACGAAACACACGCGGGTTCGAGGGAACAGTTGAAGAATTGTTTCCTATTTGAACTGTTCGTCTGCGTATTAAACCATGATTAAACTTTCCATTACTCCATCATAATAATGTTTGAAGATGAAAACAGAACTTCGAGAAGAGGATTAACAATGTTACCAAGGTATAACAAAACAATTGTTGCACGCTGTGACTGGGGTCCATGGGTTTTGTACACCCTCAGGGGCAAATGGCACCCTCGGCTTTGCCTCGGATGCCATTTGCCCCCTCGGGTGTACAAAACGCCATGGATCCCGTCACAGCGTGCAACAATTGTATAATGGTAGAAGAGAACATTGTATGCACCATGCATGGACCACCTTAGAATCAGGTCATTGGCAAAACAAGAACACATTCATGATGATATAGGGCATGCAGCAAGCATGGAATGCTGACCATGTGTATGCAAAATCTAACTGGCTTTGAGGCATCTTATTAACTGATGTATCGATACCCAAATGAAAGTTAAGGATGTAATAGATAGTTCCCACTGGACATCACACAGTGTTAAGTGCGCCATCTTTACTGGTAATAATTTTTTACTGCACAACTATATACTTTCTGTAAATAGTCCAGGCAGCATGCAGAAGCTTTATCGAATACCTTGCAGGATTGATCAATGAACCACTTCGGTGCGCAGACAAATAGGAACATTTGACACAGCTCAAAGCCATGACCCAAAAAAGATGGCGCTTATCAGAAACTATCTATTGCATGAGGTCTTTATTATGATGTGTTTAATTTGTAAGAAGCACAAGTTTGGGGAAGACAACTATCACACACATTGCAGTATTTCAAACAAAGACATTTAAAAAATGTTTATTAAGCAGAAGTGTTTTTTTAAACCTTTGCGTTATTAACAATCCTGTGGAACATTGACTGTTTGTTAAGGATGCCATTCAAAGGTTGCACCCATGTGGGTTGTTTTTACTATCAATCCAATGATTTTTGTGGGGTTATTTGAATTGTGTTGAGTTCTTATTCAATGCACAATGCAGCCATTTGAAAACTAGGTTAAATAAACAATGTTGTGTTATGTTATGTTGTGTTGAACCGAAAGTTGTTATACTGTATTTAATAATACAAATGACGAGTTATAAATGATGAGTTGTACATATTCATAAAGGCATGACAATTAATGACAATTCATGACACAGTGACAGAAAGGTGAATGCACACTCATACATCAACACTTAGATTGTTACATTCACATTGATACAAATACAGCTAGGTGAAAGAAGGAATGATGAACCAGACGCTACCAGTATAGACAAGGTCATGTCAACAATGATGAGTATACAGAGAATGCACAGTCATTATTACATGAACTTTCTCATTCAGTCACACTACATGCCAATAGGCCCTAAAACTCAACCATATGAGAGATGTACTGACATTTCAAGGGTTAAACAGTAGCATCATTTCAAAAGAATTTCAAACAATCATAAGTCAACTTGTGAAACTTGCATCAATTTATTAAGTACCAAATCTTTAGAATTTGGTAAATTATATCTTATTTCTTCATCAGAGACTATGCTCACTAGTTTGAGTTTGCTCAATCATCACTGAAGTACAGTGATTCTTGAAGAATAATGTTCTCTCACATTTGTATATTTTCAGATGGAAATGACTCCAAACAATGAATATTTCTATCCCTGTTTAACTCCCACTCTATCCCCTCAATGATTGGTCCTAAGGTCTATTCTAACCTCTCGTTGTTGCTTCTGAGATCATTCAAGGAAGAGGAAGTAGAAAGAATGTAAAGATGTCAAGTTAGAATCACATGCACAGATACCAGTCCATAGTGTTGTCTTAATGTGACGGCTTAATCAATATGTTGTAGGGTTAGAACTGTGCTAACAAACATCACCAATATTTGTTTACACTGGTGAAGTAAACACACCATCCCCATTAGCAATTAAAAACACCCACATAATGATTGAACCTTCATTCATAAATACCCCGGACAGTTTCGCTATTCCTATTGGTGGAGAGCGCGTCACGTGGGTGTGTATAAACCTTTGTTTATACCGGTAAAAAGTGTTAATTCATGGGCGTGACACGCGACCTTGCACCTGTTCTTAGACAGTTTCTTCATTCCTATTTGTCGAGAGCAACGGCTGAAACAGCTGTGCCACATCACGCGATACGCGCGACGCGCACCGCATTCCCTTATAAGGAATTGTTTACGCGAGGGCGGCGGAGGGCTTTACCATTTCATAGCTGGAGGGGTGTTGTGTTGAAAGAACTCATTGAACAATTAAAAAATTTTAATTTATTTTACTTCTTGACCAAAAAGTGATGATGTTTTTTACCGAAAAGGTATTTATGAATGGGAATCAAAGTGTGTTGAATCGGTTTTCAACTAGTGGTTTAAAACCGCCGAGGCCTGATAATTTACCTTGACTTCGTCTTGGTAAAATTATCAAGAACCAGGCCTCGTTGGGATTAAACCACTAGTTGAAAACCTCTTCACCACACATTGATTCCCTTAATTTCTTTGTTCCTCCCTTAAAATAATTTTAAAAAGTTATTTAACAAAGATTAAAAATGTGTGAAAAAATTACTTGACCTCTCAGCTTTTAAATATGATTTTGTAGTGTTCAAAGCATTTTGTTAGCATAGCAAGCGCAAGGCTTTTTTGTTTAAAATGCCAACTTTGTGTAAACAAGTGCCCTTTACCAGGTTTGGCTAATGAAGCAAAGGCTAGGGAAAAGGGAAAAAAAAGTTGTCTTTGCATAGCATTTGCTGAATGAAACCATTTTAATACCATTCCCAGATACAAACATTTAACCCTATCCCAAAGACTTTCAATTGGTCATTATGGTGACTTTTCTAATAAAGAAATTATTTGTGGTTGCATCGCACTTAAGCTGCTACGAAATCCCCCCCAAAAGGTGAGCTAAATTACTGCCATAGAAACAAAAATTTGTGGGTGGGGAGAGGGGCTGGTTTTGGTGACACATTTATCTTCATGACTCACCACCGGAATGTTGGACATTGATTTGCCCTTCTCTTTAGAAGCTGGGGATATCTGTTCCTTAGAGTGATTCCTCTGATATAAAGCAACGCATGGTAGTCGTCAAGAAGGAAATATCATTAGTAGGAAAATGAAAGATGAAGGTTAGTATGAGAGAATCAGGATAGAATGTTAAAAAGTGATTCAACCCTTCCCTTCATGCAAAGGTAGATCCCCACTGGCAAACAATTGTAGAAATGTTTCAAGAAAGTGTGGTGAAAATGTGATTGGGTTAATAATGACTTGTTACCATGACAACAAACATCAGTCCAATTGTATCTACATAAGAATTATTGTCCAAAGTGTTCAACTGTTGACAACTGTTGACCTAGTTCAGTTCAATTTACAACATTGTACCACAACAATAACTGAACAGTTTCACAGTGTGTAAGTGACATTTTGGATGGCACTCGGTACCAGTAGAAAAACAGAAAGTTAGACAAACCATGGACAAACACACTAGGACATAAAGACGTAAACAGTTTGAGATACATTAGTTTGATTTTGATCTCCATTATGAATTTGACATTTTTAGAAATCGATTCACACCTAGCTGTACGGCAGCTGTCATAGACCTTAATCATGGTGTGGTTCTATTAAGTTATCTGGCTCCCCGTTTACAATGTGACAATACAGCTCCTATTCTTATTTCATATAAAGGGACCAGACTAATTGCCTTCGAGCCTCAGCTTAGTTTCATTGGATTGAATGTCACAGAGCTTGATAAACACCATTGGCTCCTAAAATATGGCTACTTTTAAAAAAATAATTTGCCCAAAGTCCAGAAAACTGACAGCAAAGCCCTACTAGCACTTCTATATCCAACATCAGCCTAAATCCCAACAAAAGACTGCCGTTTTAAATTTCTGAAGCTCTGTCTGTAAAGTTTTGCTGTTCAGAATAAGGTTAGCAGCTAAAAAACTCAATGGCATCCATTATTTGTGACCCTTTCTTAGCAAATCAAACGGTCCACTGTCAAACGGATTCAAAAGTCAAAAGAAACAAAGCATTACACTGTCCACTCATGAATGAAGGACACGTCCACTGAAATGAAAGTGTAAGCCTTATTTGGTTATATAAATTATGAATAGACCTATAGGCCTACATAGAGGCACTGGTTACCTAAATAAAGAAACTTGCTACATGTAGTTCAGGAGAGTGACTAATAACTGTTCTTTACTACAGGTTAGAGTTGAGAAATGAAAATATTTACCTCAATACAATATTACCTCTGTAAGAATTTTGTTGCCAATAGACTGCTGAATTAGTAATTTTGTTGTTTTTGCAATTCAACAAGAGCTTGAAACTCAAGTTTCAAAATCATCTTAAATGCAGTATCTGCTTGCAAAGTAACACTTTCCCATGATGCATCATCCCGGTGCTGCTTGCTAATTGATTGTAACTTACTTGAACCCCTTTAGTTTTTCTCATCTGTCCTGGTCCTTTTACCTTTTGCTGAACGACGCTTGGCAAAGAGCGCCCTCTAGTGATTCTCAGCATGCGTAATTCATCCTCTGATGAGCCCATCCTGCCGAAGTCTACATCGCTGGCGTAGCCATTAGGACTCTGGAATCCTAAGGGGGTCTGGTATCCAATACTAACAGGGCTAAGATAACCTGGAGGACTCATGCAACCTCCTGGACTACGATATCCATCAGATAAACCTGGCAGCAATAAAACAGAATATCACACTATTGTTATCTGGTATCCGATACTAACAGGGCTAAGATAACCTGGAGGACTCATGCAACCTCCTGGACTACAATATCCATCAGATAAACCTAACAGCAATAAAACAGAATATCACACTATTATTATCTGGTATCCGATACTAACAGGGCTAAGATAACCAGGAGGACTCATGCAACCTCCTGGACTACGATATCCATCAGATAAACCTAACAGCAATAAAACAGAATATCACACTATTGTTATCTGGTATCTGATACTAACAGGGCTAAGATAACCAGGAGGACTCATGCAACCTCCTGGACTACGATATCCATCAGATAAACCTAACAGCAATAAAACAGAATATCACACTATTGTTATCTGGTATCCGATACTAACAGGGCTAAGATAACCAGGAGGACTCATGCAACCTCCTGGACTACGATATCCATCAGATAAACCTGGCAGCAATAAAACAGAATATCACACTATTGTTATCTGGTATCCAATACTAACAGGGCTAAGATAACCAGGAGGACTCATGCAACCTCCTGGACTACGATTTCCATCAGATAAACCTGGCAGCAATAAAACAGAATATCACACTATTGTTATCTAGTATCCGATACTAACAGGGCTAAGATAACCAGGAGGACTCATGCAACCTCCTGGACTACGATTTCCATCAGATAAACCTGGCAGCAATAAAACAGAATATCACACTATTGTTATCTAGTATCCGATACTAACAGGGCTAAGATAACCAGGAGGACTCATGCAACCTCCTGGACTACGATTTCCATCAGATAAACCTGGCAGCAATAAAACAGAATATCACACTATTGTTATCTGGTATCCAATACTAACGGGGCTAAGATAACCTGGAAGACATGCTATGTTTTTCTATATTCCAGGAGTGATTGTGTGTGTGTGTATCTTCTAGGAAACTTGAAATGCAGCTTTAAAAAGCATGTTATAGAACAGGGTTTGATGTGGGATGTTTAATATAAGTTAATCAGAATCGAAAAGTCCAGCTTGCTTGAAGACAAAGTCTATTATACGCTGTTAGACAGCTTTGAGTTAATTAGTCTTTATGGCCTTCTGGGTGATCCCTAGTGCTTGTTTTTTAAATATTTTATTTTTAAAAAGCTGAGGGAAATAGAACACTCCAGATATCACAAAGGGAACAAACAACTACTTTATGTTCCCCCTGTACCTATTCACTGGCACCTAAGATTGGTTAGTGCTTTATTATTGATCACTGTTTGGGTCAAACATGAAGAGTATTTTCATTTATGTGCAAATGTTTAATACACCAGTAGAATAATGTTGTTTTCTTGCAGTTAAAAGAACTTACCATCATTGAACCAGCTTGGAGGACCACTTCTTGAACTCAGAGGCAGGGAACTAGACTTGTATGCTTCACTCTACATTACAAACAGATCAGATCAGTTTTAGTATGGTGCATGAATAATAAGCAATTCATTCTTCACGATGGGTGATAAATGCATTGTCCAGCTCAAACTTGAATCCCTTATAAACATTTCATAACAAAATGTAAACAGTGCTGAACTGCTAAAACTACATTTGACTATTCTTTAAGATTTAGGACAAAATCTGCTGGATTAATGGAAATGATGTTGGGAAAGATACTGGATGTTTATTATAGAGAATTGTAACAGCAAATATCTACATATCAACAATTAACAAGAGAACTTGAACATGTGTTTCTATACTCACTAAGCTCAAGTTGCGCATATTGGCAGGCAAAGTGGAACTTCTCTCTGTGAAGCAATAATACATATATGTTACAACGGTGCTCTAGTCACCTTCATTCAAGAGAGGTTTTTTAAATTTCAGTCCATTCATTGGAAAAGCCATTTGTATAGTCATGGGGGAGTAATAGTTGCATGTACTTATTTTAAAAAAATACAAAAATATCCAATCCATGCAACAAACCACCATCATGGAGCAGCTATTTTGTCTTTCTTCCATTTAAATTTATGACCTTTTAACATTGGCTTGGGTTTAGGCTTGGACTTAGGCCCCAGCTTAGGCTCTGTCAGTTATTTTGGAAGCGTTTCGCCACTGAACTTTTAACAGGTGGATGTGCCTCAAAGCTGGAGACCAAATGTGGTTTTAAAAAGAGCCTTAGTGACCAGACCAAAGTAAAACAAAGTCTGTTCCCTTCATGTAGAATGAATTTTAGTATTCAATTACTGTTCTACAAGCAGGGCACTTGACAAAGATAGGTGCAGCATGAGACAGTCTACTAATGCACAATATATATCCAGGTTACACAAATCCATTAGTTTGTTATCAACAAGTTACATATTATTGGGAGCAATGGTTTATCAAATCATTTAGTTATCATCATTTCCAACTTTTCTTATTGGACTGTAAAGGAGTTGGATTGGGTAAATTTTAACTGCAACTTTGTAGTAATTTGGAAACCACATAGATTATTTTATTTGCCCGATGAACTCAAACATCCTGAAAGTTTACACATCATGTTAGCGTTTCATTGATAGACATACATGGATCATATGGACTCCAATGGCAAGCAAAACCCAGTGGTCCGCAGGGCACACACACTCAGTCTTTGTGTTCAGTGAAAACAAGCCAATACAAAATATTGAGAATAACGTCATGTACTTTGACCCACACCAATTATGAGTATAAAAGACTGTAAACCCAGTACTTATTTAATTCCTGTCAGATTTTATTGTCCACACCTCCAATGGGAAATAACATTCAGACCTCCTGCATTTTAGAGCATGTACATCATTTTATGCAAGTGAGTTATGATCATATGTCTGGGAGAAGTAAAACTAAAACACTTATACTACCTGCAATGCAAGAATTACATCACACACTTTCCATAACAACATAAAAAATGAATAAAATGTGTGGTGAAAGTACAGTATTTAATGGATGATATATCAATGCAGTTTCTTTCGATGTTTTCTACCCTGCGCTGCATGAAACAAGAATCATGTTCATTATGTAATGATACATAAATATGATTTGTACATCATGGTGATGCAGAATGGCCTGTGCTAATGAGCACATAGTTAACAACCATGACTATGATGATATATCCTGCATCTCTTATCTCAACCACAAGGACCTGGCAGCATTCATATCACTAGCATAACCTCATCGTCATGCCATGTCATTTCATGAGGTAAAGTAAAGTCTGTCTCTAGCCAATATGGCTTATCAGGACGGTGTTTATAACCGGTTAAAATTATTGAGAATATTTCTATCCCCCCTAGACAGAGTGCCAGTCATTGCAGGTGACTCCAAACTCACGCTGGTACATGTATGTCCAATTTGTACTCCTGGCTGGAGAGAAGCAATTATGATAAAGTGCCTTGCTCAAGGACACAAGTATCGCGACTGACCAGGCCAGAATTGGAACCTACATTCTTTAAGTTACAGAACTTGAGTCCTCCGCCCTAGACCGCTCAGCCAAGACACCCCAAAGTAAACCAAAGCCCTAAACCAAAGATACTTGAAATGGAAACTGATTTGGTAGAAACAGAAGAACTAATTCATGCACATGTCTTCTCATTCATGTTGAGATGACGACCAAAACTTGAACAAATAAAAACAACTAAACATGAGAAACACAATCTGGGATCAAGGGGCTGTAATCAACTCATGCATTTAAAACCCAAGTCAGTCAAGCATGGCATTCGTTATTCACAAATCAATCATTATTAAAGGCAGTGGACACTATTGGTAATTACTCAAAATAATTATTAGCACAAAACCTTACTTGGCAACAAGTAATGGGGAGAGGTTGATAGTATACAACATTGTGAGAAACGGCTCCCTCTGAAGTGGAGTAGTTTTCGAGAAAGAAGTAATTTTCCGCGAATTTGATTTCGAGACCTCAGATTTAGAACTTGAGGTCTCGAAATCAAGCATCTGAAAGCACACAACTTCGTGTGATCAGGGTGTTTTCTTCTTTCATTATTATCTCGCAACTTCGATGACCAATTGAGCTCAAATTTTCACAGGTTTTTTATTTTATGCATATGTTGAGATACAGCAAGTGGGAAGACTGGTCTTTGACAATTACCAATAGTGTCCAGGGTCTTAAAAGTCAACCAGTATTATGTAGGATTGCGTAATGCATCCAACAAACAGCACAACTCTCTGAAGCATACAAACTTGTTGCAAGTTTCCTTAATGATGATACCTCATTGCAAGAGCTTTAGATTTATCTAAACTGTATCATTCATTATCAAATGCATAATGTCAACAAGATGCAAACTTGGTTAAAAAACAAGGCAAAATGTGACCACAGTTAAAAATGGTGGGAACCTATATCTATCATTAGCTTATATATCATCCAAGAGTTGTTACATTATTATCCCTAACACTGGTGTTCACTTTGAGAATCAAATGGCAAACCGGCCCCCAAAAAGTGTAGTTCGTGAAGAGTGCTCATCAGGTACCTTTTGTTTAAAAGATACACTTGCTATGCATTTTTCTGCATAGCAGTTGTATAACATTTAGTACAAATTCAGTTAATTTACATATAATGAATTGCTAAGCAAATGCAGAAAATGCCTTAGCAGTTCAAATAAAAGAGTTAAGTGAAACCAGCCTTAGTACTGTACTTAATTCTAGGCCTAATACTAATCAAAATGTATTCCTGAAGGTTGAAATCTAGTTGGCACTGAGTCTTGAAAAGTGTTTCTTGCCTTAGTTCTTTTTGCTTTCTTTTATTTATTACAAGTATTTCATTCAAGATTATGATTTGTTTATTACTTGAATATCTCTTGTACACCTTGTACTGAATATTTTGCTCATTCAGTTCTCTGCACTTGCATGCCAATAAAACAATAGGAATAATGATGATAAATATAATAGAAGTATAAACACAGGCAGCCAGGATGTTTTAAAATGTTATCAATAAGGACTAGAGTGAAGGTTAATACATGTAGCTAGAGGCAATGAGCGAGTACTGTCAGGTCAAAATAGATTCTCAGCAAACAAATTATGCCATAGACCTCCACAGTTAAGCTTTCTAATGCAGATACATCAGAGTAGACATGAACGTACGTTTCTAGTAAAAAATGACTGTTGTAAAGTTAATGTGACCTTTCCTTTACTTGTGTATTACAGTAAGCAATGCTAGAAACTAGCAGGTCCACAAAGGGGTGCTCAATAAGAAGCAAATAAGTTTCATGATTGAAAGTATGCACACGTAATGGAGATAGCTCTACACATAAGCACTGCACTGTGTGTGCATTGGTGCTCTGTGCTTACAATAAGGAGAATATGATATGATAGTAAACATGTGTGTTTCACATTGATAGATGTATTGTGAATGTGTGAGGTCTAAAATATGATGACTGTACAGAGATGAATGGGGTTCTAAGTTTATTGTGAGCTGGCCCCGATAAGTTACATGTACATGCAGACAACTCACAGATTTAGTTTTAACTCATGAGTATGCCATGTCATGATTTCTTTGGGGAAGATGTGGTAGCTCTGAAAAGAGCCAATTGGATCATTCTCAATACTTGGCTAGCATCATGTATACACCATCAGGTGACTGATGGTATGTACATGTAGAGTACAATATAGTTAACTTCAGATAGATGAAGTTTGTTTTTATTGTGTATTTCTTGAAATCTAAATGACTGGAATTAATCTAGTCTTCTAAAAACGCACGCTGTCAAAGACGTACCCATTACAATGCATCAAACCAAGTCTGATATTAATAAAAGTGTTTTCATGAGAGAAATGGTTAAATCTAAACCCAAAAAGCAACTCTGACTGTGGGTGTGAGTGAGTGACATGTCTTCAACTACAATATGACAAAAATCATCGCTCACTAATCATGATGTGAATGTTTAACAAAACCCACGGGCATGATATTATTACACTTCCTTCGGCTCTACTTGATATGCAGTTCACATGCATTGTATGTCAAATGTTAAACTACTGTTAACGAAAACTGATAGACATTCTGTACCACTTGGCAGTATAAAGCCACAAAAGTGACACACAAAGTTCATTCTAGAAGAATGGGTTGGTTACAAAACAAAATGCTCATCAAAAGTTTGGCTGGTTCGTTTTTGGAAAAAAAACACAGGGAAATATTGTCCAATAGCGTATAAATCACTCACAATGGGGGAAAATGAAAAAATGTTCATAATCAGGCTTGATTATTGAAGGGATAGCGCGTTCTGAAAACAGATGCTGATCACCAATATTGATAAGCAATACCTTTAAAGCATTACTAGTCAATCAATTTATAGCATGTTCATGGAACAGTTTGCCACACTGTCTGTGTATCTTACAATAGCAAGGTATCACCAGGATCTAAACAATGAGACTCAGGTTCAACTTTTAAAATCGGGACGTCCAAATTGCTTTCTTGAACTGTTTTGATTGTCAGACGCGTACCCAGGAGTTTTCCCTGTGGCTAACACCATTCTTGATAGAATGACTAAAAGTGTGTCATTTATTGCCAAGTTCGTTCAGTCAGTCTCTAGTGCAGCAGCAGCAGCAGTAACTAATGCACTCAATGTCAATGAGCATGCCTCATGATACAACCAATTACTCCAGTCACCTGATAACGCAGGCCTGTGGCGTCTTCGCTCTCGTAAGCGAAGTGGTGCTGTATACAGAACAGATGGTTCAAAATATACATTCAGTAGATCAATCAATTACATATACCTGTCAAGACTCAACAGTTTCAACTTTGGCAATTCATAGTAAATATATTGTAAAGCAATGCAACTTCAATCCAAAAATACCTAATTTTACAGCATAGTGGACAATAAACAAATGCCTCTGAATTTTGATTTTCCCTTGCCATGACATTTAAGGGGGAAAAAATTACCGGTAAATTTATTTATTGGCCTTACATAACTTTCAAAGAAGAAATTTCAGAAAAAAGGATTTTCCATGCTTGTTTGTATTTTTATATTTGTATATAATAACAACCAAGTAAAGCTTTGGAGCACAACATAATGCTACGCAAAGAGTTGCCTTGAAAATGGAATACTGGCTGAAATAACTTAAATTAAACATTGATTGTGACTGGCTCCCACTTGCTTAGCAAATCAAATTGAAATTGGACCACGGCCCCAAAAGAATGATGATGAGGAAGTTGAGATTTGAAGAGTTAACAAACTGAAACATCATCATGTAACTAGTTCTCTGAGTAGGTGTATATTAATGAATGTCTTGTAAACAAAGGACAATGCTGAAAACCACTGTTCATACAATTTCAAAGAAAAATATCCACAATGAAAAAATCACTTGCAATTATCTTAGCTCAGTTTTTGCCTGGGAAGTAAATTAAACAAATAAATGACCAAATGATTTCAAATGCATAACTTTGTCATGGGATGGCCTATAAAACTCTGCTATATATGTTACTTTCAAATGTCTACTTCACACCAAGTTGGTTGTTATAATTCATGTAAGAACTGAATATGTAATGAACCGTTTCCCACCAACACCTTTGTTATCATTACAGCTGCCATGTTTTGTAATGGATGAGTTTACTGCAATGGCTGAAGTTGTCAATCATCATCGATGGCATGAAGTGATTAGATGGTCCTAACCAATAACTGTTCTCGGTTTAACTGGCCATTGGTTAGGCCTTGTCCAAAATGGCGACCTCAGCTACAGCTACAGCTAGATTGCTTGCGTCTGCCTATAGATTCTTCAACACTGGCAGACGCGCTGATCTAGCTGTACAGCTATGGCTAGATTGCTTGCGTCTGCCAATAGATTCTTCAACTCTGGCAGACGCGCTGATCTAGCTGTACAGCTATGGCTAGATTGCTTGCGTCTGCCAATAGATTCTTCAACTCTGGCAGACACGCTGATCTAGCTGTACAGCTATGGCTAGATTGCTTGCGTCTGCCTATAGATTCTTCAACACTGGCAGACGCGCTGATCTAGCTGTACAGCTATGGCTAGATTGCTTGCGTCTGCCAATAGATTCTTCAACTCTGGCAGACACGCTGATCTAGCTGTACAGCTATGGCTAGATTGCTTGCGTCTGCCAATAGATTCTTCAACACTGGCAGACGCACTGATCTAGCTGTACAGCTATGGCTAGATTGCTTGCGTCTGCCAATAGATTCTTCAACTCTGGCAGACGCGCTGATCTAGCTGTACAGCTATGGCTAGATTGCTTGCGTCTGCCAATAGATTCTTCAACTCTGGCAGACACGCTGATCTAGCTGTACAGCTATGGCTAGATTGCTTGCGTCTGCCAATAGATTCTTCAACTCTGGCAGACACGCTGATCTAGCTGTACAGCTATGGCTAGATTGCTTGCGTCTGCCAATAGATTCTTCAACTCTGGCAGACACGCTGATCTAGCTGTACAGCTATGGCTAGATTGCTTGCGTCTGCCAATAGATTCTTCAACTCTGGCAGACGCGCTGATCTAGCTGTACAGCTATGGCTAGATTGCTTGCGTCTGCCAATAGATTCTTCAACTCTGGCAGACGCGCTGATCTAGCTGTACAGCTATGGCTAGATTGCTTGCGTCTGCCAATAGATTCTTCAACTCTGGCAGACACGCTGATCTAGCTGTACAGCTATGGCTAGATTGCTTGCGTCTGCCAATAGATTCTTCAACTCTGGCAGACACGCTGATCTAGCTGTACAGCTATGGCTAGATTGCTTGCGTCTGCCAATAGATTCTTCAACTCTGGCAGACACGCTGATCTAGCTGTACAGCTATGGCTAGATTGCTTGCGTCTGCCAATAGATTCTTCAACTCTGGCAGACACGCTGATCTAGCTGTACAGCTATGGCTAGATTGCTTGCGTCTGCCAATAGATTCTTCAACACTGGCAGACGCGCTGATCTAGCTGTACAGCTATGGTTAGATTGCTTGTGTCTGCCAATAGATTCTTCAACTCTGGCAGACACGCTGATCTAGCTGTACAGCTATGGCTAGATTGCTTGCGTCTGCCAATAGATTCTTCAACTCTGGCAGACGCGCTGATCTAGCTGTACAGCTATGGCTAGATTGCTTGCGTCTGCCAATAGATTCTTCAACTCTGGCAGACACGCTGATCTAGCTGTACAGCTATGGCTAGATTGCTTGCGTCTGCCAATAGATTCTTCAACTCTGGCAGACGCGCTGATCTAGCTGTACAGCTATGGCTAGATTGCTTGCGTCTGCCAATAGATTCTTCAACACTGGCAGACACGCTGATCTAGCTGTACAGCTATGGCTAGATTGCTTGCGTCTGCCAATAGATTCTTTAACTCTGGCAGACACGCTGATCTAGCTGTACATTGTAGCTGTAGCCATTTCAGACACGGCCATCAACACTAGCAAATGACCGAAACAGTTGTTGGTTACAGCTGTTATTGGCAACATGAATCTGCTTACAATGCGAGACTACCTTACCTGCATTTGCTGATGATACATATCTTGTTGAGATTGGAGGTTCTTTCTTAGCTGATGGTGTCCTCGATGCACTCCTAGGGTCTAGATTATCCACCTTAGTCTTAGTTAACTCCTCCTTGAGTATCTCTTTACCCAATGCTGATTGCATCTTATCAACCTCATCTTTCATCTCATTCTCTTGTTCTCTCTCTTGGGCATCGAGATCTAAATCTCCTGAGATTGTTAGAAATGGTTTTATTTCAAACATTTTATTGTCAGAAGCAGAATGTTTAAACACAGCTACAAAACTGTAAATTGTGGTAATCTCTCTCTGTTTTACATTCAGTACTAAGTTTTAGCGTAAAGTGCTGAAAGTGAGAATTCACTTTTATTCAGCTACCATTTTAGCACTGCTTTGTTACAAATAGATGTGGGTCCAAAAAACAAGACCTTTTTTATGCCATAGCATGGACATTTGTGTCTAGATCCTTGAGTAAACATTTGTTAATTAATGAAAGTTCTAATGGAATTCCATACAAAGGGACCAGACCATTTTGTCATGGCATGATGCTTCAATGCATCTTGCTATGAAGATTCAGCCACAGCCATCACCGCTTATTAGGAAATGGCCTTGGTTTGGTTTGGTTTAATATATTGAGTTATGTATTAATGATACCCAGCTTGGCTCAATCATAATCAAGGGCTGTTGACTGCATTTATGTTTAAAGGGAAGGCAGTTTTGGTTAATATTTTCACTGCGTAAGTATTTTTTCCATTATTTTAAACAAAAATAACCATGACATTAACCTCTTAATAGATGTTGAATTCACATTGGGGGTAAAGTGTATTAATATGATTTGACCCGAGTAATGCCTGAGGGTTTTGTTTCTTCACAGAACTCTGGTGCTAACACACATCAATGTATTGGTAAAACCAAATAAATAGACATTAAACCTCTGAAACCAAAATGCCGTATTAATGGATAGTCAATGGTGATATTCCCTTACCTACAGACTTGCTCCACCATCGTTTAATAATAGGTGGGAACGGAGGACCAGGCCAGTCTTCTCTCTCTACTTTCAGCGGTTCATTAGGTGGTGGCTTCTTAGCAGCAGGAAACTTAGATGCCTTGATTAGGTTTATTGAGAGTTCTTCATCCTTTACTGGTTTAGGTTTAGGCATCAGGCTCTCAAAAGCACTCTTAGGTCTAGGTCTACCATAACGCCCTGCAAAACAACATCACAGTTAAGAGAAATTAAACCGAGTTAAATCACAATCAAATCTGTCGAAAATTCCATCAAATAACTGTGACTCTTTTATAAAGTATTGATGTTATTATAATCGCTTTTTGTTTTAGGGGTGAGTAAAGTCACTCACTGAAGTAATTTCAATAAACAAAAGTATTTTATTACAAACAATTTAAAGGGACACATTACCTTGGATTGGATGAGTTGGTCTATAAAAAGCGTTTGGAGCCATTTGATATGAAATGCATATGGTTAGAAATGCGTTTTAAAAGTACAGTACAATGATCTACACAAATATTCCTCAAAATTGCATGGTTTTAACTATCATGGCTAGCCGTTCTGTGGACTACAAATTGGTGTGCCATGTTAGTTCACGACGTATGGAATACCATGCAATTTCGAGGCAAATTTGCATGGATCATTGCGTTCTACTTTTAAAATATCTTTCTAATCATAAGCATTTTATAACAAACGGTTTTAAACGCTTTTTATAGACCAATTCGCATGATCCAAGGCAACGTGTTCCTTTAAGGCTTTGCCATTTACCAATATTGCCAACCTTTGCCATATTTTTTTAAAGGCATGTTAAAATCAGTATATGGACTAAAATTTAAGAAACAAAAAGTTTCTTCATTGACAAACAACGTACCTTTTCATCAAGAATTGGTAACAAAATCTCATAGCACTAAATTTCATAACAATTAAACTTCAAAATCTTGCGACCAAACATAAACATATTTTCTCATTATGTTGTTTCAATGGGCACAGTTGTGACTGTTGGTTTTCCGTGGCAATGACAAAGCTTGTGATGTGATCTTGCCATGAGCTACAGCCACAACCTTCAGTTCAGATACTGCCTGATGTTTTCCTACTAGCCAAGTCTACTTCTGGTTTAACTGGATTTGATGGATTGGTCAGTATGATACAGCAATGCTAGGCATGCTCAGATGGGTTTTGACTAATGCCAATTGGTTTGGCTTAAATGATGGATTTTGATGAATATGAGATTGATTTTAGGGAGTTAAGGTCAGTCAATGATCTTTGTCCGTTATCAACATTACTACCCGCATTGATTCTTACCATGAGACCATTTTTTCACCTGCTGGGGGGTCACTCTAGAAGTCTGGCCTTTGTATTTAATATCCTCAGCTGATGAAAGAAAGAGTGATTCGTCAAACATGAAACATTAAAACTTAACCCAAACAAAACTCTCCAAATCAAGACAAAAATAAGGCCAATTAAAAAAGGATCAGACAGAGTTAAATACATGTACATCAAAGAAGGTATAGCAGAAGACAAACGAAGAAGCGTAACAACTATTGGTTTTGAGCTATACCAAGAAGCTAACCAAACAAGAGTGCATCTTAGCAGTGGGAATTTAGAACCACAAACATCTATCATGTAAGCAATAGGACACTTTTGGACACTAGTTGGCATTAGACATACCTTGCAAGCTAGGTCTGTACATTAACATGTCCCGTTGAACGCTTTTTCTTTTCAATATTTAGTTTGGAATGTCTTTGATATTTTCAAATCATGCATGTGAAATCACATTCTGCTTGTTGGTGAATAAGGGAAGTTTGTGTAAAAGCAGCAGGAAGAAACTAACATAAGGCAGAACAATGGGGACGTTGTGAAAAGGAAAGTGCTGAAATTAGTTGTGTTTGGGAGACACCAAGACACCAAAGTAAACCACCAGCAACCAATGATCATACCAGACTGAAGCTACAACACAAACCTGGTACTGACATAAACTCACATTGCTTGGCATCTTGAGATGCTACTTGCTGCTAAGCAAATAAATGTGCATCATTTTGTGTAAACAGCTCCAGGAAACAGACCCTGCCCCCAAATAAAGATAAACTACAAGTTGCTGCGCGACGCCTTTACAATGCAAGTGTCTAAAACTGAGCTAAAGAATAAAAGAGCAGACAAGAATTCACGTTCTTTCGTATTATAAAACCCTCCACCATTTAAACTCATCTAATGTGTAATGAATGAGTTGTCAGTGCAACGGATGATACATGCTGAAGTTAAATGTTAATAGACGTTGAACCATGGGGAGTGATCAAATGTATTTACCCTTGTTGACATATTCTGATGAATGGATAGTCACAAGCAGCCAATGTAGCCAAGGGGGGAACATACAAAGCAGGAGAGGAAGAGAAAAAATAGGACAGCCATGAATTCTTCATTTATTCTAGGCTTCTTAGAATGTGTCTGATAATAGTGCGTGGCTTTAGAAGTGACTCTGACTTGAACTAGTCTCACAAAATGGCGGGGATGTAACCATAGTCACAGCCATAGACACTAGCCATAGGCCCTTTTCAAACCACAGCTTCAGCTCCTGCTTTGGCTCAGGCTAGCTTGGACCGCATTTGTTTTGACAGTTGCATGTGCTTTGCATACAAAAGGCCATATTCACAGCCATAGTCACAGCCATAGTCACAGCCAAAGTCACAGCCAAAGTCACAGCCATAGCCATCACTTCAGACACAGTTCTATCTTTGATCGTTACCGTTCTTTTCATGCAGGCTTTCTACATTTGGTCAACATTCAAAAAACATTTACAACATTTATACACAACATTTTAAACCACAATCTTTTTGGTAACAAATGCAAGCACAACAGCCAACTTCACATAAAACACTATGAACAATAATACAAAATGGCTGCTTGTCACACATTAACAACAAATGGTATTCCCTTTAAGGAATACAACCAAGATGGTGACAACATGATGAAGGTCTGTTGTGCTTGTTATTTTCGCAAAACCATATCAGATCAAATTTAAACATTACTTCTTCCAAGCAATAATATGCAAGTCTGATCAAGGAGTATTGTTTGACTAACTCTGATTGAGTGTGTACTACATGTGTAGGTTGGTCACACTGCTGGTTACCAATAGATGTTTTAACAGCACGGTGCAGAGAGGACCAGCTGTCAGAGTGATGACAACATGAACGAGATTTTACAAACTTTTTGCAACATTACATTAGAAGAAAACACTTGCCATAAGTTTTGGGTGTTGTTCATCACCAATCATTTGAGCCAGACGATATAACTTATAAAATAAGTTACTTTACTGAGCAACTATCATCTGTGTGTCCATGTCCTTTTCATCTATACATGAACTCATCTAAAAACAGGACAAACTGGCCACACCCATTTTATGGACGCATTGATATGAAATTATTAGGGTTGTTCAAACTTCAACTTCAGTACACATGCGCTACGTCATCACAAACCAACCACTTGTAAACAATTGGTCCTTGATCGCACTGGCTTTCTTATGTATGAAATAACTTACACCGGTGTCAACTTTACAAAACAATCATTGAGGTGATTCTGATACTCTAATTATCCCAAACAGACTCAACGCAAGCACAAGCAACATCAATGCAATGAGCAGACCACCAATGAAATGGATTGTCAACTGAAGACAAATATCTACAAATAAAACACAAAGGTGACACCATGTGTAACAGATTCCTAAATAGTTGTGAAAGGACAATCAGTAAGTTTGGCTGACACAAACAACCTACTCTCGGGCTCAGTGACCCTTCTTATGTAGTTCCCATGAACCTTCTGGTTTCCCTTAAACATTCTAGGACATCCCAATAAAGAGCAGGAGCCCGGTTTGTTGAGTCAACTTGTCTTTACCTGGTCGATGAAAGTTAGGACTTGTAGGTGGTTCAGCAGATGTTGAGACGATCCTTGGGTAGAGGTTCTTAGTATCCAGGGAATCCGGAGAGAGATAACTCTGAGAGAAGTCGGGACTCTGAGGACTAAGACTGTTTGATGAACGGGTTGGTGTTAAGGATGGGGAATGGAATCTACTGCTGCTTGGTGACAGGGATCTTGCACGAGGTGATGTCTGAAACAAACATTGCAAATTACAGTTATCAACAATCAATAAACACAACTAATAAATATCGCTTGGTGTTTATTATTATTTTTTTTTTTTTTAGAGAGAGAGTGCTCCTATGCCACGACGACCACTTCAAAGAGAGGCCTACACTTAAGTGATTTGGGCTATCAACCCAAATCAACTGCAACCAGGGCAGTCTGTAAGGATGTAGGCATAGGTACCATCCACTAGGAGCCTAGTGCAGGATACACTACCTTCCCAACTTTTTATGAATCAGTTCTGGTTATAAGTGCCTTGCTCAAGCGCATAAATGTCACGACTGGGTTCGAACCCACATTCTGATGCTGACAACACCAGAGCTTGGGTCCAGTGAACTAGAGAACAGCTTGGCCACAAAACACTACTTCCATGTTGGAATTTGGAAATCATTATATTATAAAGGTGCAGCTCTTAAATCTGGAAATAACAAATTGCAACACCTCTAGTGGTCTTATGGTTTAAATAGTGGTTGTGGATAGAACTTAATCTAAGGTGGGTTTTGTCCACAACACTCTTAAAAGTTTACAGTGGCCAGCCTTACATAAGAGAATCAATCAACCGACATCCGATAACATATTTCAAGGTATGCATAACAGTTTATTAAAAGTATTGAAAGTTAAAGGAACTGAAAAGCTCACCAATCGGTTTCGGTTGTAATCATACAGCATAGCATTCTCCTTTAGTTTTAAAGGAGACAAATCTACAATCTGAAAAAAAATGTACAACTTTTGTTATTGTTCAATTTCCAAAGGATTACACTCCTCGGATACCAGCAGGAAAAAGAGATTATGTTGATTAATCTAGGCTTAAAGAGAATTTCTGAATTGTTTAATGATAATAACAATTATTGGATGGTATTATTTCATTTCATTCCATTTAATTTATTGTGGTTATAAAGCCAAGAACTCTCAAAAAAGCGAACTTAATCACTGTACTAGCCAATAACCTATTTAGCTTTTTGGAGTTATGGTCGACACTATAGGAGTGCACTCTTTAGTTCAGGTGTCAACAGACAAATGTACCCAAACCAAATAGTGTTGTAGTATTGTGTCCACCATACCTCAAAATGGCTTATGAAGAGAAGACAAGGAAGGATGTTTCAATGTTAGATATATTCCAAGGGAAAAACCCACACAGCCAGGAAGGGACTAAAAACCCAATTCACATACGTGTAGTGCCCCGGTAGAATTCAAACTGGGGTCCTACAGGTGGAAGGTGGAAAAGAAGATAGCACAACGCTAAACCGATAGTAAAATCTTTTCAGAAATTTGATGAAGTACAAAGTTTTCAAAGAAACACTTCCGTCTTTAAACATTGTAGTGTGGAAGAAAAATGTACCAGCAGCACTCGGTTCTGATCTGGATTTTTCACCTCAGAAAAAGGTGTTTTTTAGAAAACAAGAGGATAGAGTGAATGTACTTTTCCCAATGATGTAGCTTTACTTTCAGGACCATACTATTTTATATCCACAATGTTGCGAGTTCATCTTGTTCACTTACCCTTAGGTTTTTACTGCAGTCAGGATGCCAGATTTCAGTACCTTTAAAGAGAAAAAAAGGAAGAAAACAACATGTTTATTTATAGCAGCTTTAACCAACCTTGTTCCTGTGGGTCATAAACTAAATCAATCCCTCTTGTCACTAACCCCTGGCAAGAAGACACAGACAGACAACCAGACCGCCAGATGCGCATGCTTGTTTACAGTGCTTAAAGGGTACTGAGCACGTGTGTGTATCAAAGGTGCAGGTATTTGAATGCGATCGCATATAACATATAATTTGTTTACTTTTTTTATTTCATCACTTTCGGTTGAAAACAAATATAACGATATCAAACAGTGTAAATAAGCAACCAAAAAAGAAAAAATAGAAAGAAGATAATGCTGACATTTTAAGTTTTATACATGGGATGGAAAAACCCACATAAATCCCAATCCCTATGTAAGGCTCAGGTCTGAAGGGAGATTCGAACCGAGGACTTAAGATGTGAAGGCAGTGAAAGAGTCAGCCTAACATGCTTGAGGCGGTCATCGTTACCTGCAAACAGCTTAACACGTCACAAGTTCACAGAAGAATGAGAAAAACTAGTAATTTATGTCTTGATGTCTCTTAAATGCATGTACAGAATGGATCAAATACTTTAATAGTGGCATGTGTGTGCACACTTTGTTTATGTTGTATTTATATCGATTGAGGAATTTAGAAATAAAATGTTGTTGATGATGATAGAATCCATGAGAACAAGGTTGTTTTACAAATGGATCACTTTTTGTGCACTGTTATATCCATCACTAGATGTCCTTCACCTAAAAAAAAACATGAGTACGCATGAGTAAATCTCAAATTAATATAGCACAGGTAAAACTAAGATACCTATAGCGGAGTAGCTTGGAGTAGCTTTCATTGACTGCGATAATTGTATCTATGATGATGGATAACAAGATGATTTAGGAAGCTATGAGACAGACAGGTATGAGAGTCAGTCAAGCAGTCAAGGTGAATGAGGATTAATAAGCTTCTTACAATCCCGACATCTCACATAGATCAAACCGGGTCTTAATTACTTCTCATCAGTCAAGTTATTACATTATTTATGTTTAATAGAGTGGTCATGTCTAATAACTCGTGTTGTTCTTTGTGTAGAAGGGAAACTGACTGGGTAAGTTTTTATAAATAGTTTGGGTTTGAACAAAGACAAATTAACAAGAGTGGGACTTGAACCAACGACCTCTTGATTAACGTACCGGCGCTCTACCAACTGAGCGATCTAGCCCTATGTTGGCAGCCTCCCTAATAGTCAATATCTTTGTTCATGGGTGCCAGTCAGAAGCCATATAACTGTTGACTGTCATGTAGCCAGGGATCACACCCAAATTACGATACAAACTGGGAAGCAGCAGCTAGGGGATCATCTTAACGAAATGTGACTTTTTAATATCAAATGTCAAGTATTAAACCACAAGGGAAACTGAATACTTCTGAATGTTGTACAATAAAACATGACCTATTATCATTATTGCTGATATCTATGCCTAGTGTGCCATACGGCCCAGTAACCCATATTAGGGCCAGGTTCCCTGAACCATTAGGGCATTAGGTTCCCATAACCCATAGGTTCCTGTAACCCATAGGTTCCTGTAACCCATAGGTTCCTGTAACCCATAGGTTCCTGTAACCCATAGGTTCCTGTAACCCATAGGTTCCTGTAACCCATAGGGCTTTATAACCCATAGAGCCCTCGGTGTAACCCATATATGTACGTCCCTGTAACCATTAGTGCCCTAGGTTCCTGTAATCCTTAGGACCTTGTAACCCATGGGTCCTTTTACCATAAGACCAAGTAACATAGAGGCCCTAGTAGGTTCCTGTTGCCCATAGGGCCTTGAAGTCTGAGGTCTCAGTAACCCTTACAGCCAACTAACCCATGGGTCCCTTGACCCATAAGGCCCTGTAATATATGACCCTGCAGACTCTAGGTCCTTGTAACTACTAGGCCCATGTAATCCTAGGTCCCAGTAACCTTTAGCGCCCTGTAAGCCCTAGCACCCGGCTTTGAACCACTGTTTGAAAACATTTCCATTTTGATCCGTTTGTTTTGTAGATTGATTTGATACTAACCCTGTATGTACATATCTTCTCCTTCGGCAAAGTGACTTCCACAACGACCACACTTGGCACATGTTGGATGATATCTCTTATCTCCTGCCTATATGACACAAATAAATAGAGATAATCACAATCAATATTGAGACTGGCTTAGTATTGAACAGATTCGATATGCTAAATAACACATCAGGACACGAATGTACAAAAGCATCAACACCAACAAATGTTTCCATCAGCAATTCCAAAGTAATGTGACTTGCCTCTTGTTTCAGCACCAAGCTCTAGTTAACTAATGATGAAACTATACTGTGAGAATCATTCATAAAGGAATTTAATGATTTGTTTACATGTAACTGTTAAATTTGTATCAAAATTGAGATTTTTCGTTCAACTCTATTGACACCAAAGCCTACCCCAAATTGTTTATGACATTTTGATTGGATCAAAGAATGGTCCACATTTATGTAGCTCCATGAGTTCACGGTGTGTAAACTAGGTTCAATCCAGAATTTTATTTTCATCACTTTGATTTTGGCAGTAACATTATGTTAATCCTTTCCATAGGAAAGCATACTATATGTGCCAGCTTTTGCCTTCAATAATTTCAGCTCAGTTCAAAGGTAGAAATTGACACATCAATTTGTTCGGGATTCAGCTTGGTTTGTGCTACAACACTCCTTCATAGAATACTAAGAGTATTCCAGGGGGCAATAGGCCTTCCCTGATGGGACACAAGCAAATATCACACAGAAGTACATTTATAACTCAATCATAGCTGGAATCCAGTATCTTATGACCGTGTAAGCAAAGATAATAAACAACATACAGTAGAAACACAAGCGGCTTTGTATCCCCTGCTGTCAAAACTCACTTATAGAAACTGACCCAGAATTGCATTTTTATTGTCACCTTAAAACATTCTTGAACGCAAGAGTCCCTTAAGAAATGAAACCAAAGCCGTGCTGTGCGGTTTCCATTTCCAGAAATTAATTCAGGGTAATTTTGCGGTGCTATTATGAGTGTTGAACTAGGGCATTAAGCTGTGGGGTTTACCACAGCTTGTAATAACCCAAGAATCATGGCAACTTCCCTCCAGAGTAAATGACCAGTCCTGCTAAAACCTTACAGGCAAATACCTAGCAATAAAACTCATTAATACTTGTTGTAGTTCATGTCAGATCATGTGGACTTTGCAAATCTAATTGTAGGAAGTGTGGGAAAATATCAATGACCTACAAAGAAACCCTCAAACTAGGCCAGTGGAGTGTTTGGTATTGATGAGCAGTCAGTAGTAAGAAACTGATGCAGGATTATTCTGAACTGTAACTTACTTTACATTACACACAATTGTCAACAATCTGGGCCCAATTTCATAAAGCCTGTAAGCACAAAAACTCGCTTAACACAAAATAGTACTGCTTAGCAGAATCGGGTTACAAGCCAAAATTACATTAAGTTTGCATGTTGTGGCTTGTGTCCGACTCATTTTTGGTCAGCAAAGAATTTGTCAAGCAGTATTTTCTGCTTTACAGCTTTTATTGAATGATTTTTCAATATCAAATTTCAACACCTTTAACTCACAAAGATCATTCATACAACTGGGTTTCTGAAACCTGTGATCAATGTAAAATGATTGATCATTAAATTGTCCCACTCTTCCTTTCCACTGCAAGACATTTGTGCTTTTCCTAGATGCAGCCATCTTTTCTTTCCCCATTCAAATCAATTTTATCAAACTGAGGCTATAAGGAAAAGCAGTCTAGCTCGTTGGGTACTGAGAACCTGGGCCCAGAGCTGCTTATAGGTAAGCAAATTTTCGTGCTAACTGCAGCAAGAAATGTACTTAAAGGCAATGGACACTATTGGTAATTACTCAAAATAATTATTATCATAAAACCTTTCTTGGTGACGAGTAATGGTGAGAGGTTGGTAGTATAAAACATTGGGAGAAACAGCTCCTTTTGAAGTAACATACTTTTCGAGAAAGAAGAAATTTTCTGTGAATTTGATTTTGAGATCACAGATTTAGGATTTGAGGTCTCGAAATCAAGCATCTGAAAGCACACAACTCCATGTGACAAGGGTGTTTTTTCTTTCATTATTATCTCAGAACTTCGACAACCAATTGAGCTCAGATTTGCACAGAATTGTTATTTTATGCATATGATGAGATACAGCAAGTGAGAAGACTGGTCTTTGAAAATCACCAAACGTGTCCACTGTCTTTAAGCATTTAAGCGTATTTCACAGGTTGGTGGCCATCTAGCACGATCACGATTGATTTGTATTGTGATGTCATTCATTTTCATACGGTAAGCACTGTAAGGTTAACATAACTTTTTAAGTGCTTATGGCTAGCAGCACTATAAAATGGAAATTGCACAGTAAGTACAAAATCGGCCGTTAAGTAACTCTATGAAATTGGGCCTAGTTCTCTTAATTGCTACAACACACAGTAAAGCTGAAAAAGACTATGCCAACTCTATGTGTATCAGCGAATGTCACGGCAAATCTAGTTCATGAAGCCAAGGAAAAGCGGCTTTCTACAAATAGAACCTTAATGTAATTACTACATGTAAGACCTTGTGATGTAAGAGTGTATTGTGGAGCAGTCCTTGTGACTTACCTCCAGCACTCGGCCTGTAATGAACTGCTCACAGTGGGAACATTTCACTCCAAAGTTTTGCTGATAATGTTTCTCACAGTAAGGCTTCCCTTCCCTATGACAAAACAACATCAAAAGCAAAATTAATCAGTTCCAATAATGATGTAAACAACAATCTAACTTCACAAATAAACATCTCCTATATCCTAATAAGAGGCTCTGTTTTCTACCGAAATTAAATAAATGTTCAACTTTGACCTAGATGATAAACTCACAGGAAGCCTATTGATGCACATTCAATGATCATAGCACATTTTACCTTGAACATTTAATTTGACTTTAATTTGAAGTTGCTGATTCGCAAGGATCAGCAAAGTAATTAATTTAGTCACAAAGCATTGACCAAAAACACTTATATCGTGTGTGTGAACCAGGAATTCCAAGTTATAATTTGTTGTTTTGTTATCAGAATAAACAAATTACATGCTTACATATTAATAATTCCAAATACTTGTTATTTTTCCACTGCTGTTTGATGTAGGCATTTCTAAAATAATTGTACCACAAAAGATGATCCTGGCATCTGTCTATTAAAACATTGCTTGTATGTAAACTGCAGCTACTCATTTCAAAAAGTTGCATTCTCATAGTGTTTATTCACTGTATGCAATGTATACTTCTTGAAATACACAACTCTACATGCTAAGATAGTCTGTTGCTGCTTAGCAAGTTAGTTCAGCAAAACCAGAATGGGGATACAGTATTGGGAACAACAACAGTATTTTTGGCAAGAAACCAAATTCTATGCTTAAAGTTTTGAGCTAAGCAAGCTTTAAACAATTTGCTGTTGTTATACATACCTTCCCATATATTCAGCACTAAGAGGTTTGCTACAGACGGCACACTTGAAGCAAGTAACGTGCCAATGTTTCTCTAGAGCTATCAGAGCCTGTCCATTCACTATCTCATGACTGCAATGGGCACAACCTGGTCAATAATAAACAATACAAATCAACAAACTGCAAACATACACACAATATCAATGTATCAAACCAACTACATCCAGGACTGGGTTTAAAGGGAGGTCATTCTTAGCCGAGGATCCCTTCAAGTACATCCCATATCAGTTCTGACTTTTTAATTCAAGTGCCCTGTTCCCTGGGAAAAAAATACTTTGCCCACAAAATACACATTTGTACGAATAGACCGCTTGCACAAGATATATTTACTCTGCAACCTTTAAGAACTTACTTTTTTGACATCAAATAATATTACAAACCAAAAATGAAGCTGACTGGGTAAGTTTTAAACAACGACCTCCGGCGCTCTACCAACTGAGGTACAACAATGTATCTAGCCCTATGTTCACAGTCTCCCTATTTGGTAAATAACTTTGTTCAGTGGTGCCAGTCAGAAGCCTTTCTTTGTGATGTGAGTATTGCCACTAGGTTTGGTGTATATATAAGATATTCCACTCAACAAATATTGTAAAGTATCTTGCTCATGAGTACAAGAAGTGTCATGACTGGGACTCAAACCCACACTCTGAGCTTGAGTTTGATGCTCTCAATAACTCGGCCATGACACACCACCCCAAAAAAGGTTTATGTCAGTAGTACCTATCCCCCAGAGATAAAAGTATCAACATACTTTCAAAGTCAAGAAATTAGCATTTAAAGTACCTTTGCTTAATGCCGTAATAAAATACAAATTTTTCTCATGATTTGTCATTTAAATGTAAAGGCGTATTACAGAAGTAATTCAGGAAACTTGTTTGCAATTTTAAGTAAATTTTCACAAATTTCCTTGTGACTTTTGTCACTCTTACGTATGGTTGCAGCAACAGCTTGCTTAGGTTTGTTGGATGATTTGGACTTGGAGCTCTTCTTGTCCTTGGTGGTAGGGAGTGTACCATTAGGTCCATCTTTAGCAGTAGGGCTACATTTAGTGCATAGGACATCATTGCCATTATATGTCACCTTCTCCCCAGGGGATATGGTCAGCCTGTAAACAGAGAAACAACATCATTAGCAACAGTATGTAGGATTGTGGGTATGAGGTTATTCTACAATGTGTAGTACTGATACCATGATCAGAGAGGCTTACAATACCCAGTGCAACTACATTGCAAATGACCAGCATGCTTCCCAAAAAAATTCACCTCATCATAGGACACGCACACAATTCATGTTCTTTACTGGAACATTCAAAGGTTCAGTGCAGTAACTACATAACATCTGTTCTTAAAAGTTCAATTTCATTTCACTTAATAGTAAGTTCTGGTATCAAGAATTTCCTCTTTTTTTGTTCTCTTCCTTTGTTTTCCCCTTCTAATTTTATTTATATTTTTTTCGGGGGGGGGGGGATTTGGGGAAGGTTAGTGTTCAAGATTTGATTTATTTTACACAGGTCATTCTGCCTAATCATAAACCACTGGTATGTACAAACAATAACCTGATTCAAATGACCATTCATGTGACATGCAAACGCTCACCAACATGATTTCACAAAGCCTCATGTATCATGTGCACAAGGTCTGTACTATTCATATCTCTCTAATGTTATACTATAGTAGAACCGGAACACTACGTAATGCTGTGCATAGGTGTAACATTGGACAATCGAAGATGGAAATCTAGTTGCCACGTTTAAAATGCTTAATAAGATACTTTGTAATTTGTCATTTCATGCAGGACATGTTTTGAATAGTAGTGCAAAAAAACAGGAACCATGGCATTTGAGACAAATGTTAACATTAATTAGAAAAGAACCACCTTAAGTAATTTAGAATGTATTTAGTTTCTGTGTTTGATGTTAAAGATTAACCATTCAGCACAAACTAGTTTGTTATTAATTATTTGATTCAATGTGCTCTCTCCTTGTACTTTCAGTGATTGTAGAGCTTATTAATTTATCGCTCACAAACAGGTTAAAACTTATAACTTGATGTTCTCAATTGTTCAATCAAAGGCCAATGAGGAAGCATTTGAACTTGAAATCTAGTTAGTTACTTAGTAGAGTTAAACTAACTTCAGACCAAAGAGTAGTCATGGATTAAAACAATCTAACATTCCATGTAGATAGTTGTATTAATCTTTGTCAACCTGTTGGGACAGATTAAATGAGGAGTTAACAGCAAATGACAGAGGAATCTAATATCAAGACAATAACAACACACTAATATAATAGCTAGCTTTATTGGTGGCTCGATAGCTTGGTAGCAGAGGAAACATACGCAGCTGCAATCACTTCACTGCAAACTGAACACTAGTCTACCTCACTGCTGGTTTCCTACTATTAATTTGAACTACTGCTAAATTGTTGAGTAATACTAGCAGTGGGCTATAATCAACAATAATTGGAAACCATCTGCTCTAGAAAGCTGAAGGTGTTTGCTCTAAGCTTTCTTTAAATTCACATATTTTAGGCATTGGAAGTTACATTTAAAAACAACTAATACAAAGTCAGAACTTTATTATGATGTCAATTGTCATGTTCCCTGCAGCAATATTAAATAATGCCTATTGAAATAAGTACTGATTCTAATAACACCAAGAAAGGGTCAGACTTTTTTCCACTTAATGACACTGGACATTATTGGTAATTGTCAAAGATCAGTCTTCTCACTTGGTGTATCTCAACATATGCACAAAATAACAAACCAGTGAAAATTTGAGCTCAATTGGTCATCGATGTTGCCAGATAATAATGAGAGAAAAAAACACCCTTGTCACACGAAGTTGTGTGCTTTCAGATGTTTATCTTCAAGACCTCAAAATCTTATTCTGAGGTCTCATAATCAAATTCGTGGAGAATTACTTCTTTCTCGAAAACTATGTCACTTTAGAGGGAGCCGTTTCTCACAATGTTTTATACTATCAACCTCTCCCAATTACTCGATACCAAGTAAGGTTTTATGCTAATAATTATTTGGAGTAATTACCAGTAGTGTCCACTGCCTTTAAATTCTTAGTCACATGGTTGAGTGAAGGATGATGGATGGCTAAACTAAGCTAGAAGTCTATGCAATTGGGAATACCAAACTATCAGTGAGACACGATATCAACATCTCTCGGCTAGGTCCTGACCATGTACTTTACATATACGGCCATGGTTTAATAGTATTGCAGGGACTATGGGCAAACTAAGTAGTCAAGCTGGCACTGCATTGATTATTCAAACTAATTCATGACAAGAAACACAATCAAGCGGACCACTCTTCGACCTTATACAAGTTTCTCCATTGGTTGAAACTTTCTTAAAGGACCTGAAACCACCAAAAAGTGTTTCCACATGACAATGGACATGCAGGCTTAAAATGGAACAGACTTTGAATTGATCAGTATTATCAGTTTTTGTTATTACTCTCAACTTTCAATCAAACAATGGACGGAACAGTCAGGGGCCGATTTCACAAAGCAATAAAGTTCATCGCAAGACAAATTTTTAGTATTACCAGAGTGATTTGTACTGTGACACATCACACTTTACTTAACGACTACGAGTGATGTGCAGTTACGATCAATCTTAGACCTTTGTGAAATCGGCCCCAGGTAACTTGTCTGTACATTTATGATGGAAATTAAGGGTGATTAAAACAGCAAACAAACAAATTAATCAACTCCAATTCTTTCAAGTAGAAGCCTAGATGTTAATACACATGTTGAACCCCTTTTAGTTGGTTTTAGGTTCTTAAAAAAAACCTGCAATAATAATGCTGTGGTTTTGATAGTATTCTTATCACACATCTCAAATAACCATTGATTTCATCAAGGTGGAATGCCACTTTGGATGGATGCTATTTTCAATTATCAAAACAATCGTTTAGAAATAAAACTCCATGAGCCTCTGATGGTAGATAGAAGGCCACTTCCTTTTTGAGTTGACTTGCTCTGACATATGTATGTCACTGTAAATCTACTGTTACCATGGTAACTGTTTCCATACATCTGTTTCTACACATTTCAGAAAGAGGGCTATATTACAACTGTACTGTCCCTTGCTCCTAAATCATACTAAACCAGTCACGCTGCCTTGAAATCTACAGGGGAAACACTGTTAGATTAACAAGATTGGACATGGCTGATTTTAAAACATGTCTTGGACATACTCCAACTTCCTCAATTACTGCCAAATGTCACGGGACTCCATAATGAGGTCATGTTAGCGACCAGTTGGGAGTTCAGAACCTGTTTTAGACAGAGAGACTTTCAATCTTGATTAATGTCTTGAAGAAAACAGCCATGTTAGAGCAAAGATGTAAGAACTCAGCAGTGTTAGTATACCGTGTTGTAAACAATGCTGTGATGTTAGTGCTAAGAAGGAAAGATTTTGTAAGAATCAATGAGCATTGTATTAGTTGAACTTAAATCCAACCAATCTGCTGATAAAATAAGCCATCAAATGCAATGTATGAAAAGATCATGCATAATGTGAACTAGAAGCTTAACATGTATGCTAGTGGTAAGTCCATGTGTCTACTCAGTGCATTCCAGCTAACCCCATCTCCTCATATGACCAAAACACCTATCAGTATGGCGCCAGCATATACAGTAGTTATCATATACAATGTATGACATGCATTTCATACCACTTTATATGATATCATGTAGCAAATGATCAACAAATATTCCAACAGTTACCGTTTGAAATATTCATAATAAATATCAGTTATGGAATTAACTCCTTTTCAACATTTGAAAGATAATGCACAACATTGGTATTTGACGGGATGGTACAAAATGTTTTTTTCACAAGAATTATTATTGAAAAAATGTCTGTCCTATTTCTTTAACGCTCAAGTAGTATCTGCAACTACAACTTGTCCTTTATATTGGAAAAGAGACAAGCAATAAATAGTAAAAGCATTTTTGTTCTCATGGGAATAAAAACATGTTTTTTTCTTGCTCTTAAGATGTCAGCTTCTGCCATGCACTCAGAACAGTTATTTGCTTTGCATAGTGAGAACAAGGTCTACATAAATATGAAAATTAGTTATTGCCATCAATAGCATTAACAAAGCTGCAAGTAGTGCTCAGAACGCTGTTTAGAAAAGTTGTTAGTAGCGGAAGAAAATTAAAAGTAATTGGTTAGTTAGCCTTGAGCTCAGCAGCCATGATCCATGACACTAAGTACACCCCTGCTTATTAAATGGTACAATCCTGTCATTAACTTTCAGCCAGTGCTAATATTTGGCTGCTACTGTATGGACTGCTGCACTGATGATTAGGGGGTAGATCTCCCTTGAAGTGAACAGTGAGGGATCCTTTACAAACCTACAGAGGCTGCACTGAAGATGACATTGAAGACAGAAACAGCAGCCTAGTCTCTTGTCAAGTGAAACTTCATCACCGCTATCGAAGGCATGCCTGGAGGAAACAACCACAAACACGTACACAAGACACACACCAAGAAATGACAGAAGAGAAAGAGGAACGAAATGAACTCAAATGAAATAAATATATATCAGACAAATCAAATAACAAAAGACATCTGACATTTTAGAACTACAACCTTATTCAAAACACTGCAAGTAACTCCTGCTCTAGCAAAAAACCTGCTCTAGCAAAACATTGGTCACAGTATCATGTTTACTTACAATTTTTTAAATATTAAATGACTTCAGCACACTGTCTTTGCAAAAAGTCAACAACATTTTCAGCCAAAAACACATAATAAATCTGCACAGCATTGTCACTTGATGACTGTCATGCAACAATACGAATGTTAAAAAAGCAGGTATTTCATAAGCAGATATTTTGAATAAAGCCACAGACACTACATGTGCGTTCTGGTAGTCATAACCAATGACTGTATCAAATGAATTGACCAATGGTTAATCACTGTCCAGTCCACTAGCAAAACACACCCCAAAGGATAGACAGTAAACCAGCACATCATGATCAGCTGCAGGCTAGCTTTATGTATGGCCAGCTAGATAACACCATTGAATCAACCAAGAATGAACCAAGCAGCCTGTCACACTTTTAGCTAAACCAACAAATTATAAAGTTTTGAACACTACGATGACATACACACAAACACAGAACTAAATGACAATACACTAGACACAAACAAACAAAACAAAAAAGAGAAACTACGCAAGTTTACAATGCACCGCATGCAAAGCTTTTCCTTTTTACTGACTATTACACTATTACATTTGCAGTATATCATGCACTGTGATTCAATGAAGAAACTTTTTATTTTCAACAAGTAGGTCTACATTAAGCATTTGAATTGGAAGGAGTGATAATTCCCCTCGGTTTGTTTATTCCTTCCAGTTATGGCTGGTACCCTCACTGCAAATAAAACCTATTTCCATAAAAAAAAATCAAATGTAGAAAGGTTAACTTATGTAACAGGGAAAACTAGAAGTCAGGTAACAACTTATAGAATGCTTGTTTGAATATTTTCTTCAAGTCTAAGTAAATAGTATTAAAAAGAGGGGGGGACAACTTCAAAAAATCCTCTTTCATTTCTTAACATTTGTTAAAGGAGAAAGTAATTTATGTCGCTATCAAGTCTGCATTGACTGAGTAGCTTATTTGATGAGAGACACTGGACCCACAGGATTTCAGATCAAACCATCCAAATACAAATTCCCAGACAGTTGATCCTACATGGACTAGGAGGTCTGCATATAACTCAATAGAAGATGCAATATAGCAATATGGTTAATAATCACATCATGATGGTATGAGCACACAGCAAGCCAGGGGCGTCATCATGCTATGATCCACTTTCATACATCAAATATCCCAGACTAACAGTGCATCACCAGCTAGTCTGCCTGCCATGTTGGTGCTCAAAGCCAACTAAAGAAGGTAGGGTACTATGCCTGCACCACAACACACGCATGCTGAAGACACATTAGCAATGTCATAAACCCCTCCCTTACTTCCATCCCCCTCCCCAAATAAAAACAAGAGAATATTAAACACCAAAGTAATATATAACGCAAACCTCTACCCTGGGAAATAACTCACTAATAGGTACTTTCCAGACCGCTTGATCACTGGTGTGTTAACAATTCCTTCAAGGAATGTTGCACATTCTTTAATAAAGTTAGTCCCTAGAGTCTGCTCATCCTCATTTAGTTAGCAGTTCATGTCTAACTGTACTGCAAGATTCAATCTCATCTAAGGATCATGCATGCCATTAGAGTAGAGTCCAATTTGATGGATGCAGTCTTTCAAGTTAGAAGACAACATTCATGATACACCGTATTCACACCAATACACTTTGGCTCAGAGGTCGTTCACACGCCGTACTAAAGTTGGTCTAAGTCCACTTAAAGCCATTGGACCCTTTCGGTACAGTAAAAAAAAAAAAAGTTCACAGATTTACAAATAATTTACAGGGTTTACAGAAGGTAATGGTGAAAGACTTCTCTTGAAATATTAGTCCATGAAATGCTTTACTTTTTGAGAAAACGGTAAAACAATATAAATTCTCGTTAACGAGAATTACGGATTTGTTATAAACACATGTCATGACACGGCAAAACGCGCGAAAACAGGAGTGGGTTTTCCCGTTATTTTCTCCCGACTCCGATGTCCGATTGAGCCTAAATTTCCACAGGATTGTTATTTTATATATAAGTTGTGATACACGAAGTGTGGGACTTGGACAATACTGTTTACCGAAAGTGTATAATGGCTTTAAACCGGTTCGGGTTCAACTTTTGTGCGTGTGAACGCAAATAAAGTTAGACCGGATCGGGTTTAAACCCCAAAACTTAAACCGTCCAGCGAGTCGGTCTAAGTCTAAACCGGTTCGGGTTTATCTTTTAACACTGCGTGTGGACAGAATGACATCCGGTTTTAACTCACAACGGACGACCCATTGTGTGGTTCAATGCGCACGCCCGGGACCCGGAGTGCTTGTATACGGTTTCTGTTGCCTCTGATGCTGAAAAACACCGAGTATTTATATTACTTTCTTGCCGCTTACCGAGTTGGCGAAACCCTCTCGATCGGTGTATGCAGTTTAACACAGGCCCACGCCCATGATTTATTAAATTCTGAAACAAAATTATATTTTCCAAGCTTTTTTTTGTTGAGTGTCCTACAATAAATTGAAACTGTTTTTTTTATGCGTATACTACGAGCACAGCGAAAAAGCATATGTTGTATTGCTTCTCACATGTACAGCGCTGCCATCCCATAGTGATCACTCTCTGATATCCCATAGTTATCCATCACCGATCCCGTGGATGTGCCTTTCTATTGCTGTCACCGTTACTAGCGTGCTGTACTTTCAATCTAGGAGAATGAACTGCAGTGGGCGCGAGGCTGTGTGTAGGGGAAATTCCCTACGCCAGCAATATCACCACGTTGTTGGGAAGTTGGGAAAATACTGCAAAGTACATGTCGTAACTTGCACGTGTGTAGTTGTGTTTATGAACGAATCGGAATAAAAATCACGGCACCAGCTTTTGAGAGATCGCAACTTCCAATCGATTGAAGTACAAACTAAAAGTATTTATTAAATCGGAAACAGTGGTATAAAACAAAACACAAAAATGAAACGTGTTCTGTTTCATGGAATATGAACAATATTTTGGTGAGTTTTCTCGGCGGTTTGTATCAATATTTTGTTTGTTTAAAATAATTTCGAGTCGTTTTCATGTTTGTTTTAAGTGCCCATATCCTCCCAACGGTAAAACTGTTACCGCGTTCGATTGAGCCATTTGTATCCAATAATTATGCCCTGATGATCATCCAGGGCATGGGGCACTCAGTATCTCGGCATACTCGGTGCGTGAATCTGATGAATATAACCGGATGTTAGAGCAACGGGGTCGCATCTACTTTGACCTCTTAAAACCGAAGATAAACCGGATCGGGTTTAACTCTGTGCTGTCTGAACGCAATGGGTTTTTATTTTTACGACCACCCCCCGCTGCTCGTAAAAGTTAGACCGGTTCGGGTCTAAGTTAGTACGCTGTCTGAACATACCCTCATTTTCACAGTTTAGATCTGACATGGATCAAACAAAATGGTAATCCAGGATTTATCTTTGTTCACTTAATCCCCATTAAGACAATTGTTTGTGTCTAACAAAATAAGAATGATTAGCTAGATAAAATATTTTCAAATACAGTGATCAATCATGATCAGAATACTAAGATAAGTTCATTGCATTGTACAATTTTCTCAGTAGAGGACGAATTGTTGGCCTGAATTTGTCTGGGCATTTGAAAAAGGACAATATAAACCTTTTACTATTTTACTTATTGTATTAAGTAAGACATTTATGACACAATCCATACCTAATAAGAGTGAGTTTCACCATGGGCAAATGTAATAAACTTATCCATTTCTTATGTACTGGAGTAACCTGTAGATTGTAAACACTTAAAAGCTAGTGAGGAGGCAACCCTTTGCATGCTCCATATCATCTCTTAAAATTATTACTTTCTATTTTTCTGTTTTTTTTTTAGCACTAATAAGTGCCATGTCAATCTAAGTACAAAATTTGAAACTTTTAAAGAAGGGAAAGATCCACCATGCTGGTTGGCGCATGTATATATTCCTTTTAGAATGACAATCAAACATTCATTCTTACAGAGAATCTTGTAACTGCCCATTGACATCATATTGAGGTTACAACACAATATTGCTTACCCGCATCTAGCACAGACAAAGCAGAATTTATGGTAGGTATCTCCTAGAGCTGTAACGACTTCTCCTTCTAAGTAGTCTCCACACGCTTTACATTTAGTACCAAACTGCTCCTGGTAGTCCGTACCGCAGTAGTATTTGCCATCTTTAGTGAAGAAACCTCCTTGTGATAGAGCACTGGCACAAACTATAAAGCAACAAGAAAAAACACATTCATTTATTCAATTGAGTAATACACTGGTTTTTATTCTTCTCTTTATTTCTCTTTCTGTTTCCAGTAACAGGTTTTTCTTTAGACTGGTGAGCAGTTTACAACAACTTCACTTTTTTTTCAAAGAGTGACTATAAAACTGACTGAGATTGAGGTGCGTACATAAACAAGCACAATCATCAAATTAACCCCAAACCCAAAAGATGTTGACTCTGAGTGTTACTAACTCAATCTTTGAACTGCCTTTGAGTTTCAAGTATTGAAGCCAAAAGCTAGCAAAGAATGTTTGAGCATGTGTGATGAGTTTGCAATATTAAACCAAAAACTTAAAAGCAAAGAACAAAACTTTTTGATTTGTTCAGTCTGTATTTCTTAATGTTAAAATCCCTATCAAAGTATTTTTGGTAATCATTTTAAATGTTCTTATTTGATACCACACTTGGCCCCACTTGATTTACATTTATTGTTTTTGTTTATCCACTGTTCATTTCCATCAATCAAACTAGTTTGTACAACAACAGTTAAAGAATTAGTATTGAGGTTGTATCGAAAACCCACATATTCCCATATTTGTTTCATTTGTGAGGGAAATCACTTGTAAATGAATTTTTTCGATGATAATAAGGTAACTCTGTCCAAAGATCACTGATCAGTCAACATTTCACCTTTTGTTCTCATTGTATCTTAATATTGATATACAAATCCAGTTGCATTGAATGAGTAACATAAGAATCCTGTGACATGTTAGCAATCAAATGGGTCAAATGTGCTTCAGAGAATTAATTGCTCAAACGGACCAGACACAGTAATATTTGAACTGTAAGCAAGGAAGTATATTACTACGTATTAAACATTTTATGATACAACAAAGTACGGTAGTGCTCTGAAACAGAGCCATGTTTTACTTGGCATAAAGCTTTATTGTAAATCTAACACCACAATCAACTACAAGTACACATACACTGCCTTAGTTTGTACTTGATATTGAAAAGCAAATATGGAGTATATTCCATGTTAAAACTAAGAGCTACCGAGATACTGTATTGGCAACCTTTGTAACCTACTGTTTACTGTTATATGAACTTGACAAGACCCAGATTAGCAGATAAAAAGGCTGAATCCATACAAATTAAGGTTATTAAGGAGGTCAACGTAATGGAGTTAGTGTTCTTTGAACTTCATTTATAAACAAACTCACTGATAAACTTTGTTTGCAATTTATTTGTTTCCAGCTTCTAGACAAAGTACAGTCCTAGTTATTTAAGAAGAAAACAAACTTAACAATTTGGTTTAATTTTAACTACCACTTTACGAAAATAAATCGCAAGGAAGGTCTAGTGTGAATTTATTGGTTCAAACCACCCACTACACTATGCATGCATGTAGACCAAGCAATACCATAAGTTTTTTCACACAAATGGTGCAGTTAAATATATCATTTGTACTATGCATAGTGTACACATTGATATACGATTGACATTGTCCATTCCCCCAAAAGAAATTACCTAAAAGGCTTTTGAAAACCCTGTTGCTCAATCTTTAACTGAAATTTCAAACTTTTATTTGTCAATTTAACTCATGAGAAGACACAAGTGGCTTGTATCAATCGATAGATACATGTTGACAGCAAATGGTCAAGGGTAAGAATAAACGTGAAACAACCATTTTACAAAGTTCATATATAATCACTGTTTCTGTGAATTGAGTTTAAAAAAATGATGATAGGTATGGTTTACCAGTTCACTAGAAAGAATATGATACCGAATATGTACAGTCTGCACCATGTCTGAGCCGTTGAAAATTGAATTAAAATTAAAATTCCTTCATGATTATTCAGAACATTGTAATCATTATTTTTAGGATTAAATATTTAGAGGTTTATAGATTGAAGGTGCAGTCCATCACTGTGATCATCAGGTGTGTGCAAGAATCATTGCTAGAAATAAAACAAATACTGACAAATTGTATCCTACAATCAAATAAACAATGTAAGGAATGCTTAGTATGTGTATACAATCTAAGCTTATGGTGATAATGATGCTGGTATCACATCTAATCACCCAATCAATCAATCAGCCAATGTGTCATCATTGCCATAGTAAAGTGTTTACTCATCAATCAACCACAACCTAAAACTAAAGTCAGTTTTGTACATGGCAAGAATATTCACATCTAGGCAAATGATAACCTGCCAATACACCAATATGTACCTTTTGCGACTGGCGACTGGCGTCCTGCATCATTTTTCTTAGCACAAATTTGTTATCAAATGTGTTCTGCTTATATAGGAGCTATATTTTTACATAGCGCAGTGGACTCATTTTATGTTCTGTGTTCTATTCTGTTTAAGTTAGTTTACAATATTGTTGTCAACTTTTATGCTGAAAGTATTTAAAGATTAAGGAAAGCAAACTGAGTAAGAAGGAACGATTTTTATAGTAAATATTAAACTGATTGTGTGCACATCACATTGACTGTGTAAAGACTGTGTATACATTGTAGATATCTAGAATACCTCACCTCTCTCCATAACAATGTACATAATAACCTCCAACAACAAAACAGAGATAGTCATTCCATATCTATGGTCATTCACTGTAAAAACAATGTCATGGATCCCACTTCATTTCTGTGTTTTCATCACTCAGGTGTTCTACTTTCATCTTTTTACTGCATAGGCTTGTCTACAATTTCTTCATTCAGCTTGTATTATTGTACATCTAGATGCAATAAATGCATAGCGTGTTTGACCATGTTTGACCAGTTCACAATGCCAGAAATGCCCTCATATTAAAAACCACTTGTAGTCTGATTGTTGCATAGATGCGAAGAATCCGCGATTGATGTTGAGAATGGATCAATAGGTGTCCGTGACAGATCAGTAGCTACAAGGAATTCCGGTGTAGTTGTGTAGTTTACAGCTCAAATCAGGCTTGCCCGCAAGCAACACTACTTTAAGGCTATTTCAGAAGAAATCACGCTCTGCATAATTGTAACGCAGTGAGAATCGACAAATACTTTATGTGCAAAATTTCCCTTGTGACATTTGGTTAAGTAACAGCAATACCACGGCGAGAAACATGGAGTACGGACGGAGGAACCTCCATGGTCTAATTCAGTCTCTCATGTAGAGTTAGTAATGGTTAACTTGTACCAATTTTCCTATTATTTAAATTTCAGATCTTTTATTTATTTTCTGGGTCTCCCTCTTTTTTATCAATATTTATTTGTAAAGACGAAATTGTAGAACCACTAATCACTTGACAAAATTTACTATTTTTATTTGTAAAAGTTAATTTTTGAGAAGTTTTTCTTGTCCCGTTTATCATCAATGGATGGATTAAAATCCTAGCAGCTCTCCAAATTCCATCTGTATGAATCTGACAGCTTAAAAAGCTTTACTGGAATACCACAAGAGACCATAAAGAGACTGGTTTTCAGATAGTTGTTTATTGATAGGCTTGTTATAAATGCATCTCAACATCAAGACCGCACAAGACCGTTACGCCTTTTTGACATGGATGATCCAAATTACCGCACTGTTTTGGCCGACATACCAGGTGCATTGTAAGGAATAATCCGTCATACAACAGAAAAGGGGAAGCTTTGAGATGGACAAAACAAGTTGGAGGTCACATGGATTAGATCTGCACTTTCAACAAACTGAAACTTCCAAGCCAGTTGCAAAAATAGTCCCACATGTGAAATCTCAGCATTAAAATGTTTCTTTTATGAAAAGAGAATCATCAATTGGAACATTCATTGAAAAAAAAAAATTATTGAAAACACTTTTAAAACAAACTTACCACAAACGTAAACCATTATCACCAATGTTTACCAGGCTGTAAATATATCCAATTTGTGATGGTGTCTGGGCATGGGTACAGATTGGAGGTCTTTACACCAACGCAATGTTTGTATATATACACTGCTAGAACTGTCAGTGTGAATAGTGGGTCAACTGCTCATAGAACTAAACCAATCATAATCAGCTTATAGTTTCATTGATAACATCAAGTTAAGCGCATATTCACCATACCTCAGGACTGAAGTATACAGGGGTGCCACTCCTATTAACCCTGTGTACTCAATCCTAAATAAGAAAAAATAACAATACAAAGTACATATACTACTGATGATTTCCATTTACATAAAACATGTCAGGCTTCAATTTAATTAATTAATTATAAACTTCTAATCAATTTAAAAAACCTTTAAGAACAAATCCAGTGCATAGGATAGGGTTGAGCTTTATGAGCCAGCAATACTACACTCCCTGTGCAGAATACTTTGCATTCATACTTTATAATACCTAAAAACTTGATCCTTCTACCAATAAACCTCCAACCATGCTTCATGATGCTGATTGGTTCCTTACTTCACCTTTTGACCTATGAGAGATGGCATCAGACCATGATCCTCTATTGACTCCAATCAAAACCACAGGGAAACCCTAGCTCAAAAGGGTTCCTCTTTAATAAGGGCACTAGCTGCAACTATCCTCTGCTGTTTAACACTTATCAAGCAAACGTCCAGGGATTTAGTGACAACCAATGAACTTTTTGTTGTTTTTAAAATATCATTATGCTACTGGGATTCCTCTTAGATGATAGATAGCGAGCTTCTAAACTCACCGCTCATTTATCTTTCAAATGTTTTTGTCGCCGAGAACAATGGAAAAGGACCAATAGGTAGGGTAGGATGTCTACCATCATCTCAAAAGTCACTCATTGGAAATAACGCCAAATGGTCAATAGATACTTAACATAACCATGGAGAAAAGAAGCAGTTGGCTCTCTGACAAATTTCAGCCTACAGTCTAGTTCGAATGTCCAACCTTAATCAACCTTTCTAAACCAAGCAATTTATGTTCTTAAACTTCAAATCAGGCAACTCGGTCACATAATCTAAAACATGTACACGTTTTGTCTCATACAAATTTGATAAACTATTTTTCCCCAACAGACCACATACCAAAAGCAACAGGTGTCCCTCACAAAAATGATTGAATTATAAATACCAGGTAGTTCAGTGTCACTCCCTAAGGCAAGAAAACATGTCCAGTAGAAAGCTGACATCAACAACTAGCAAAGAGATTTCACCTCAAGATGGACAAGCAATAAATCAATGAGCTTTAGTTTTGTCACTAAATAACAATTTATTAACATATGTACTAGCTTTTTTAGAACTTAGAAAATAATGTAAATATGGAGAGACACTTTCACTTATAAGTTTTTGATTGCAAAACATTGAGCAGCCTAGGCTAGCTTCTGGTAGAAGAATGCACACCAATAAGCAGGCACAGGATCAATATTAACTGATATTTTGTATACATCTTTCTTTTCTTTTTCGTCCTCTATTTTTGTTGCAGGGGGTTGAAAAGTCATCAAAGATGAGCATTACTGCTTTAGTTTAAGGCAAACTGTTAAACTTGTCGAAATCTTCAAAACCATTTAAATAATAATATTTAATTAACTAATTTCTAAAGCCTACAACTATCTGTTTACACAAATGGCGCCCTCTTGTGGTTTAAACAAAAATAATTGTGTTTTCAAATTTGAAAGTTTGCATCAAACTCAGTCTAGAACGAGATGTAAACACCACACATGCCCATCATGAGCTACAATAACAATTCAAAGAGGTGAAATTGCACCTGAAGTCAACTGATTGTTCAGTGGTGTATTTTCCAAGGCTTGATGATAATCCAACTGTACAAGACAAAGGAGGATTTATAAGACTGTGTTCTCATAAAACCACCACAACGGACGTCAGGACAAATTCATCAATGAAGATGATTCTATGTGCATCAATTGCCCTAATACTTTGACTTGAACCCAGCTCTTCTGGTTACTGTTTTTGCAACAATAGTTGTGACCTCTTCAGAACACAGTTCAGACTTCAAAACAAACTTGTTAGTATTTTCACATTCTCCAAGTCATCTTCTTTTAAGTGATGTATCGCTATGTATACTTTATAAAGCAGTTTACAGGAAATGTGTGTCGTTGGCCAAAGTGTCATGGAGATGCTTTGGCACAAACATACCTAAGCACAAAACAAATCTGCAACAAAACGTTTACCAGCCTAATGGCATATCTGTGATGGTTGTGACAGATTCCCCATTTATTTTCAGAGGCAGAAAAATGTTTAAAAGCAATATTTACTAACCAAAAAGCTCAATGAAATTGGGCCATGGGACACATGTCCTAGCTTCTGGGATGCAAGTCGAAGTTTTAAATAAACAAAATGAGGCATAACAAAAAATGTTATGTTGGTGTAGCGGGCCCCCAAAAAATAGGGTACACAGGTGGGGATTTTTTAACTGTTATTTTTTTTTCCCTCCCAGCAACGTAAATGACATTTTTTCAAATTTTTAAGCCGGTAGTATACATGATAACAAAAGAAAACAAGGCTACACATAACAAATAGTATATTTTTAAACTCTTGATGACATTTATTTTATTTTGATGTCTCTAATAGGTTTTAATCATTAAATTTCTTCCCATGCCTAAGCTAAAACAATGGGATGGCATTTACTGATCAATTAAATTTATCTATTTGGCATCCTGATCAGTGACATTGTTTAATTTAATTTTTTTAATCTCTACCTTTTCAATCTTTTGTTTAATGATAGATTTACAGTTGAATAAAACCTCTCGATTACCTCACTCACAGTCTGCTTTATTGGATACGTGGAGTAAACAGAATATCATGACTTCAGTCTGATAGATGAAGAGCGTTTCAAATATCCACGCAGTCTCTCTTAACTTATAATAATTATTTGACTCTCAATGATGAACACAATAAGGGTATCTTTCCAAACACATTATTTTAAAATGTCACGTAGACAGATGGATTATTGTTACAAAGATGGCTATGATTATTGGAGATTATCCTGAGCCATGAATGATGCACTTCACGAAGGCCATACCTAGAGAGATAATACTCAACGCAACTCATTTAAATGGGTCAAGAGCAAGCCTGCACACAGCAAGGTAAGTTTAGTTACAATGCAATCAGGGAAAAAGCTGACTGCTTGGTCAACAAGCATTGATTCCTGACACTAATTTAATTGTCAGTAGAGCCAAGATGTGAACAATTGTAGCTGCAAGAGCCCTTCATGGTAACAAGTCCTTGTCAAGTGTTGCTTTTATAGATCAAGCACAAGGAAGGCTTCAATTACTCAACAACCAATTCAGAGATGACCAACAAGCCATGCTGACATCTATTTGTTCCCATCTTGGTAATGTTACAATTCAAGATAAATATTGCACATCCAGTGTAAGGCACACCCTGTCTGGGTTATGGTCAGATGGTAGGGGGCTGGGTATTGGATGAGTGGCAGTCTTTACATGGGAAGAGGGATTAGGTTGACATCTCAAACCAAACAAAAATGTCGAAAAAAGGCCATCCCACACCCCCAAAAATGTAATACTAAAATCAATGTCACTGGTTTCATATACAAACCATAAACCATAATCTCTATCTCTCTATTATGCTATTCTTGTTCCCATCTCAATGTTGGGCTTTCCATGGTTCTGGTTTATTACATTGTAAAACGAGATTGAAACAGGTGACCTAAAGGCCAACATTGCTTTAATGCATCCATGAATATATGTTCAACATTCTCTGCTTTAAATTATACAAAAAGTACTGAATTTCAGTGCAAGTTGAGTAGTGAAGAATGTGTGCGATCTACTGATATGCACGTCCACCTTAAGAACATAACTGACTGTAACAACCAAATTCAACACCGTATGGTAACTCAAGACCCATATGGTGGATCCAATGTAAAGCAGGATCAGTTTACTAATGTGCAGTCTTTAGTCCAATCCAATCAAACAAAATATTCAGTTGGATTTTGAAGGCGTGCGAAAGTTAAGGGTTTTAATAATGCTCATTGTTAGCTTCTAAGTTATTGGAATTACTGAATTGGGTCCAGATTGTTCCAAATGGTCTCCAGGGTCTACTCTCATCTTAGATTAATTCCAACTGCTAGAAGTGATGATGCATTGAGGTATCCCAACCACCAATCCCATTATGGTTTAGACCTCAGATCATTAATGATGGCTGACATTTTCCAATAACCCTAGTCTCCAGTATGTGCTAAATAGAGCACAGTGCAATCAATGTGCTTGCTCCATCTCGTTCCATGTGTTATATCCAACATTAGTAATCACAATGACACATGACATTGGGTGTACTGGTTGTTATATCAGAAGACAAATCAAGATTATTGAAGTTTTTACTCCATTTTACGATTCATAGTAACATGTGGCCTATCTGACAGTCATTTGCCATTTTTATAGACCTATTTAAAAGCAGGGTGTCAAATTTTACTGCATTTGAATCCAAATTGCACTGATTTTAACAAATAAATAAGATTCCTGACTGAGAGTCCATTTATCATCTTGAAATCTCCCAGCACACTCCTAACTTTAACCAAACCAAAATGTATTGATTACTGCGACTGGTTCCCTAAGCATAGTGAGATGGGAAATGAAAACCCCTGAAGTAACCGTGGCCCAAGGGTTGGTTCCAGCATGGTTCCAGCTAGTCGACTATAGACTCAACTTTCCATCAATAGCGTAAGATCTTGGTTAACTACATGGTGGATCAGTAATCAAACTTGCTCAGTGATGTAAAATTCAAGCGTAAATATCACTTCCCATGCTATAAACACTTGAGACAGGCATGCTTCAGGATAAATGATATTCCTTCTACTGTACTTTATCACAAATTGAGGTCAATATATTGCTCTTGACCTAGTCATGAGAGAAACTCGCCTTCCAAAAAGCCACTTCCACAAAACAAAAATCGTCACAAACTATAGAAAAACAAGTTAGTGTGAAATAACTTGTGTTTGAATACTTTAGACAAGTAGACTGACTCCATAAGTGGTTCTATTTTGGTCATGTTCAATATGGTCAACAGGTATGATGAAAAATACTTCTCATAAAAATATAAATAACTCAAGTTCTACCAGTGGTTGTTATGACTTAATAAAGCATCATAACTAATTCATGTCATTGTCAGACATATAGCATTATTTAACACTTCAAGGTGTTTAAGCAAAGTTACTTCATGGTTAAGTTTAACATACAGCTATGAATAGAAGGTTAAGATATCAGCATCAAACAATCCCGGGGCTCAAATGTGAAATTCTGACGAGTCTAACCCAGGGTTAGTTCATCCCTTCCTTATGCACTAAGCATCTTAGTAAACTAATAAGCTGTCAACATGGATGATGCTGACAGGAACAGGCAAACACTGTTGATATTCTTTTATGCCTGGAGAAAGTACAACCCACACCCAAGGATCAAACTCATTCAGTTTCAGCAGAACTGTTTCTTGTTCATGTCCGATATTAGGCCAAACCCTGCAGGTGGTTTCCACCAGTAGACTAGCACTGATTATTTGTCATTCTGACATATTGGCTCCAGAATAACATCCTTTCCTTCAAGCCAAGTATTCTCAGAGATATTCCATCATGTTATGACCTACAAAAAGAGATGGCCCATCAGGACACACACACACAGCGTTCTTATCATAGTAAACACTGCGCCCAGACTCAAGCTAGATTACAATCATGACTGCAAATATACCTTGTAGGAAGACAATTATTTGTAGTCAAGTCTAGTTATAGCTGCAGGTCTTTTAGTAACAAATTGATACTCATGCTCATTCTAAATGATTATCTGAAAATGGGCTATTTCAACTTCAGTTTCCTAAACAGGCTGGACTCTTCAATGCCATCAGGGTTTCCTGTATAAAGAAAAATTTTCTTACACAAAGTTTTTTCCAAGAAAATGTGGCGGCAGTGACATTTGTATCAGCTCTATCTTACCAGCTTCCAACATCCATAAAGGTTTACTTTAACAGCCTAATCAAAGGATGATAAGTTTGCCTGTAATAACCAACAAGCAAGCAAGACTTATTTCTCCTCAGTAGTTTACTTCAGTAAATGTTCACTGCGTACATCATGTAGCATGTATATGGAATTGTTAGTGTGCTAAAAAGGACTACAAATTTTACACAGCTACAACTCATACAATATTTTAAACACAAAATAACTGGTAGAAAGAGTATTCAATTCATAATTTCACAATGAAAAAAATGTGCTAATTGTTTACACTTTCCTATTATCTAAATCATCAACACTTAGGGCAAACATGCAATGGTTGTAGAACTTTGTACCCAGTTATTAACTGTCCCTTTTTATCAAGAGGAGCTTAGCATACACTCTTCATTAATGTTACAACATGGAGTGTGAGATGAAAGAGTACTTGACTCCTTTCATAACAAGAATTCAATAATGAGTCGACCGTTGCTAAGATAACCCAGATGATACTTAGCAGGTTGCGTGATTCCTTGGTTAATCCAACGACTTAACCCATATGTGCTGAATGTTTGCACTTAAAAGAACTGCCTCTAGTAAACTACTGGAAAACCACTGGCTACGATCTGCGGCTGATCCTCACATAAGGCATTATCAACTAAGTGCCTCATATCATTGCCATCTTTTGTCCACTTTCAACAAACTCAAACTTAGTTCTCAAACTGTATCCAGTTTGATCTTCACACATGGCAACATCATTTGTGTCCTTTACTGATTTTGAACTTTTTCACCATAAACTAGGTCTGACAAAAGAGTATCAAACAAAGACTTTTTCAAGCATTCATTCTTGAATAAATTTTTCAGAGGTTTTTCAACAGATATTGCTAAGAACTAGAACTGGGGGAAAAAAAGTAGTCAAAGAACATTTTTCTACAAAAACACCCTGACAATGTTACCTTGTCAGTAAATATTACATGTTGTTGTTATTGGGGTGGAGGGGGGGGGGTAATAAATTAATGCTGTGTATTTTATTGTTAGAATGCCAATATTGCAGTGAAGGACTTTTACAACCACCTTGTCTCATTTCAAATCAATGTTTTTAGGTATATTAATCTCCAAACTTTGGGTCCAAAATGCTCCCCAGTTTTGACAAAGTCTGGGGAGAACCATGATAGCAGAATGATAACAAACTATAGCTGAGGCAATATGTGAATAAACACTATTATTATTGAACTACTTCAGATAAGGAATGAAACCAAACCATAATGTGAGTTTATTTGTCATGCCAAATGACCCTATGATGATGGATGATTGTCAGTTGACTTCCAGGAAGAAAAATGATACAACTAAGGATACAGATAATTACAAATCTATTGGCAGAACGTGTAGTGATGCAAATAAGACAGTTGTTCCGAACCTTGTTGACAGATTCAATGAGGTTGCACCTCATGGTATCATGTCTTCCATCTTACATTACTGCTGTACTGTTTTCATCACACTACTCTTAAGTATCTTCAACACACACACTTCTACACTGGATTTAGATTCAGTCCACCCAGATTTACTTGTAAGTTATTGCTATCATCAGTGGCTATCAGCGGCTATACGTGGCTATTGGCTATGAGTATATCAAGATACAGGAAAGCAGAGACAATATTGATGTGATGTGTTAAGTTACAGTCATGCATCGATGTTTCATTGAGTGTCTCGTACTGTTTCAGGATTATGCATGAGAGTTTGACAAACATGATGTAGCAATGACTACCTAATCTCTGGAAATCTATCAAGTGTCTTGGAGAGTAATTAAAACTTGCCAGTCTTTATCATGGTGCAGATGTTGTGTTTTTCTCCCCTTCAAACCAATAACTGGACTGAGAGTGGAAGAATACCACATTACGGGAAGAGGTTCTCCATTAAAGAAAGAGGTTAGAACAAAACATCCTTTTCGATAACTAACACCTGTTATCTCAATGTTACATGTAATTCTTTTTCCAAACAGTTATAATAAAAATCAAAGTCTTGTATAGCGCCGGTATCCACCAATGAAGGTGCTCATGCACTATCATTGGCTAAGAGTTGTGCGCGAAGCATACCTGAGACATTCCAAATTCAATTGTTTGACTTCAGCGATGGCAGCAAATGCAAGGAGGGATATGATGTCAAAGCAAAAACAGTGCCCTCACTGAGGTCAAGAGAAGATCTATCATTGGTTGACAGCTGTGCGCGAAGCTTTCTCAAGTGGACCATTGTTTGACCTCAGCGATGGCAACCATTGCAATGGGATCTTTGTTACATTAACTGCACTGCACATTGTACAAAGAGAACAATGCCCAAGATGATGCCAGCATGATATACACATACCTTAGATACCTGATAACTTATAAATTATTTTTGAACCATTTAGGTTTGTTATTTTATATATAAGTTGTGATACACGAAGTGTGGGCCTTGGACAACACAGTTTACCAAAAGTGTCCACTGGCTTTAAAATCATTAAATACAGACAATAGAAATTCATAACAATAGTCTGAGGTTGAAATTCATATCGAAATAATGATCAATACAAACAATGAAGGATATATACATAAAAATCAAATGCAGTGTCAACAAACACAGGGAATGTTTGTCCCAAGCAGAGAAATCGGCAAATTTCATCAGACCTCTCAGTGAATTCTGGAAGGGAAGTCCAGAGCTTGAAATTACAAGCATTAAAAGGATGTATTGATTTGTGTTAGAACAGCCTGCGGTGTATTGTTGAAGCTGAGACTGCTTCATGTTGTACTTGGATATGTGCAGCCACGCAGCATAACTAAATCACTAGCTCTCAACTGATACATATTAACAAGGTTGTATAAGTGCTTTAACTCCTGATCACAGGCTATCAACCAGATCTTTGACCAGCAATGCACTAAATCTATACTTAGCCATTTGCAGATCATGATTCCCTATATATCATCATGCTCTGCACAGTCACAGAATATTTCACTGAATTGTTTACATTTTTTGAAGTCTGGTGAGAAGAGTGCATAAAACCGATTTGTGTTGAATTAAACATGGGGGTTAAATATGTTAACTCGAGGCCCAGTTACATAGCATTTACTACAAGTTAATATGAAATATCTTGTTTAAGATTTCAGGCTTGCATGGTGAGGAGCTGATACAGAGGTCGGTCCGTGGTCTGGATGTCAGTAATCTCACTTATCCCTAAGTTTGATTTATCTTATTCAAACTTACATTTATACTTCAAGAAACCAGTTCTAAAAATTGTTTAAGGAGTAACTAATAAACAATGCTATGTAACGAGGCAGAGTAAAATAAATAATAGAGTATGGAGACATTATCTGGAAGCCGAGGCCTGTGTTGAGATGCCTGGGGCCAGGCAAACATAACATTTACATTTATTGGACATCATTTTTATAGAATAGCATTGGTCTCATAACAGAAGTAGGTTACCAGCCAAATTTGCAGTTTAAAAACAATGTTGTGACTGGTGCTCTGTATGTATTTTGCTCAAAAAAACAAATTTCGTTTGATCAGATTGATCAGAGCAGGATTTGAAACATCAACATCCTGTTTAATTTTGCTTAGAAACAACTACGAACTTTATGACATATTCTACACATAGACAACAGACCATGTAAGTCTCACTTGAATTTGGGAATGTGGGTTTTCATATAAACTGCTTGAAAAAGTACCTTTTAAAAATGTCAAAATCACACATTTGAATGTCCAAATACATTTCCACAGTCAAAATGACTTGAGTTTCTCTTCAGGTTGGATGCATTCCACTTCTGGTCTGAATTAACATATCTGATATCAATAGTTGTCTTAGCCTTAGTGCCTTAAAGTCACCTGGAAGTGGTATTTTTTCAAAATAAAGCTTTTGTCACTAATATATGTGTTTTGATGAGTGGAGTGTGAACAAACAGTTAACTAAGGTTTAAAAAAATCAGTTCTTATGTTATTTACAAATTTAAGAGTAGACCCCGACCTGAGAGGGAGCGCTGTTCGTGACGCCAATCGAGGCAGACTTTGCCTGTAATGCGTAGAGTAAACACAATTGCAAAGTACATGTACGGACCAAGTCGTGAGTTTGTACGTTTCAAAAAAAAAAATTGTTTGCTGAATGCAGAAAAACACTTTTTGAAATGTACCAACTCACGACTTGGACGTACATGTACTTTGCACGTGTGTTTACTATACGCATTGCAGGCAAAGTCTGCCTTGATTGACGTCACAAAAGGGGTAGGCGGAGTCAGCCCCCCAAACAACTTTATATATTTTTTAAACATATAAATCATGACAAACAATTACTAAAAAAATTGTTTTATTGTTCGTAAGCATATACTCTTATGTTTGAAAGAAAAAAAAAATTCTATTTCCAGGTGACTTTAAAAATAGCTCCCTCTGCAAAATAACAAAAAAGCCTTGCCTTGACTATGATTTTCCAGCCTGCAACGATGTCAACAACAAAACTATGAAACTGGGTATAACCTTCATGTTTTTCTGATTTGAGCCTGGACAAAGAGTATGGGACCTTTTTATGAATTGTATATTTGAACGATGATTGCTATTGTGTTTACAAGACGCATGAAAAGATAGTCGCAACCTGATAAAGGTATAAACACAACTTCAAAGTATCAAACTAACTTACTTGAACAGCAACACAGATTCTGTCTGCACAAATTTAAGTCCTACCGGTCTACTTCCAGCACTTAATATTTCTATCCTATTACAAACTTGATGCAGACTGCCAGATACATGCCAATCTGTCTACCATGATATATACACTTTAATCCAACATATATATTTGACACCACATCCATCACTATGCCGTATCACTTTAGAGTAGTATGTATCCTGCCTACAGGCCTCTAGACTACTGACATGGTTACTATCAGCTTAGCTCATCATCTTTAATACATCCATCTACAATATCCATCTTAAAGGGATGTTTCATCAAAGGCTGTCTCAACAACACATGTCCATTCCAATCCACCCAAATTCAAGACAAAACAACAACAACTATCATCGAAAAACGTTTCTTTTCTTTTTTTATTTAGTTGTAAATATATAAAACTAGTAGAGTTGATGGACTTAGCTTACGATCCAAACTGGACCTTCGTCAGAGGCATAAACAAGCACAAACAAAAACATATGTATTTATAGCAAAAAGATAGGGGAGCAAAGAATTTTGGGAAGACATCCAGAAAAAAAGTGGGAAAATTATAGAAAATCAAAATTATTAATTTGCAATTAATGGGGTGGCTTATAAGAACCCATAGGAGTGAAGTGGGGACAAAATATAATGTATACAATAAATATTATATTTCTATGTATCTCCATTGACTGACAAGGTGATACAAACTTGTATTCTTTTCTTCAGGGTGACAAAAATAATATCACTATTAATACAGTGCTAACACACATCAGTGCATGGGTAAAAACTTAATATTCTTTATCCCCGATGCAAATTCAACATCTATTACTATTAATATCAATCTGTTAATTGGTACAATACTAACATTGTACTACAGTATGACTTTAACTATTTCGCTCTCAGGGATTCTTGGGAAAGGGCTTTGGAGGAATTTCAACGATGTGGTCATAAATAAGAAGCTTACACACAGTTTCCATTTTATAAAGGAGCTTGGAACTAAATTACAACCTTCACTTAAAGCCATTGGACCCTTTCGGTACAGAAAAAAAAAAAAAGTTCACAAATAATTTACAGGGTTTACAGAAGGTAATGGTGAAAGACTTCTCTTGAAATATTAGTCCATGAAATGCTTTACTTTTTGAGAAAACGGTAAAACAATATAAATTATCGTTAACGAGAATTACGGATTTGTTATAAACACATGTCATGACACGGCGAAACGCGCGAAAACAGGAGTGGGTTTTCCCGTTATTTTCTCCCGACTCCGATGTCCGATTGAGCCTAAATTTCCACAGGATTGTTATTTTGTATATAAGTTGTGATACACGAAGTGTGGGACTTGGACAATACTGTTTACCGAAAGTGTATAATGGCTTTAAGTCACGTCATACATACATTATTAGAGTTTGTGAAAAAAACTTGTGTGCTAGCAGCGGGTTTTGTTACAGATGTTATCAAATTTTCCTTCAATAAAAATGGAAATGTTGCCAACCTTTATGTTGACTTCCACATTATGTGGCATACATTTAAGGCCGGGTAAATGTGGAAACAAATGGAAAATTGTTAAGTTTGAGTTGTGGGAAGGAACTTGGAATGGTGTGAATCAGGCAGGGCTTGCATGCAACCCCAATCGACCTGCAAAGCTCTATAGGCCAAGAAGGAATTCATGCAGGATTCTACAAAGATGAAATGCTGTACAAAATATATCACTGTACCAATTTGATCAACGAATTAATGCATTATTTCATGAATGTCCTGGATATTAATGATGTATTGATTATTGATGTTAAGGCCAACTCATCACAGACAAACTACATTGAAGGTTACTTTGACACTTTAAGGTAAGCCATAATGTGCAGGGGGTCTACTACATAAGACTGTTTTAGGGAGCATCAAGGCGAGGACCAGGGCAACTGGTCTGTATCACCAACCACATGACACACTCATTCCTGTCATTAGCCAAAAACCCTTTCTACACAGAAGGTGTCTGCCCGATCTCGCTTCTCAAATTTAATTTCTTCAAGAGCCACAAAAATAAACTGAACTGTCTGGCCTAAACCTCGGGAAGAAGTTTGCGATCTTATCTTTTATTACTAGTTTTCAATATCCTAAGTCAGCCTCCACGGTATCTCAAGAGACAAACTGTCTTATTGACACCATAAGTGCATCCGCTCACTCTAGTGGAGAGCAGATACACCTACACCGGGCAGAACCACTTCTACTGGAAAGGCTAACAAAATAAATCAATCAACACAAACATAGCTAAACCTGACTAAATAAATCAAACTCCCATGCTCTAGATGCATGTACTTAAACATTCTAAACTGATATTGAATTGGAGTGTAATTCTGCTTGCTACACAATGTATGTATTCCTTCTGCTCCATATAACATCCTGAATGCCTTGTATCCTAAACGTATGCAACTTCACCTTCGTCTTTCAGGAACTGAGGCAATCAAGTATTTTCCATCCACTTGAATCTGAATCAACAAAGCATCAATGCACTGAGCCTCTGTACAACCATGGAGGTACAACAAGACGTTCATCTTGGATCTTGTCAGGTGTCTTCATATGGAAACATGTCATCATAGGCAGAGAAGCCCTAAAGCTCCTCAATGCTACAGGCAGTAGTACAACTCACCTACAGGTCACAACGGACAAATAAATACATGTCATACTGACATCATCTTTCTCACTCTATGGTTCAGCATGACAACTGATGCTCAAAATCCAAAAAGGAGTATTCTATTTTCCAGCCCTAGTCAGTTTATCTTCGCCTTCCACCTGTAGGACCCCAGTTCGAATCCCACCAGGGGCACTACATGTATGTAGATTGGGTTTTCAGTCCCTACCTGACTGCGTGGGTTTTCCATGGAATAATTCTCTAGGATTTTCCTCCCACATCTAAAACTGAAATTTCCTTTTTTTTTTTCACAGGACTCGGGAAAGTACTGAGTATACAGTGCTAACACACATCGGTGTATGGGTAAAAACCAAAAATTAATATTCTTTATCCCCGATGCAAATTTAACATCTATTATGAAATTTCCTTCCCTGTCTTCTCTCTATTGGGTTCTTGGCTAATACAGTGATTAAGTGCACTTTTCTGAGAGTCCATGGCTTCACAACCAGAATAAATGAAATGAAATGAAATAATAATGAACAAATGACAGTCATGACTGACACTAAGGCCTGAACCTATGCTGCGGATTGATGGAGGTTTGTTGCAATGATGGCATTTCCACCTTTTGATAAGCCCTGCAACTTCAAGCAGCTTCTGGGAAAAGCATCCTCAGCACTAGAGAAGTAGATCCAGAAAATGATTTCTTCACAATTTTAGAAAACAGGGCCGACATCAAAATGTCCGTTTCAGATAAAAGTCTTGATTTTCTCATCCCTGTGTTTTGAATGGCATGGAATCAAGGTGGCAGTACCATGGGCCTCAACTGTGTCATTCCCATTTATCAAGAAGTCTCACGTGTAGATGGTAAATGTACATTGTCCCCAGCAATCACAATTAGGCAATGGGACGAGGAGGCGGTTCAAAAATAGGGGAGGGTTCAAATGTCACCCGAGGAGCTCCTTCAAGTTGTTGAGATTGCTTAATCCTGGCTGTCATGGTGACAGCTCATACACAGTACTGTTGATCCAATACTGAGATGCAAGCTATTGACTGGAGGATGGGATTATTGATTTTAACTGTCAACTGAAAAGAACTCAATCTAAATCGTCTTCAAGTCTTAATGCAGTACAGCCCCCATTGGAATATCAAATCTGCGATCCAACGATACTTTCTAGACACCTTTTGCTAATAATTGTTCTATATATTTTGAACCAAAAGTGCTATATTATTCACAATTTTTTCACATAGGCCTACATTTAAATTAAAATAAAATTGCCACAGACTTGTCTATGCTTCTTGTACACGAACCAAGACAGAGCCCAAAACACGCATTGCAAGAAGTTAGTCAATCTGCCATTACACTTTCAGAGAATACAGTGACACCAACTTCTAGTTCCAAAACTAAACATAACATGTAGGAATTACTCCAGTAACAGATATGTAAGTTTACACACTTTATGGACCGCTCCTAGTTCTAACACCATATGATTTTGAAATTATTCTGACTGGCACCCCAAACAAAGATGATGATATCGTAGAGAGCCTGTCATCTGGCTTAGATAGATAGCATGGTTGGTAAAGCATAAAGAGTGCAGGTTCAAAGTCAATTTCCAGTCAGTTTCCCTTGCAGTATATTCCTTGATGACATTCAAAAAGGTGTATCAACCCGAGAGTGTTTATTTGAAATAAATCTATCAGCAGGTATAAATTTCATCCTACACTCTAATTATCAGCTACAATAGGGCATGAAATGGAGCCTCACGGTAAGCTCCTCTCATCCAGATGGATTTAAAGCATTGCAACTTAACGATGTATCATAGGTTAGATGGCCGTGACATATTCCTCCTTTGTGTTGATCACGCACAGACAAAAATATATCTTTTCGCTTTGTCAATTTCTCACCAGTATTTGAGAGGACTGGGGTTTTTTTCTGTACAGACACAATCCTTCTGGCCTTATATCTGATCAATAATAAATGCTTTTACCAATTCCAACTTTTTGTTGCTATGGAGGATGAACCATTATGAATGAATGAATATTTAAAACAAACATGCAACTATAATGGTGGGAAAGAGAGAACTGTGAAGCACTTTGGCAATGTTAAATGTTGAACTGTTTGATGTTAGATTAAAACAGAGATAATTTTCTGAGGTACAGTTCCTATAACACTTAAAGGAACATTACAGAGTTGGTTTTGCTAGCAAAAAGTTTGCTGGCAGTGTAAGCACTTTATGTAATCCACAATATACATAAAATGACAAACCTGTAGAAGTTTGAGATCGATCGGCCATCTTGGTCACGAGAGAATAGTGAAAACCGATTGAGCGATTAACTCAAAACACGAAATTACATCATTTATTTCTCATCAAATATGAAATTTCAGACAGAAATATTTCAAGGGATGTTTTCTACTATCATCATCATTGCGCCGTGTAAGTTTGATGTAAATCTGTGATCTTCACGATTTTTGTTTCGTACCGATTCTGTAACGTTCCTTTGACGCTCATTACAACTCTTATTTTCCAATATCAATGACATCCTCCACAAAGTGCCATCAGAGTCTGATCCAGAGAATCATGTACTTTAATATGGGATGAGCAGACATAGGATTTGAACTCCCTCTAGCTACCAAGAAATCTCTGTGGTCTAGTTGGTAAGACATCTTCTCTAGATTGGCAAGGGTCATGGGTTCGAATCCCTCCCGAGTAACTGTGATTTTTTTTTTCACAGAACTTGGGAAAGTACTGATTGCTTACACACATTGGTGTTTGATAAAACCAAGTAAGATTCGTTATCCCTGATGCAAATTTAACGTTTATTAAGACATTAGATTGATATCGCTGGGGATATGTCCCTTTGATCCCCTACTTGTAAGTATTGTAAAACCTGCTTAAGATAACCCATAATCAAAACTGAAAAGTCTAAACTCTCTTGTTGTTGTTGTTGTTGTTGTTGTTGTTGTTGTTGTTGTTGTTGTTGTTGTTGTTGTTGTTGTTGTTGTTGTTGTTGTTGTTGTTGTTGTTGTTGTTGTTGTTGTTGTTGTAGTATTATTTATACTTCATTACATCACACACTGCATTTACTGAGCACTAACATATTCCTGTCTGCCCTTTGACCTCTGTATTTTTCATTTATCAGCAGTTTCCGCTCTCCTAATTCCTCCCATTTCATTTCATCAGCCAATTCTGTTTTGACAGTGATGCCCACCCACTTGTTTTCCCCCAAAGCAAGCCATAATCAAGACTTATTTCCTGTGTAGGTGAGAGTGTCCACAAATATTCTTGTTGTGTCTCTCTGGTTTACTCCTCTAAATTTTCACTTCAGTTTTTCCTTTTTTAGTTTATAAGAAATAAGAAATGTTCAATATAGAGATGAATAAATACTTGAGAATGTCTCTTCCCTAAAAATCCACACATCTTTTGATATTTTGTTTATCTCTACTTGATATTTAATCGTCAACAAATTTCAACCGAAGGAAATTGCCATCAGATAGCATGAATGTGAGAAGTTTCAATATCTTCATTTTACACAAGTCTACCGAATCAGAGGAGACAAAATCATTCCATACATGTGTGTGTGAAAAAATAACATTCCGCCATAACATCTGCCTGGGCAGTTTGGGGGACGACACACGCAATATGCGCCTCTGCCAAATTGTATTTTATTACCCAGAGGGCTTGCAATGGAGAAAAATTGCGGCACTTGAATCTGGATAATTGAGTGCAATTTAATTAAATGAGCTGTAAAGGTGCAACACACAAAGATACACCCCTGGCCATCAAGACAAACCCAGCAGGAAACTCACATAAAGCAACCCCACTTCTTATATTCAAGGAGAAGGCAATCGGCGTGTTGTTCTATCAAATCACAGAAATAAGCTCAACTATGCGTATTATAGTTCAGATGCACATATGGAGGCCCAAGTGCACTTTGCCAGTGTTATCTTGATGCAGGGCAGAAACACTCAGTTCCTGTTTTTCCTCCAGCAGAGATAAAATGATTTTGTGAGGTGTGGTTGCTGTGTATGCTATCAGTATCCATCCATCATCTTGTATTGAATGAGTTACCGCCACGGTGCTAGGCTACATTAGTAACTTACTCCTCAAGGTCATATAGTTTAATAATCACTCAAGAGATGATCAGATATTCCAATATGAGTAAGATTCAACAACATCCACTGAGCTATCCATTTTAGTTATTTATTGGTATCAGGACCTGGCAAGGAGAATGGAAACACAACTAACATTCTCAGGAAGGGGGGAAATCCACTAGACCGCAGGGCTTGTAGCTCAAAATGTTTTCTGGACCAAAATTTTGTTTACAAGACCAGAATTAAAATGAGTAAAAAACTTCTTTACATACATGTACTTTTAACTGTTTTTAATTGAAAAGCATTCATGAATAACTCAAGTCAGAGAAGATTCATCTTATTTGTCTGCATCGGTATAAAAGAATTGAAAGGCGTTTATCTGACTCAAAGACAACAGTGGAAAATAATATGTTTTTGTTCAAAATTTTACACTGTGAGGTATTACTATTGAATTGAAAAACACAAGACTACCGGACTTGTCCTGTCATGAGTTTACTGGCCCAACACTAACATCACTGGCCTCAGGCCGTCAGTCCAGCGCAATATTCAGCCCCAGCATTCTCTAAGGCCCCTCGAATGACCAGTAGAATTATACAGCAATTTTCATACCCAGTGTACAGGAATAAGCAGTAGCACCCAGGTTCTTATTGAATTTAGTTTGATTTATTTTCAGTTAATGGATTCTCCCAACAATGAGAGTGGTGTGTTTCTGTGCATCACTGAATGCAGCTTTATATATTGCCACAGGAAGGTCCATTGATTTTGCCCCTTTTAGACCTGGGCATATCTCAGTTATGTTACCTAAATATTATCTAAATACAGTCAGGGCATTGTATTTGCCTCTACGGCACTATGCCTGCAGGGCAGGGTAGTATGCACAACTTGTCAGGCACACTAGCTAGGCAGACTTAGAAGGAGTACTGACTGTACTTTATAATATTCTTCATGATGAGTGGCCTATTTCCAGCAATATTCAGGTCTGCAATCAGATGAAGATTATTAGGAATCCGCAGGCTAAATTAAATCCAACACACAATGCTGCCTACATGTGTTGTACTTTACTGCGGAGCCTGCTCGTATAGAATCACTGTACTAATCAAAGTTTACAGCTAGCTTATTCTCCTTCTAATACCTTTAAACAAACTGGTTAATACAGCAAAACTTACACCTTGTGTTTCGTGCCTCAATGAAACCCTCTGTAAACCCTTAAGATTAAAACTCAATAAAGTTATCAGACATTCATAAAGACTATTCCTATTGGTGGAGAGTGCTTCACGTGCGGGGTGTTGAAACCTTTGTTTATGACCAGTAAAAAGTGTTGAAAAATGGGCGTGACACACGAGCTTGCACCTGTGCTTATAAGACAGTTTCTTCATTCCTATTGGTCGAGAGCAACGGCCGGGACAGCTGTGCTACATCACGCAATACGCGCGAGGCGCACAGCAATCTCCTTATAACGAGTTGTTTACTTACCCGAGAGCCTTACCATTTCATAGCTGGAGGGGTGTTGTGTTGAAAGAAATCATTGAACAATTATAATTTTTGCATTTGTTTTACTTTTTGACAAAACGTTTTGATGTTTTTTGACCGAAAAGGTGTTTATGAATGGGTATCAAAGTGTTTTGAATCGGTTTTCAACTAGTGGTTTAAGTTCGTCGAGGCCTGGTTCTTGATATTTTACCTCAACTTCGTCTCGGTAAAATTATCAAGAACCAGGCCTCGTTGGGATTAAACCACTAGTTGAAAACCTCTTCACCACACATTGAATCCCTTATTTCAAATATAAATATCTCATGAGAAACATCATAACATCATAATTATCATGACACTTTGAGTAATCTTTTACAAATATTCCCATCTGGTCCCAGTGAGTTAGTGACAAGCATAACAAAAAGACAACTCAAGGTCATTCTAAAGGGTTTAGTCTTTCATCCGAGATATTGTGTGAAGTGCACATTCAACCCTAAATAATGAATGCAGCTCGATGTTGTTTACAAGCTCCTCAATATAAGAGGCAGCTGCTCTGCAGGTAAACACTTATCTAGCTTAATGACTTAGATTTCCTGAACATTTCCTGCAAATATCGTACCGCCCAATATAAGTAAGGCCAGAAAAAGAAAAAAAACAACTAGGATTTAGTCTGTCCACTTGCGAAACTTGTTGTTGAAGCATAATGGCATTACACACGATCAACAAACAATCATACATTTTACTCATTTTAATGCCCTTTTTGATGATTTGGATTGATTTTATCAGTTAGATTGAAAGAATGCCTTATAGAACTCTTTGCAAGAATACAAATCAACCTGGAGGTTAAATAACATGTTTTATTTTATTATTTTAATGCTTCATAGAAAGTGGGTATAATCCCATCCTAGTGTGTTTCGGCATGGTTTCTTCTATGGTCTAAGACATCAAATCAACTCCAAACCTGGGGTGGAGGGGCAATGAGAACAGTTATTTACATAATGTCAACAGGGAACCTACGGAATGAAAGTATGTGGAACTTCTAGATAACACTACAATGTTAGCGATTGACGACTACAGACAACTGCAATGCATTGACAGACAAACCACAAGAACTGGGCAACTTTCTGAATTCTTGAGAGGAAATTGCTAGTAATCTGAGAGGAACTGGTGAGATTCAGGGTAGATTTTGACAACCACTGCTCATTACCAGTGATTTATATTAGCATCCATTCCATCCAACCTCAACATCGGGTCTCACGTAACATACACGCATGACTGCTCATTCCTGACAAGTTACTTAATTTACCATGATATTACAAGGTTATAAATGATTCTTCATTATTATTAATATCTGCGCTTTGTAAGGAAATATTTATCCCCATTCAAGCAAGAAATCGAATTAGGCATATGTTTCATAAATAGATGACTAATAATTGTTATTTCAAACAGTACTCAAACAACAACAAAGAGTGTGCTTGAGTTAGTCTTGAATGTAAAGATTTAAGATGAGTTAGTGGACACGCATGTAATAACAGTGTATTGGTCTGGCTGAAATATGGATCATAACATGTGTTTCCTTAATTTCCTGATATTTCTTGTAAATTGAAATTGCCAAATTAATTTGAATCAATTGTCAAAACATATCTATGCCTTTACACTATTGTTTAACAACCAGAGTAACATTGCATAAAACATCTAAACAACAAACAAACAAACATACAAAAAAATAAACAAACAAACAAAATATTTATATTTGTAAAAACATTTTTTTGTTGACATGGTAATTCAGCCAAAAGGCAACGGATAACTTAAAGCCAATGCACTGTTACATTTCGTTTACACAAAGTAGTAGTAGTTAGAAGAAGAGCGTTCACAGTCACACAATACTTTGGTTGAGTTTGTAAATTACAAGTGCATTGCAATGTTGTGGTATTTTTACCATGACGGTATGAACAGCCCCATTATTATGATTCTTTGATGATAAATGATGGCATCTTAAATTGAAAGAGAGATGTAATTGTAGATCTGTCATCAGAACATTGAATCTAGCAACAATCTCATCAAGTCTAAAGCCTGTACCAATCCCAATGGGAGTTTACTAACTCCTTACTGACCAATAAACCATTTCACATCTGCACAATATTAAAGTCTGAAACACTTATCATGATGCAGCTAGCTGGCTATGAATAGCTATAATGAACTATGTATAGCACGCACATGATGGACATATTCTAGATCAGTGTAGAATTGAATATAGAAGTCTTCACCGTAATACTTTCTGTCTACATTGTCCATCAGTAACAGAACTTTTCATCACGCAGCAGCCATCTTGCATTTGAAATCAACATAAGTTAATTAACAGAGGCTGAAACAGAAAAAGGTCTGGGCCCCTGTCTGTATAATGGCAATCAGCATTCAGATTCTTATTCCATTCAGGGATTCTGACTGAGATGGTAACAGCAGAATAAAAAGGTTTCTAGCTTTCTGTGGTGTAAAACATTTAATATTGTAGTTGTACAAAAAGGCTGAACTTATGCAAACACATCTAGAGGCAAACTACTACACTAAACATTCAAAGTAGAAGTTTAGTTCATTCCAACAGAGCCCAGTTTCATGAAGGCTTATCAAATATCTTTGCTAAGCAAGAATTAGTTGGGGTAACAGTCGCAGCAATGTAAACTGTATGACATTTTGGCTGGTAACCTACTTCTGCTAGGAAATATATTTCTGTGCTTAGCCCATTTTTGTGCTTACAGGCTTTATGAAATTAGGCCCAGATTATTTATCTATGTATAATTTAACAGTGTTTGCAGTAGTCACAGCATCATCCTTCATTCTGTTCCACTGTAGTGCAAACAAGAAATTGTGTATTTTAAAATTGACTCCCATTGGTCGCCAGTGATTACTAGCAGCAATTACAGCATTAACCAGATGGGATTTAATGACAGCAAGCAGGTATTCTGTACTTGACCGTGAATATGCTAGATTTGTTTCAGAAACTATGCACTATACTGTATACCATTACAGCTAACTTGTTGTTAATGCTTTGCAGTACCATCAACATTGGCCACTTACCTAATGGGCCATACCACTTAAATTGTATGAATTAATAACTTAATGAATTAATATGCAGTTGGAAGGTCACTTAGATATGCTGGTTGGTGATTGCCCAGTATGACTTGTACTTTTATGGTTTATTGATTTATTGAAGTTTATCCCAACAAGATCAGTTTTGTATTTAAAGCCATTGGACCCTTTCGGTACAGAAAAAAAAAAAGTTCACAGATTTACAAATAATTTACAGGGTTTACAGAAGGTAATGGTGAAAGACTTCTCTTGAAATATTAGTCCATGAAATGCTTTACTTTTTGAGAAAACGGTAAAACAATATAAATTCTCGTTAACGAGAATTACGGATTTGTTATAAACACATGTCATGACACGGCGAAACGCGCGAAAACAGGAGTAAGTTTTCCGTTATTTTCTCCCGACTCCGATGTCCGATTGAGCCTAGATTTCCACAGGTTTGTTATTTGATATAGAAGTTGTGATACACGAAGTGTGGGCCTTGGACAATACTGTTTACCGAAAGGGTCCAATGGCTTTAAGATGATCAGCTGCTAGCCTAAATAAAAAGTACTAAAAGGTAATTTAACAGAGCATTATGGACAAATCATGAACATGGTTCAGCTAGCACCAGGGCAGGAAATTTGCACGGATTGTTTTTATGATGTTGGGGGAAAAAGATGGTTCCACAAGGCAGAAGTCAATCAAAAATCCAATGATGAGTCACTTTTGGAAATGAAATAAATTTAGGAGCTATTTGGTGCTTTTGTCTACTTTGTTGGGTGTAAATGAAGTAGCTAGAGGTATGTCCGCTATACCTAAAAGCCCCAGTGGTTAGACTGCCCAATGGACAGCCTATATGATAATCAGCACAATGATCCCCCAATAGAAACAGACCATAGCAAAGTAGCAAACACATCTGTGTTTTCTCAAGATGGTCTTGTTTGTTTGCAGCTGCATAGCATTTATCAGCAGAGCTAGAGGCTACATCTAGTTTAATAACCTCACCCTAAGAGAGGTCTTGCTCAAATTGAAAGAAGAAGCAAAATAGACGTATAAATAGATTTCTGTTTCAAATTTGAAGAGAAGAACTTTTACTAGTTTATCAGTCCTTAAAACTCCTTTTTGAAACTAGAAATGATATCAACAAATTTATGTTTAAGTATTTTGAAACAAATAAACAATTTCCTTTAAGTGTTTTTTTAAGGGCTAGAACTAATTTTCCCAAAGAGCAGGGTCCCCTTTTCCAAGATGTTCCAATGGAAAATCAAAATGTCTTAAATAACACTTCAAATGGGGTCCGCACAAAGAAAATTAATGATCAAATACAGGTATAGTATACCAACCACCATGCTGAATGATGGCCACAGATTTTCGTGACATCCTAGAAAACCAATTAAGGCTGTTGCCATTCTCTTTCTTGGTGGACAAGTTTTTCCCTAAAAAACCTCAGCCATGAAGATGTCACTCTGTCACTAAATCCTGCACGCCCCCTCCCCCCATTAAGGTGTCTAATTAACAGCATGTACTGTACTTACGACAACATCGGAAACACTTGAGGTGAAAATACTCATTCTGGACACGGAGAACTTCACCGGAACATGACTTACGACAACCACGGCATGTTACTTTCTTTTTCTGACCTACAAGCAAGAAAATAAAAAAAGAACATATTGGTTTAGTTCATGGTGGCAAAATTATTTTGTCTTCCGAGGGGAGAAAACAAATATTTATGTAGCTGAGATCTGGAATATCAGCTCCACAAACAATGCTCAGAACCAACTGTAAAAGTAGTTTTCCATTTGTTGTAAGTATTGGGACCAACCCAAAGCTGGCTTTTCTGATGAGAAAAAATTATACCAATATTTTGTAAAATGTTATCACTGAAGTTCTGTAATAAACAAGATTGTGGATTGAGTAAAATAAAATATGTTCTTACAACGTTGGTAGCTTATTTTGGGGTTTCCTTTTATCTAAAAACTTGTCTTTGGGTACAAACTTTCAGAAATATCCAGCAGACGTTCCAGACTATCATATAAAATACAGAACTTGGGTTGCATCCATGGACCTCTCCTTTCTTGAAACACAGAAACCTACTTTAAAACCTTCTGTATTTCATACTCCCTAAAAATATTAACTCGTAGTAAGGGGATCTGTTTTATGAGAAAATTGTACATTTTATACTTCAACATATTGACTCTTATACCTCCATGAAAATACCGAGCCTGTCTTTGGCTTTCTTAAATGATTTCAAGAGCTTGTTGAGAGAAAAAGAGATTTGTCAACACTGCACAAACACGAGTTAGAAAATTAAAGACCTGCATTGAATCTCAGATGGTTCCGGTCAATAGGTTTTTAGAACTTAAATGATGGAAATAGGAGTCAGGACATGTTAAGGGAGACTGCACTTCAGACTTGATAATTGTCAGCTGTCTTGTCTACAGTCTAATCACACTGCATGTTACCAATTAAACTGTAGCGTAGAACAAAGCATTTCTTTACAATGTTAACGTTTGGTTGTCACAGCAATTAACGATTTAATCAGTTTGGGAATGCAGTTTTGTACAGTTTTGTACATCTGATTGGATTGATTAACTTAAAGGAACACGTTGCCTTGGATCGGACGAGTTGGTCAAAACAAAAGCGTTTTTAACCGTTTTTTATATAATGCATATGGTTGAAAAGATGTTTTAAAAGTAGCATACAATGATCCACACAAGTTTGCCTCGAAATTGCGTGGTTTTCCTTCTACTGTGCGAACTATCACCGTCGGCCATTTATGGGAGTCAAAATTTTGACCCCCATAAATGGCCGACGTGTTAGTCGACGAGGTAAAAGGAAAACCATGCAATTTCGAGGCATGTTTGTGTGGATCATTGTATTCTACTTTTACAACATCTTTCTACCCATATGCATTTTATAAAAAACGGTTACAAACGTTTTTCAAAGACCAACTCGACCGATCCAAGGCAACGTGTTCCTTTAATATTTAACGATAGAGGTGTCATGATCCATGTTCTCACTGTCACTCTATCCTAACGAATTGCTTGTACATTCTACATTGTACATGGCCATATTCACCGACTCTCTCAAGATGTGCATGCAGGCATTTTGTGACTTACTCAAACCACAAAATAAATGTATCAAATTTCATAAGGCAGTTTAATAAACACAAAAAAACTTAACACAGCAAATGTCATACAGTAATTAAACAGAAAGTAAGAACCTGCTCCATGGTAACTCACTTTAAAAGGCGGCGGTGTAATGAAAAACAGCCTTTTGGCAACGAGCAAGCTTCATTGGGTAAGGTTGGTACCTAACATGCAATATAGCCCATCTGTATTATTATAGCCCCAATTTCAAAGCAAACTGTGATGAGTGTAGCATCAGCTGTAAGTATAGCCTTTACTACAGAATGATGAAATAACACTGTATATGCCACTCTCAATTAGCATGCATGACAGATTACTTAATGTAGTGTAGAGACCAATCATTACACCTCTGTTGATATTACTTAAGTTAATCAAAGTTTAATTCAAAACAGTATCAATTAATTCATGTTTAAGACTACCATAAAAAAAAACTAACTTGGCAAGAAGAAAAAGCTGTTGATAGTAAGATGTTGTGAGAAACCACTCCAATTGAAGTAATAGTTTGAGAGAAAGAGAAAGTTTTAATCCCCAAAATTTGAATCTGTTACCGAGAGAGGCTTTGCGCATGAAGCCTTCTCTGGAATCTGAGTGCACACAATTCTAGGGTGTTTGTTTTTTGACTAATATATTGCAACTTCGATGACCAATTGAGGGCAAATTTTCAGATGTGTTATTTTATGCATGATAGACATGGATGGACCAAGTGAGGACCAAGTAGACCAAGTTTACCCTGCCATTGAAGTCACTGACAACCAACACAAACTTTTACAAGTCTCCAAAATATGTCATTTAGACAGTCTTAAATGGTTAAAACAGCACTGCAACTAAATCACACAGACTGTGTAAATAACAAAACAAGTGTCAATACAAGTAATTTCCCTGTTGTTCACATTACACTGATGTATCTAAACTTCCAAGTTTCTGAATAATTTTGTGACATTGAAACATTCACAAAAGCTAATAAATCTCAACATATTGAATCTGGAAAAAAATCGTTTAAAAACCCAGGTTTCTGAAACCTTATGGTCCATGAACATGAGTAACTAAAACACTGTTCATCTACTCACCTTTACTAACCGTAACTCTCTTGATGTAAAACTCATTCCAAATAATAGATGCTTTTGTCATCACCAAAAATGCAGCCATTAAATGTCCTTGTAAGTTGTAGAATCCTTAGTGGTTATGATCCCCCTGCCTGTGTGCCTTGTCTTAGAGTGTCTGAACGCAGTGCAATGAGTGGGAGAGTACTACCTGCCACTATGAATGGTACGGTCAACTCCTCCACACACATACTAGTTTCATCTGATGCATGGACTGATTCCATGCCCAGATGACAGCTCATTCATTATTCATTTTAGGGCCGGGTACTATTTACTACGAATCCAACTTTGGTGATGGGGACAGAGGTTTAATCAATTTGAGTACGAGAATGCATAAAACTTATATCGCCGTGAAATGAGAGTTTCAATTTACTAAGAAAGAGCAATGGAGACTTAGTTAGGCCAATTTTTAAGTTTGCCTACAGCAATTCACACCAATGGGAAATACCGCGGCACAGTCAGGAAATTAGGCTGAGTACTTTACTTGTATCAACCTCCTTCCATTTTATTTCTCATTTCCATTGATATCAATGTAACCAAAGTGAGGCTAGAAGGGTAGAGCAGTCTGACCCCATTCTTTGCATAATGAGAACTCCTATTAAGTATTACTGTTATGCATAGGGAACATGACAGAGATAGTGACAGAATGATAAAGGTCTATTATGCATGACTGGAACCCAAAACTAGGCACCTTGGGTGCAGCTAAAGGCCTTATCCTTCTAATCGTGTTACATACTGTGAGGTGACTACACCCAGGAAAGGCCAAGGACCTCAGAGGAATTCATCAAATGCTCTTATTTTTATGTCAAATGCATTCTTTGAAGTAGGAGCAATGGTTTAGTATGGAGAGATGTTTCATAAGGGGATGAAAACACAGCAATTTTTATGAGATCTAAAAAAATATTACAATTTGAATCTGCATTTTTTACTTCAAGGGACAATGAAGAAGGTGTAAATAAATATTTTGTGGCTTTCATATTTTCTAAATATTGCAGGTAATATTCTGTATTGTTGTTACACACAACAAACTAAAATCAGTGAAGTATGTAATTTATAGTAGACATGTGTGGAAATATACACTATCGTGGTATATTGAATGTAATTGGATTTTATTTTATGCTGCATTTTTTTAGAATGGAAGGCAGGGTGAAGAATGAGTTGATTGGCACTACATATGGCAGAATTCGTCACTGTATACTGCAGAAGTGACAGACTTACGTCTTTCACTCTAACATATAGGTCACGGCATTGTACTCCTAATAAATTCAAGCTACAAGTTACTCTAATTTGTACCATCCTAGATAAAAGCCATTGTGGGATTTAAGGCAACTCTGCTAGTCTAAATAAAACTTGATAAAAGCAAGGCAGTAGCACAAATTAATAGAAAATCAAGATAATGCATCATATTTGTACACAATTAAAAGCATTGGCACTTGAGAAAAGCAAAGATGATGTTTCTTATCAGGCAAGGTAGGTTGGCTAATTGATTAATCAGTTCTATTGGTTGCCCTCCATTGTCCAACCTTTCTTTTATTCTGAAAATATTAGACAACAAATGCTATAACCTTTCTACAAGAAGTACCCACACGACCACAGTATCACGATGCCATCTATTTGGGTTCAAATAATTAGAAGAATGACTACCTAAATCAATCCCGTTAAATTTTATGATTAAAATATGGCAAAAAAGTCAATAATAATGGAGCTCATATTACTGATACGTGGCCAGACAAAAAACCAGAAGTAAATGTGATTAGCCTTAGGCCTTGTATGGCACTTTAGCACCATTGTGAGCTAAATGAAAAACTCATGGCCACTTTCAATTCAAACACTAATAAGTGATGACTTATACTTCTCTGCACAGTAAGACCTCTATTATCACAACGCACATTTTCCTTATTAGGGCCATTTTTCTTTCTTCGGGTTTATCTTTTTCCATACAGCATGAAATTTTAAATTGCCTTTTATTTAAAGGGAGGAGATGGTTATGTCCTCCAACACTCAAGCTGTATCAAAGTTGGTGGCTCTGGCTACGGCTACAGCTGTTGCTAAGGCTGTTGCTAAGGACGTCCTATACTTCACTGCATGATGTAGTCGTAGCCACCAATTGGATGTTTGGATACATTGAGTGTTGTTGAATGAAAGGATAACAAGATGGCTGCACATGTGACATTAGTTTAAGAAGTCAACCATCATGATTACAATTACTTCTGATTTAAATTATGTCGAACATATTTCTTAATTTACTATTTATCATATTTTTATGCATTTTTAAGCCAATGCAATTTATTTTGCATACTTGAACACAAAGAGCAATAAACCAAATCTAATCCAATATAATTTGAATCAAATCTAAAATACTTTTAAAAATTATTTTATGAGGCTAATCTTACTTCAATCATGATTTGATTACCGCCCAGACAGACGGTCAACTCATTATTGTCTGTGTCAATAGCTGATGAAGCATGCAGTGTTCCATATTTCAGAAAGGGAGAGTTAACCCTATGATAGTACTGAGCTGTGATGATCTCATTAGTATCTTACTAACACTATCAAGTGTGAATGAATCTTAACCACAGGTGGGCCATTAGTTAAAGCCATTGGACCCTTTCGGTACAGGAAAAAAAAAAAAAAAAGTTCACAGATTTACAAATAACTTAAAGGGTTTATAGAAGGTAATGGTGAAAGACTTCTCTTGAAATATTAGTCCATGAAATGCTTTACTTTTTGAGAAAACGGTAAAACAATATAAATTCTCGTTAACGAGAATTACGGATTTGTTATAAACACATGTCATGACACGGCGAAACGCGCGAAAACAGAAGTGGGTTTTCCCGTTATTTTCTCCCGACTCCGATGTCCGATTGAGCCTAAATTTCCACAGGATTGTTATTTTATATATAAGTTGTGATACACGAAGTGTGGGACTTGGACAATACTGTTTACCGAAAGTGTACAATGGCTTTAAGAAGCTTGCTCATCATCCAGACAGATACTCAATGCTAAGATTTCTCTGCGGGTAATTGCAACTATTTTCATAAATGAACAATCTATTAGTTACTGAGAGTATACTGCTGTGAAAGCATTGCTTTAATTTCAAAAGGCCCCAATCTGGTTGTTCTTCAAACGTAGATGCTTCATGACTTTACTGGAACACTTTTAAAGATGTCTTATCGTTAGGTAAGTGATTTGTCCAAGTTGAAATGCTGTATGTAAAGATACAATGCTTTCATGCAGGGGTTGTGAATAAAACATTTTGACTGTTCCACGCCTTGACTAATTTTGATAGATTTTGATACACTCCATTTGAAAATTTTGATTTTTTACTAAATAAAATATGAAGTTGACACACTCTATCAACAGTTTAATGTGGTTTATGTACTTGTTTCTATTGATAATGACAAAACAACACATTGAGCATACAGTGAACTTCATGGTACATTGTCACCAACTACAGACGTAATTTGTTCTTTTCCCCATGAAATCTTTTTCCATTTTTCAGTTTAGAAGCCTTTAGGTTCAGTGAATCCATCTGGTAACCCAAGAATTGATCCAGAGTGCAGGGCGGCAATAACACAGCCACCAAGAGCATTATAGCATCTATAACATTGATTTACACAGGCACTGCACCAACATGCATTCTGCATTGGATGCTGGCTGTAATTTCCCTCAGGATGTGGCACGTAACACTCGTCTGAGTTTCTGTGTAATAACCTACACGGTATTGCTTTACAGACTGTGTCTTGATCTAGATTGGAGAAGATAAACCAACCATAAGCTGATTTCTTTAAAGATGCTTTATATTATGTATGAAGATATCGGTTTTAATTAAAAGCCCTCTTTGGATCAGATTGGTCAAGCAGCCACTCTGCAGTCATATTGACCCAATTCTGACATCATCCCCAACAGCAAATCTTGGTTGCGCAATTTGGGTGGGGCCTCGCATTGATACCTAAAGGGTGCATTTTAGGCAAAGTGTACCATTTCTTTATGCCATTTGACTTAAAACGGGGAGAAAATTGTATTTATAATATTGCTTTGAAGTGCATCAGAGGCACTGGAAAAAGAAATGATAAGAAAACCTCCATTGCCAGAGACTTAGAACTACAAATTGAAGGTATCAAAGGATGATGAAGAGAGGTCGAGAGTCTACAGTTGATAAACTGTGACTGTGAGACCATGTTACATGTACATTCATGTGACATCACTGGTTCACAAAAGAGCCACAGAGCATGGAGTTCCTACTGGCACAACTTGTTCAAAGCACAAAGGCAGAACAAATATTTTATAAGAAATTGTACTACACGATTTGTATCAAATCTGGATATGAAATACTGAGGTGACCAGTGTGGCATCTTGCCTGCCAGAAATGCTGTGGAATGCACAAAGTCACTCACTTACTGTAACAAGGTGAATTGGTCAATCATAGTCAATAGTCCAAACCTCTAACACAAATCAAAGCTATCATATTTGATACTTGTTGAGGCATTTCAGAATAATGTGTATATTAAATGACAGAGGGCAGCAGACAGAGTAAGGTTGCTCATCACTGCCTGACTTGCCAAGTAATTGTATAATGTATAAACTAAACCAAAGAGGGCGCCATGCTAGATCTCTGACGGCAATGTCATACTTGCTTTTAAAACATAAATGTTGTAGAGAAAGTGGGATTAGCATAGAAAGTCAAGTATGTCTAGCAAGTTCATATGTAAACATAAAAACTAACCCCTAAAACAGTCAAAAATGATAGGGAAGATCTAGCATGTATAATGCCGCAGATTTTGCACGCTTGAGAACAACACAAAGTTTTCATTCCATCTCCCAATCCAGAATGAGTTTTATTTTCGATTTTAAAACAAAGGTCTATGGAGGGAAAGTAGTTTTCTTCTAACAATGAAATAAACATGAGCAAGGCAGCCCCTGACAATCATAGTAGGGCAAGCTGTCGGACATTTAAATAGACTGTGAATTGTGTACTAATTTGTGTGTTACAAATTACATGTTGCACAAGCAGAGGTTTATACACCTTGAGCATTTATTGCTTTGCTTTGAGAAATGAAGGGTATTTTTTCTGACTTGAAAGTTTTTGGTAAGCCACTTGATCATACTTACTCGGTCATTGGTCAAAGGGCAAAAACCACCAGACCTGTTGCCCCCCTTAACCTGCTGCCCCCATTAATCTGCTGCCCCTTATGTCAATGCCCTATAGACCTGCTGCCCTATACAGGGTGTCTCAAAAAAAAGGTAATCCTACTTTAAAGGGTTTTTATGGCCAGACTATTATGTTTACCAGCAGAAAGTATGGCACCATCTTAAAGCTGAAACCTTGTGCTTTCCAATGATACATTTGGTTACATTCCAGGGTCATGCATCAGCGAGCTGGTAAACATAATAGTCTGGCCATAAAAACCCTTTTAAGTAGGATTACCTTTTTTTTGAGACACCCTGTAGAATGCAACCCTTTAGTCCTGACTACCCAACAGACCTGCTGCCCAACTGGTAGGAAGAATTTTATTTTAACACTAAAAAGAAACATTTAAGCTATAAGGGTATGCTGGATTTAATACCATATTGACACAAATTTCACATTGCACGACCGATCCTGTCCGTCATTTTGCGAGTTAAAATGTACGCAAAGAAAATTGACTTCTAAAATGGTGGAAATAGTATGCACACATTGTGCGTAGGTGTGTTAGTGGGTCATGTAAGGGTTAATAGATTATAAGGATTGCCCAATAATGAAATAAGGTCACTGTACTAGAAGCACAGACTGTATTGGAGTACCATTGCCACGATCTCACCCATGGATACAATAGCCTACATGGCCTCATTGAAACTACAGCCCTGTAGTTTGATAATTAATAACTAAAATTCATTATTGATTTACTTATCATTCAAATAATTGACACGTTGCATCTCATTGTAACAACACAGTAATGTGGCTGATTATTATCAGTTCGACCCTCAACTATTGGAGAGTGCAAAAGGCAATGCATTTGAACCTCGTAGTTTGCTTTCCATTACCTTTTTAATGACCAGGAACATATACTGGTAAGCAGAAATGAGCATTGTACGGTACAGTCAGGTAGTCAATGGACACACCTATACTATGAATATATCCTCGGCTAAAATACATGATCAAATTTAATGGGTCTATTAAAAACTGTGCGAATAGCCTGCATGCATTTTTAACCATAAATACTGCTCATTTGAAATATTTCTTACTTCGTCTTCACAACATGGTATATTTTTTGTGAATGACCTCCATGTCTAACCAGTATTGTTATGTTTCAATTCTACACAATATTAGACATTTTTAAAGACCATGCACAGCTTCCACTATTTTTCAGGTTGGCTTACTACTATTGAAAACAACACTCCCTCCCCCAAAATATCAATTATCAATATTTTCAGATTTAAATTGATGGCCATTAGTGAAATTTTAATATTTTATTGCCTAAACCTTTTTAAATTGTATGTAGTCTCTGATATCATCCATTATAATTGACGTACTTAACAATAGTATAATTTAAGTACAGTCCTTTTTTTACAGTGTATATTTTAAACCCTTTTTAAAGGGTCTAAAATATATGCACCCAGAACCTAACGAATTTGAAAACAGGATTGGGTCCAAATTTCCAACTGAACAACAAAACTCCAAACTGCATAATGTACAATCGGTGTCCTAACCGGTGCCACAACAGGGTGTCTAAAAAATCAACCCACACACATGATGTGTTGAATGTGAATGCCCCTCTAGCCAAATCAAATTTAGGCATTAAAACAATACAAAGCACACTCAAGCAAAAACATGTTGGCAACAATTTGTCTCCTCCTTTTATGATAAGCTTCAAATTATTCCACTGTACAATGAGAAAATTGAACAAATCGCTAAAAAAAGAGCATCACATAATCCATCCAAAGAGGAAACAAGCAATACTGTTTATTTACTTCACTCGAACCTGTTGTTAACTGTACACGCAGAAGATGTAAATACTTGATACTACACATCATCATCAGATGTAATGTCAAATATTTCTGCAGTAGACAATATTGGGTTTCAATTTCAGCTAGGACTTACTTTTCTTTCTTGAAAAGTAAGGCCATTCATGCAATGCACACATAATCTAAAATAAGTGAGTTACCTCAGTGAGTTGAAAACTCGAAGTATTGCTTTTTGGACCGTTTGGTTGGTTAAGTCCTTAGCTATGCAGTAAAACTTACCAGTGAAAATTTAATTTAAAATAGTGATAGCATTTTTTTGAGATTGCCGAGATCTGGAGCGCTTATTTCAAAGCAGAAAAAAAATTCCGTAAATTACACAGACACAATCTGAAAAACGTTCCAAGAAGAAACGCTTAGAATTCTAAATCTCCCTCTGACACCACATTCTTTTGAAGGGAATTATTTCTCAAAATGTCTCTTACCAATTAAGTGTTTCTTACCAATTAAGTTGTTACGGTTTTATTATTATTTTGAGTAATTACCAAAAAAATACCCTGCCTCCCTTTCAGGAAATACTTTAAAGTCACCTGGAAGTGGTATTTTTTCAAAATAAAGCTTTTGCCACTAATATATGTGTTTTGATGGGTGGAATGTGAATAAACAGTTAACTAAGGTTTTAAAAAATCAGTTCTTATGTTATTTACAAATTTAAGAGTAGACCCGACCCGAGTGGGTGCTGTTCGTGACGTCAATCGAGGCAGACTTTGCCTGTAATGCGTAGAGTAAACACAATTGCAAAGTACATGTACGGACCAAGTCGTGAGTTTGTACGTTTAAAAAAAAAGATTGTTTTTTGTTTTCCGGCAATGCCGACCACCAGGTGTATTGCTGCTGAATGCAGAAAAACACCTTTTGAAATGTACCAACTCACGACTTGGACGTACATGTACTAATGTTTACTATACGCATTGCAGGCAAAGTCTGCCTCGATTGACGTCACAAAAGGGGTAGGCGGAGTCAGCCCCCCAAACAACTTTATATATTTTTCAAACATATAACTCGTGACAAACAATAACTAAAAAAATTGTTTTATTGTTCGTAAGCATACTCTTATGTTTGAAAAAAAAAAAAATTCTATTTCCAGGTGACTCTAAATCAAAAAAAAAATTGCTGGGTGAACACAACTACATTGTAACATAATTTAATTTTAAACAATATCCTAAGCTTGATTTTAACAAGAAAGTTTTAGTTGAAGTTAAAACTGGACCCATTATCATTACAATTTTATTTTAAAACAATCAGGTTTTATCTTATATGTAATTATCCAGAATGTGCCATTTGACATTTAGGTTACAAACTACACAATGCTGAGACATACACAAGGCATTTTGTATGACCATGACCTGCATCTTTTGTCAGTCATCTCAAAGGTACTACACATAATCATAAAGCAAGGACTTGTAAAAAGTAGGTCACACTTCTGGTAATACTTGGACGCAAATTATTCCAAATTAATACTTCATTTTATTTTGGAACTTGACTACTTCACATTATAAGCTATTGTAATTTGTCGTTCTGATAAAACCTAAATATTAATTATCTCATTCAAGTTTCTACAAAGTAGTTTACAACTTTTGTTTCCCAGGTAAATACCTGTGAAATCTAGTGTACCTTTGTTCCATGGTTGATGTGTACACACAGTGTGACTTCAGCACCTGCTAGTGTGCTCAAATTGTAGGCAGGTCTAGTGCCATAGCTCACACCTGGGGGCTGGCATACCTCATAGTTTTCATATCAATTCAGTCATCAAAAGCTGATGTTTTCATAACTGACCATGGTTATTGACATGGCCCATATGAACATGAAATGAAATAGTGCAATGTACCAGGCATCATACCAAGCTCATCATACCACCCTTGGTATTGTCACAACCCTAGGGCCGTGTCCGAATTGGCGACTTCGGCTACAGCTACGGCTAGATCAGCGCGTCTGTCAGTGTTGAAGAAAAGCAGACGCGCGCGCCCTAGCCATAGCTGTAGCCAAAGTCGCCAATTCGGACACGGCCGAAGACTACATTCATTTATTTTAGGCAAGGCTAGGATTGTACAAGATTATTATCACATTATATAGACAAGGAGGAATCTTGCCTATTGCATTAGCTGGGCTGTTGTGTACATACAATTTACAGTGGCTAAAAAAAATGTCAGCTAATAATGAAGAGAAAATACAGTGCTTTGAAGATAGGGGTTTTAATAAAATGTTGATTCACAACAGTAATAAAAGGGGGGGAAACACATCAATAATTGTTGTGTCAGGAAAGTTAAATCACGATGCATATTCCCAATTTGCACAATACTTTAAAGGGGCTTTTAACTGGTTCACAGTGAACCATGTACAACACACAGGCACCCATGTTTTGTAGCTAAACCAACTTCTACAACTTGGCTTTAGCTAATCCAGGTATTACTGAGGTGCACTGCACTGTAACACACATGTACGCCCTCATATTCCGACAGCATGCTCTTGGCTATTCCCAGCCTAACAATAATAAAGCTGGGTCGGAAACCAAACTCTTTGCAAACAGTGAGAGCAGGATTGTTGTAATCTCTCCAGTAAATGAGCTCTAGCTGCTTTTCAAAGTCACTTCCACAGACATGATTAAGTTGAGGTTATTCACACCACCAGCAAACCAACGCTGTATCAAATATCACATGTTATCAATAGCAACACAAAATGCACTCCACCATCGTTGTACATGTTGTACACGTACACACACCATAATAACTCCCAACTCCAGTCTCGTTTGCAAGGCATTTTAAATTTCTAGTGGAACATTTCATTATAAGGCAATGGCCAGAGGGGCATGGAGGCAATTTCCTCTGCCCACATGAATTATCATCAGGCTTTTGTACAAGTATCCATTATGTGGATTTAATATCTAATCCTGTGTTACATTACTGTACAGACTGGGACTATTTCAAAAGACTTACAAAATAGATCAGGTTTTATAGCCAAAATACTATGTTTTTGAAAAACATTGCATAAAAGAAATCGTGTTTTAAGGCAAAAGAAAACTTCACAAAAAATTGTCAATAAATGTTGTGTCCATCATACACCCTTCAGGTACATGTAGTTCGTCTGTCAGTGCTGTGAATGTTTCTGAAGGTACTAAAAGGCTACTAGATAGATGCCTTCACATTGAGAAAGTGATTTGCTAAGAAACAGAGGTTCAGATTAAAAACACTGTAATGGCTGCACAGTGTAGCCACAGCCTGAAGCTTAGCAACACCCAAACAAATGGCTAAAGCCACAGCCACCATTATGGACGAAGTTTGAGTTCTTATAGGTTATAGTGATGGTGCTCAACTCCGTCTGAAAGTAGGTCTCACTTTGTTTTAGACGGAAATATCATAGTCTGCTCATCAATTTATCCAAGTAGAGCACAAAGTTCAAAATGTTGAGACTTGCACTGTGAGAGCCATACAAGAGACCAAGTACTCAAGCACTGTGGATGCTCACCAGGAAGCACCATCTATGTATGTACAGAGCACATGGATGTAATTTGTCAGATCTTTGACATTTTTATTCCCGCTGAGCATCTTCATATAGCTCCAAAGTCCAGACTATACCACTGAGTGCAGACAGACCCATTAATATTCTGCCACCACAATGTACAATATTGTACAAAATAAACAGACCTACGTGTACGCTATTGTTAGTTAATTCTATGAACCATCGATTTTCATGTACGAAGGAAATGTTATTTCAGCAGCTTTTATTCCCCAGCCATTTTCAGCTGAAACAATGCATGTTTTAAAAAAATGTTAAATCAATCAAATGTTCAGGGGGTACTTTACTTAGGATGTTTTCCATTGAAAATGCAAACTTCCTTGCTCTCCACTAATTATAAACAATGATAAAGAGCTAAGAAAGAGCCGTTTAGAGCATGAAATTCAAGTTCTGGTGGTTTAGTCAACGGGTTGTGGGTTCAAATCCCAGTCATGACACTAGTGTCCTTGAGTTAGACATTGCACTATAATTGCTTCTCTTACCCAGGGAAACCTGCGAGTTATTGGTAGAGGTTGATTTTGTCTTGGAAAATGCTTTTGGAGCGCCACAGCAGCCCTGGCTGTATAATCCCCAGGGAGCTGAGACAGATTAAAGGAATGTTATTGGCCCAATGACTAGGGGCATTGAAGCGCTATTATCAAATGTGCTATATAAGAACTACTATTGTTGTTAGAGCACTGTGCTCTCCATCAGTGCTTACAAAGTTAAGAGGGCAGGTGGAGGTGAATTAGTACAACATTCACACACGAAATGATCACTACACTGTTGTGCTTGCAGAAAACATTGTAAGCTGAAGCGTAGGATTGTATGATGACAATATCAAGGTGTGTCAAATCAGCAATAGACAATACTAAACCTGCTGAATTCATTTATAGTTATTCCTAAAAATAACCACACCATCTGTTCTTATAGATACTGACTCAGTGTAGCCATTGTCATGTTAACAATTATTATAAAGGATAGTGTCTAGATACAAAGGATGATGTATTAACAAATCATTGTTACTTAATTATTAGTTATTTGTGATTGAACATATTGATAAATGATCAATAATGTAGATCTTTGTCATGCCCACACAATCTTAGTCATGATCCTTCTTTTCAATGAAAACCAAATACATGATTTACAAACAGAGGAGGATTTAGAGCATTTTTCACAGGAAATTTACTACACCACTTGATAAGGGTCTATTTGTTTTAACATCATGCATAATTGCATATTTCTGGAACGCATCTGTTCATAGTTTGTGGCATCCTTAGAAAGAACCTTATTTCCTATCTGGATACATGGTTTCTTCAGATAGTGAATAGACATTACAATACTTGGCTTTCTAGCTCAACTCAATGTTTGCACATTGTACTTAAAGGTGCTGTCTCATCGCACTTTCAATTACTATTTGGTACTATAGTTAACCTCTGACCTTCTAATGGGCTGAGCATGCTAAAGCCACAACCTGACCTCAAACTTGCTCCATGATTGACCAAACAAACTTACCAATCGGCCTCTGAATTGCCTGCAGAAAATTAATTACAGCGACCACTGGAAATTAAATCAAGGACGTCTTAAAATAGAAAGAATTTAATGAGGAAGTCTGAGATGTTATGAAGAAACTGTAAATAAGAAACTACCTTCCTCCATGCTTTAATTGAACAGACACACTGGGTTTTAAAATCACTACATTTCAAAGAATGTACTGAAGAATCCTTGTGTCTTTCACAACATACACACATGTAATCTACTTTTTGTTTTACCAAAATTTTACAAGTGATTTTCATATTTTCTTATCTAAAATCTTTGAAATGCTTCGAACAAAACTAAACTATCAGTTCAAGTTGTGGTCATTAATATCAAATTTTACACAAAATAATCAATTTGACATTCATCAGTTATTAAGATTTGCGTAACGAGAGTATTTAAATCAAATGTGTTTTAAAAGCGAGTTGAATTCAGTAGACTGCAGCTTTAAGAACTGACATAGTTTGCATGCCAGTAAGGGCATCTATGCATTGAAATGCCTCCAGGTCTGATCCTAAGTGAGTATGTAAGATGCAGATAAGATGAAACTTGACTTGCAGTGAGTACTTGGCTGTCTTGTCATCTCAAGACCTTGCTAGTATTTTCAAACTACTAGATGTTACTTGTTTTGTCAGTTCTGCAGTTTATCCATGTCCAGAAACACAAAAGAGCTGTTTTGAATTTTTGTTCAGATGACCGCTGACCAGGTTCATACTATTTTCTAAAAATAAGGAAGTCCTTATACCTAAGGGTTATATCAGTACACTGTACATATTTTGAATACCATGTATAAGTGTAAAGTTGAAGACAGAATTCCAGTAATTCATCTACTGAAATGGCTAGAGGCATTCTCATAAGCTTTTAAGTTTACCTCATATTACGAGATGATGGATATTCTTGTCATTATAAAGAGTAATGAAATGCATTATTTCCATGTTTATAACTTCACTCACAGCAAAGTATTGCAAGATCAAACTTACATAACTCTACACTGTCACTTTTATGAAAGAGCTATATAATGAATTTGTTTTGATATTACAACACCCTGCTTCAGGAAAATTGCACTTAAACACTTGCCAAACTATGGCATCAGTTTATGTCACAACACAAACTCAGAACAAACATTTTTATATCATGGAACACAAAAGCAGTTTTAATGCACATTTTAACAACTGGCATGAAGTATACAAGCTATTTGTAGAATGGCTGTTTGTATGATGCTCTTAAATATAATTATGAGTTATGCTCTTAAATATAATATATAATATATTATATCAAAGTATTATAGCGCACATATCTACCAAACAAGGTGCTCAAGGCGCTGAGTATATATAAATTTTCAGAATGATAGGTTATTGCAGTGATGGATTCTGAGACCCAATAATGTAGCACTTATAAGGGTTTACAAGGTGCTACGGCGCATGAAGCAGCCACAACCAGGAACAGCAGGGCGAATTCCCCTTCTCTTTTCGATAAGTGCACTGGGTTCTTTTACATGCGTTACACAACACATGTGACAAACGGCTTTACATCCCATCCGAGTGGAACCTTGTACATGTAGTCTTCCATCAATCGTAAACAAAGTCTAGGTTCCTGGACTTTTAAATATACTTTGAGAACCTCCCATATATCTTGCTCACTCTTTCTTAATTTAAAAATGCGGCCACCAATATGCATTACCTGCATATGGGGTTTCAAAGCAGTTAAACAGTAAGCAGAACAATGCCTAATTGTCAACTATTACCAAAGTGATCACCAAATAGCAGCCCTGTTTATCAACATAGGAGGGTTGTAATGCCAGCATATTCAATGTCAGTTTCATATATCAGTCTCAGCTGGCTCAGAAGCTGTCTAGACATAATTGATACTGTTTCATCAAATTATTTACAACAAGTACCTGTACTTATACCACCATATGCTTCAGTACTGGTTATAACAATAGAAACTTCATCATATTGGCAACGTTTTCTAATAGCAGATTCCATAATATTTGGGTCAAAACTAGATGTAGAAAGACAACATTTTTTTCGCAAATCTTATCATTCAAGCACAATTTCAAAAGAAAGAATGGTAAAGATCAGTAAACATCCTAATTAACATTGTATTCCAAACTTGGCCCTAAAATGACACCCAGTCCTAAGGTCAAGATTGAACACAATTTATTAAATTTTATGCTCTCTTTTTGAAAAACTGTTTTGTGAATTATGCTTAAAACATGAAATGAACATTCTCGTGACTTCAATTCGAATAATATAGGCATGATTTTTTTAAAGAAGAACTTTGCTACCATTTTGCAGAATTATAAAAAGTACTGTACCGGATGTGGTTTAACAAAATAATAGTATACATACTTTCTCCTTACTATATGTACATGTAACGAGTTAAAGAGTTTGTGCACTGCATACATTTCTTAATGTTCCTGTCCTACTGTTTTGGCATTGATACAACTATGACACATCCAGTCAAGTGACTCACAATTAACAAAAAGGTGACATAAGTTCAGGAAGTTTCTTGTTGTGAGTGCAAAATATCAGAGTCATGTGCCTCTAAACACACATCCAGGTACAGGTCTAGATAGTTGACTGCCCCTCACAGTAAGCAATAAGGATGTGGACATTATCCAGTAATTGACAAACAACCTCACTCCGATTGACTAATTAGGAAACTTGTTTGAAACTAATGTTGAGGCCTATACACTTACCCTACTTGACCAAGAGTAACCAGAAACTTGCAATAAGTGCAAGACATTATTTAGTTCAATGAATAAGTTATACTTATCATAAAAATTAATTATATTAGCCAATTTTTGTGTGTGAATGTACTTAACCAGTTCTGAGAACCTTTTTCAATTAAGCTTACAGGTCATCAAAAAAAGATGTTTTATTTTTGATCGTGGAAACCTAACAAATCCTACTTGCAAGTCATGTTCTCTTGGATCTCTTGAGGGAGGCGGGGGTTGCACTGCTGGCAAAAGTTTAGGGGGGAAGCTCAGGCCCTGTCCGCTGCATAACCAATCATATTCAACCATTGATGGAATAATTTACTTTAAAAAGGTTTTGATCAGAGTATAACCAAATATCATTTCGTAATACAAGCTCTTACTGACACCTAATGTTGATGGTGGGATTTGAGTGTCCATTCACAGGGCTATTTGATCAAACAGAAAACAGATTTGTTATTGACAACAGAAAGTGGTATAGTTTTAGTTTGTCATTATTGACAGCTGGCTGGTTGCCCAGAACCTTGAATATGTAGGTTATGATACCTCAGTGATTCACTCACACTACACAGCCTCTAGCCCCAAGCTTTCCCCCCTTCAGATCATCATGATGTTTTTTACCTTGTAAATTCAATTGTAATTTAGCCTTTGGCTACAAATATTTGAATAAACTACCTTAAATTGAATTGAATTGAATCATGAGAAACAAAACTGTGCTTCAACGCAATTTGACATTTGATAACATTATGTAAGCCGGTTATGTTGTTTATAAATGTAAACAGCATTGGCTACACCACCTTCTACTCCATAGCAGTGATCAAAACAGTTCATACCCTCAGTTGTAATTCTTTCAATTTCTACACTTGCTCCCATTTATCAAATTCAATCTCCGAAACCACTTAACAGAGGTATCATAAATCTGTCTCAATCACACTTGACCTCAAAGTTTGAATCACCTTCAAACAAGGTAGAAAAATTCCTCCTCTCAACTTAAGCGCCCAATGGAAACGCTGTACATAGCTATTGCACTTGAAAGATTAATTGGTACAAAGGCTATTTCAAATCTAAGAAAGGACTGTGTACACATTAAATCAGAAACAGTGTGCAACTTTTACAGGGTGAAATTGCTTTGTACACAAAACTTTGTAGAAAGAGAAAACATGAGAGAAAATCCTGACACAAAGGGCCTTATATTCTAGTGGTATTTTTGAATAACAACTCTTGTACACTCCTCCTTAATCTGTCCAAAGCTGACCTACAAATCTTGGGTCTTTCTATATACTTATGCGCTGATCCTTATCCCACTATTCCAACCTAACAATAACAAATAAATCCTATAGAAACCTGACTACCCTGGGCATGGTATAAGATTGAAGGCATTAGCATATTACTGTACTGTCACATTATTTGGGCAGGGGCTTCACCCACTATAAAGGCTTCCCTCTGCCAAGCTGCAGGCTTCAAAGTACTTTTTCTAATGGAAAAAAACAATTATATAAATAACCTAAGGATGTACGTCTATGGGTCTTCACATCAAATAAATTAAGAGGTGTTAATGTGAAGTACTGAAGGTTCATGAAATAAAACTGATGTGAAAATAACAGTTTGATCGCTAACTATTGCAACTTGCTATTTCGCATTTTCACAATCTAATAGTTTTTAGATTGTGCAGCTGTTTGTTTTGGCTTCTTGAGGTCTTTTGCACTGAGATCCTTCTAGCATATTAAAAAGCAAGCTTCAAGGTGTGGCCAAACGCATCTCTAGTGACTTGTAGCATCTTCACTGACATTAAACTGACAGGATACTTTAGCTGGTAACCCTTATCTGGTAAGAAATTTGTTTGTGCTTAGCCAGTTGTGCCTAAGAAGCTCTGTGAGTTTGGGTACTGATTAAGTTTCATTACCGATTCGGTACTACACAATTGTTCCTCCAAACTGATCTTTAGTCTAAATGTTAGTTCATAAATTCAAATTTACAAACAATGCAAATTCAAATTTACAAACAATGCAAATTCAAATTTACCACTCACTTACAATGCATGGGTGTGAAAACTGTAAATATATTTTCAGAATACAGTTCAATTTTTTAACTAATCATCATTTTTTACAATTATTTCTAACGACTCAGCTTCATGACATTCATGACATTTTTATAACTTTCAGGCTCTCGATCGATAATTACCAAAGTTCAATTTAAATTCCACCGAGAAACCACTATTTGTATCTTCATTTCCCAACTGGTCTTCCTTTACCCTCTACACCCCATTTACTGATTCCCCTTCCTTCATCATTCCTATTTTGACAGTTTACCTCTAAGTGGTCAAATTCATGACCTTCTGAAATACTGATTGAAGATTAGCCATGAAAATGGATCTACAATCGCAAGTGGAATCAATCTACATGTATAACCAAATTGCAGGCTGAATAATTGTATTATGAATCCCTTTATAAGCAATTATTGGTTTAAAAATATTCATGGATCAAAACACACTTATCCTTTTAGAATCCTACATGTACTACGCAGGCCTAGAAAGCGTTTATTAGTACAGTGATGGCTATTAATGATGCATCTGATATGTAGCTATCGGAAACTCAACAAAATGTATCAAGTCTATTTTTCTGCTAAATCTTTGAAAAGCAACTGCAAATTGCAGTTGCTTTTCAAAGATTTAGCACAAAATGTAAACAAAATTGACAACAAATAAAAAATCCGGCTAACTTTTTATTTTATTTTAATAATAATAAATTTATAAATTGTTTTCGGGAAAAAAAACGACTGGAATGAAAATGTGTTCTGTCTTGAAGGATGACTACTTAATATAAGGCAGGACAAAAGGTCTTTGTAACCCGGAAAAAGGGTACACTTAGAAAAAGAATGAATAAAACTTAATAAAAATGCTAACTATGGGGGCACTCGCTTGAACAAATGAGAGAAACCAAGATCGGATAGGGCTAAGACGCGAGGAGATGCAAAAAATAGGAACAGTGACTCAAAATGTAGGTTTCTCAACAACAAAAATAAAAAAATGCTTTATTGACTATAAATCAATCAACAAAAGCAGTATTAAACAATAAAAATCTCTAGACCAAACTCAGGATCTAAACTTTCTTCCTTATAAACCTTAAATTAAACCAGTCAAACCTAAACCAAGATATCTAACTGAAACTCAAAAACCAAAACTAAACTAGAGTAAAACTAAACCCAAACACAGTTAAACCAGATTAAAACTAAAACACAGTTAAACCAGATTAAAACTAAAACACAGTGCCAAAGAAAAGTTACAAATTAAAATCAAAATGGCTTTAGGAAACCGAGTCCAGAATAGCAGAAAATACACTTGAAGATGGCAAAATTACATGGTGAAGAAAAACAAAACTTGAAGAAGAGAGCTAGAACACATGTGCTCCCTGCGCTGCCAGGCTGCTATCTGATTATAATTATATACAATGCACTGGATGGGTGACTTCACTACCAAAGGATTAAGAACTGTTTACAAACATGTAACAAAAGACTTCTAAGAAATAACAAACTACATGTACAGGGGTGCAATAAAACAGCTGAAGGGACAATGTAAACAGGAAAGGGCAGTTAACTAGAACCTGGAATTATTTAACTTGAATAACAACACAATGAATTTTCTACCCCTACTACACACTGACCATGTCATTAGATGCAACATGCCATGATTAACTACCATGGCACGTTTTAGCTGAAATATACAGTTCTGTGTACAGACCATTTCACATCGTTAGTAGTGAATTTATACATTAAGGGCGTTTACTGTCAGGCAAGAAGCAACGAAGTACACATTTCAACTTTTAATGTTTACATGTTGTAGGACCACATAAATCAAGAGTTTTTACAATCAAAACATGAAAAATCGAGGAGATGTGCCCTCTTCCTTATAAATATTAAAAGTTTATATAAATTGTCAATGCCATCTCTACAAAAATTAATAGTTCAAGTTTTCTTCTCATAAATTTGACTGCAAGATGTCCAGGCTCTGAGGGTTGTTATGTGCTCTAAATGCTGCTTTCACACTATGGCAAATATGAATACTTTAATTTCGCTGTGAATTTGCTTAAAATTGCGAACGGATAGTGAATATTTTCTTGGTCGTACTCGGTCGTCCCTTGACCTCTCCTAACCAATATCTTATGAATATATTACGAATGCTTTCCAACGCTTGCCAATGCACTTACCAATGACTTGCGAATAGCTTACTAACGTTGCCAACGCTTACGCACGCTATGGCTTACCAATGTTTACAGACAACGACAGCGAATGACAGTCTTCACAATATTGACTGAAATTTAGGAAGCGCTTCCTCAATTGACTGATTTTCGTTAGGAGGTTTAGAATAACTTTTGAATGTTCCGAATTCGTTATCAACGCTTATGATACCCTGGATGAAAGAATCTAGCTCCCATTCAATACAAGTCTTTATAACACAAGTTCAACCATCCATAATGCAAGTTTGACATTGCAGATAGTTGTTTACTGGTAGCTGGTTGTAATGTCAGTAGAGATTGGTTGATAGACATTGTGACTGATCCCAAGGTCAGAATAATTCTAGTAGCAGTCTGGTATGCCATGTATTTCATGAAGCTCATCCAGCTGTTGATTGCACGTAGCATCATAATATAGCAATGTCAGGGGTAAAATGGACTACAGTACAGTCATCATGGATCCACAACAGCTCTTTGTACACATTCAAACAAACCACAAAATAGAAATCCTATCTACCATTTATTTTTTTAAACTGAAGAAAAAACATAACCTGTACTGTAGACTTCTCCTTTTTTCTCCTCCCCTTGAATTGTTTGTGTACTTATTTTATGATTTTTGGATTTGGGGTTAGGGGTTTGTTTTGAGTTTGTATTTTTGATTTGTGGTGTTTTTGAGTGGGTGGCTGTATTATTGTCAAAAGTCTGTTGTTTCACAAAATTTGATTTAAACAAAATAAAGTTGGTTATTATCAATAATTGATCATATCAAAATTTCCAAAACAGATGAGTCACATGATTTGTTAAGTCCACTTGTTTCAATGTCATCACTGGGTGTCGCCTTCATTCTGGTAAATTAATCTTTTTTATACATGTGGGCAAACTTCTCCGTTCTTTCTACCTGGTCCCAGACAATCCTCTTATTCCCTCTTTGAGATCTATCAAGAAAGAGATTAGAAACTATCCTCCTTCCTCACAACTCTTTTCCCGACAAATCTTCCTTGAAATTCTTCAGTAATTAAGTGTCTGTTAATGTCGTAAAGATCCACTTTTTCTGCTTTTCAGTTCAATAAATTTCAGCAATTCTGTTTCTTCATTGAGTCTCCCAGCATCTTACCGTTTTTTTTTTCAGTAACTAGCCATGGCCAGCAGGACCAGTTTGCTTGCCATTTCACTGGTCACTCAACTTTTGCACTTATCCATTAATTCATATTCATAAATAGATTAAACCACTAGTTGAAAACCTCTTCACCACACATTGATTCCCTTATTAAATATGGATTCTTTTCAACACTGAACTATCCAGCCAGACTGTTGCAGAGAATTATGGTCCTCATTTGTAAACATGTAACAAGCATTTGACCAGCAGACCACTGTAAAGGGAGAGCACTGTCTCAACAATCTGGGTAACTTTCTCCTAGTATATCCTTCTCAGGGTTTGCCCTCAACTTTTCCACTACATGTAAGTATTCAGTACCCGCCAGTAATTTCACTAGTCCACAAGCTTTTCCACTAATAAGAATAATAATATCGAAGTCTTATATGGCGCACGTATCTACCAAACAAGGTACTCAAGGCGCTGAGTATTTATACAAACTTTCAGAAAGATAGGTTTTTGCAGTGATGAATTTGAGACCCAACTAGTTAGCACCTTATAAGGGTTTACAAGGTGCTACGGCGCATTGCTACGGTAAGCAGCCATAGCCAGGAAAACCGGGGCGAACCCCTTCTCTTTTTGATAAGTGCACTGGGTTCTTTTACATGCGTCACACAACACATGGGACCAACAGCTTTACGTCCCATCCGAAGGACGAAGCAATGGTCAAGTGTCTTGCTTTAAAAAGGACACAAGTGTCACGGCTGGGGATTCGAACCCACACTCTCCTGATCAGAAACACCAGAGTTTGAATTTGGTGATCTTAACCGCTCGGCCACGACACTTCCAACTAACTAGACACATAACTAGTCCATATTTTAAAATAAAATAGGGACATATTTTAAAATAAAATAGGGACATTTTTAAACACTGAAGCAGCCAGCCAGATTAAATGTTGGCTTATAGCCTTTGGCTATATAGTTTTCAGGGGTTGTAACTAGTATCTAGCCAGCAGTTACAGACCACTGATAGTAAAGGGAGATACCGCTTCTTCCAGACTATAGCTCTCTATATGTTCAGACCCATAGTATCTCAACAGGTCAATTTCTACTTTCCTTCACATCCATGTCTCACTGCTTCAAGTTCTCCTAGTTAGCATTTCCTAAAACAGTCTTCATCAAGGTAAATGCATGCTAGCTAATCCTGTACAAACCTCGTTTCTTCCTAGGTCACATACATGCATCAATCGGGGCATTGTGTTCATTCCTAAGGGTTCTAGGCCATTTAGTGTCATTTATTGATCACTATCAGGTGCAGAACATGAATGATTGTTACTGAACAATACACTGAGTGTGTTTGTGTACCTACAATACATGTAGTGAAGAAATGGCTAGCTACAAAGTAAGACAAAACTGACAAGCTTCTGGTATAAATCATAATGATATCCAAAGAGTACATTTTTCTATCAGCTGAAGAAAACACAGAACAATCATAGTAATTATTTCATACACAATCATTTTTAACCTGTTCCATGGCTTTACAAGGATAATACACAGGTGGGATATTTTGGTCCTTGGACAAAAGTAAGAACATTTTATTGAGTACACGGGCTGACATATGATACAGGCTGTAATAGACTTTTTAGTAGGCCTTAATATAGGCCCTAATAATAAAACAAAATTCTGATTTTTCCAAGTGCCCTCAAAAATCGTAAAACCAGACTGAAGAAGGACAAATACATGCCTGAAATCATTAAAATACATTGTGCGTGCCTAGTACCCCGTCCTTTTTAAACATTAAAACCAACAAAAAATTGTAATTTAGCTGGCTTCAGTTTCATTTCATACCAATATTTGCATGTCTCATGTGTTTTATATAATCTGTGTAAGGTGATGGATTTCTCTACTACTTAGTCATCTGTTCGTTGCATTTCTTTATACCACTTTAATTACAGTGTGCATTTTGGCATGCCATTCCTAGTGCTGCAGCTATCCAGTGTAATTTGACCTTATCAAATGAGATACCCACCCACATTTTATCACAACTCATATTCAATTTCAAATTCATTTTGGTATTGAAACAATGCCTGTGTGAAATAAGAAACTAATTAGAAAAATATCAGGATATTTTGTGTAAGTTTAAGACAACAACAAAGATAGGACTTTGTTTTTAGTCATTTCATATTAAGAATAGTGTTATTGCTTTTCTAGGTAAAGTCTAAAATGTTAACCAATCCTCCAGAGAACGGTTACGTGCTTCAAATTTTTTGAAACAAAAAACAGCATTCAAAGACCCCACCCCCCCCCCCAAATCAGTCTCTTGATTTAGATTGCCGTGATCAAATAAGAAATTCACAAAATCCATCAGAAATTCATAAACAATTTATAATTATTTTCACCAAAAGTAGTTTGTTTCCCTAATCACCTTGGTATATTGTTGTATATAGGAAGATGAGGAGAAAGCCAGAATAAAGCTCTTTTCAGGCTTAGGCTCCAATACTTGGGTATTTTAAAAACTTACACTTTTAAATGCTGGCAGCAACAAAGTCTCAGCTGAAACCAAGCCATGCTTTCAAAAGGCCTTGGCCTATAAATTCGTTAGTGCAACGTTATGGTTATGACATGTTGCAACAGCGACAGCGTGGTGGTGGTGGTGGTTAGATTCAGAAATGTTGATAACAAATTAATGGTATGTGACAAACCAACTGGTTTCTGAGTGCAAAAACGGAGTTTGTTGTATGGTTGTCAAACCTAAGTGAATTTATACATTGAAGCATGGTCAAAACAATAATGAAACCACCAGATTTATCATCCACAAACAAGCCAAAGTAATTACAATCAAGATTTTAAACATTGAGTAGTCTAACAATTACCGTGTAAAACATGTGGATACTACACATTGCATAGCCTGTTATAATACATGACAAATTAAAATGTCAAATATGTTTTGTCGAAAGAGGATCCATTCCCTGTGCCAAACAAATTCTCCATTATCCTCTAGCGCATAGAACGTCCTTGTAAACCTAATGAAACATGCAATTATCTCTTCTTCAGGTCAATACAGACAGCAAGGCAGATACTGACATAGGAATGCACCATCAAACAAAAGAGTTTTAGCTCTTTTTGTACACGGACCACGTTTACCTGTCACATGCAAAATGACATTGTAGGTATACACATACATTGGATAATGGCTTTGGGTTCTTTAATACAAGGGCATGAGGTATTTAAAATTACAATTAAATATATCTTTTTATTTTTACATTACGCATAACAATCGCCATGGCCTTAAAACTCTGACAAGTATTGTGCATGGCCTAAAAAAAGATGGCAACAGGTGTGTCCGAAAACCTAGAGCTTAAAACAGGCTGACCAATTATTCACTTTCAAACACTGTAGCCTACACCATGTGACGAACTGTCTATGAATTTATATTTCTTAGCATGGCCAAACAGGAAAACAGAAGAAAAATAAACAACCTTCTAAATTGCCTAACAAACCTTTGCAACAAAAACTATGAAGAAAAACATGAATTTAGTTTACAGGAATTCAGTTTTTAGAAAATCATCAGTCTAGAAAAAGGTGTGACGCAAACCAGGGTTGACAGGACAGAGGCTGCAGGCCAGGAAATATCACAAAACTCCTATCCCAAACAACCAAGTTAAAAAGATTCTATAATTTCAGGAATGATGGAAAAACCATGCCCTGGTAGTGGGGCTGAACCCCCATGAGATCCCCACATATCCCAAGGTCATTGACCTTAACCTTGCTTGAATGGAGACTATCACCTATAACAAGACTATCGTTGAATGGTGTATCCATCGATCAGACATCTAGGTCAGTCAAATAAAGAATGCTAGTGACCTAGCAAATAACATCAACATCGTTACCAAAATACCATCTGTTGCTTGAAGCTTTAGTAACTCCATGCTTGGAGGCCAGCCTGGTTTTGCTGATTTAGAAGGTTGTTTTCTCCATTATGACCATTAGAGCATTCCGTCCTCCATAGTTATAGCAAGTGGTTCTACCATGGACATAGAATTCTAATTCTACCTCCATGCTCTATGGTTCTAGTAATACCACAATCAGAACCTTTGAAGTACAAAAGTTTCCTTTTTTCACAGGACAGGAGATCAATGCAGAACCCTAAAATTGTTTGACACTGGATTTAATATAATTCATAAATACCTTGGACAGTAGGCCTGGGCGAATTATTCCAATATCCGGTTAATGGCGAATAAGTTATCCTATCCGTAACCGCGAATGCCTTTTTTTTCTTATCCGGATATCCGCATTAGGGCGCGAATACCTATTTATAAACCGGATAGTTCTGTAATTACAACCAAGTAACCGGATATTCTTTTAATATCCGAATATCCGCGGACGTCGGGCGACAACTGATAGGAATGTTTTGTCTGAATCCTTATGAAACTTCTATTAAGACAGCATAAATTAAGTATTTAACTATGCTCACCTCCGTGAAGAGTTAAAACAATGACATTTCTGACGTAATTTGTTCAAAGATTACGAAAGTTTTCCTTCACGTAGAGTCAATCACGATCAAAAGAAAAAGCAAATCGCCATCTTTAAATTAGATCCGGTTATTTTTATGAATGAACCGAGTGACACTGTCTAAAACTAATATCAATCTGCCCAAACGATCTCATTCACAAACGAACAGCGCCCTCTAGCGGCAAAAAAAAAAATTATTTGTTTATTATTTTATTTTTTAATAGCGCCCTCTAGCGGTGAAAAAAACTATTTGATTATCCGGTTAATTTCGGATAGCTGGCCAGCGGTATCCGAATATCAAAATTTCACTATTCGCCCAGCTCTATTGGACAGTGTTGCTATTTATATTGGTGGAGAGCGCGTCGCGTGGGGGTGTTTAAACGGTTGGTAATGACCAGCTGGAGCTTGTTTTCGGATAGCATTTGTGCAGGTTATAATTGGCTCAGGCCTTTATTGCACGGCCACGACCCTGCCAGTTTTACACAATCCTTTTAAAGACCTCATCACTACCCTTTCATTCCCTTATTTATACTGTTCATATTTCATCCCTTCCATCAATCAACAGCCAATGTTTTGGTTCATAGTGACCTGTGACCTTCATGTAGCCTCTCCTGAGTGTTCTCTAAATACACAAAACATTTTGATCTGTAGTCGATGACAGATTTGTCTCATTCTTTCAACATATCAGATAATAAGCAAATCATTTCCTTTCAATAACAATTGATCTCAAATCGAAAAACATTTCTTCAGTGCATTCTAAATACAAAGTTAATAATTTAATGACATTACGCTTTACAAAACAACTTAAACAATAAGTTAAAGTTTTATTCTATGATTCTACTGGGACTCTTTAAACAGTGTATTTTTTCCAAAGATTTTATTGTGGTGCCGCCATTTTATTATTTTTCTTTGAGTCTGTTACATTCACTGTACAGGTATAAAATGCAAACCTAGTCCAACAAATTGTATATTGAATTTTTAGTAAAGGAGAAGTAATTCATTATTGCTACACTTTAAAGGTAGCAGACAAAATTGGCGGCAACATTATAAGGATTTTATCACTTAGTACTTGGGACAGGCCCTGGAATGCAGAGTGCCTGTATAGAGAGCTTGGTAGACTGGAAGTAAGCCATTTCCAGCGTGTAGTGTTTTGTCAGCTTGGTTGAGTCACTGAGGATGTATTGTCATCCACATAATACCAGCAGGAAACTATCTCTAGTGATGATACAGCTTAAACTGACAAACTACATTCTTAAAACGACTGTATCATCTTCTACTACAAATACTTTGCCTTGCTTAGTGTTGTTACTTATATGTTGCTTACACTGCAAAATCAAACTAATCTATGACAAAAATGTTGGTTTGATTGTTAACTTACTTTTATCATAGTATTGATGAAAGATATTTTCCGAAATAAAAGCTTCAAGTTGCCCTCTTTTCAATTTTGTCCTTCTTCTTTATTTCATTTGGATGAAAACATGAAGAGATATTTGTAAAACTGCAGTAAGAGTTGTGACTAGTAAGTAAGACTACGTGTAGGCCCTATATAATTCAGTGGTAAAATTGACACAGTTGTTGCACAGAAAGTCTGCCAACAGACGGTGTGTTTGTGTCCAACCCATTAAACAGAACCAAGCCAGAGGCTGATATCGTGGAGCTGTTAAGTACACAACAAAAAACGCTAACTGAATAAAAGTAATATTTATCACTAACCTAATCCTAATTATGTAGACCTATATCTATTTTTTTTTTCCTTCTTTTTTTTTTCCCGCAACTTTCAGAACAATTTATTTTATACATTGTAAATATTTGTCTCTCCTTAATCAATTATTTCTTAAATAATGTGAAAACGGGTGATTTTTCCTATGTTTTAATCTCTGTATATTTTCCTGTAATTCGACCTCCGGTCGCCATGGGAATTTGTTTTTAAAATAATAAACCAATTATGAATGAATGAATGAATATCCGGTTTCAAACCTCAGTGATGTGATCATTATAATAATTTTGTTGCAGCAAAATGTGATTTATAAGCAAATTGTCTCCATGTTGAAAAACTTGACATCATTTTAGATGGGAATATGAAACTGTGGAGGATTTTTAAAATAACAGTAACTTTACAATCAGTGACCTTTCAGATTCAAACTATTAGCAATTATATTTTCATTGGTTACCCAACCTCTTATTTGTTTTTCATCAAATTTCTAATTATATAATGCCCAAAACACATACAGTATCAGCATTATTGCAGTGTACACATACATGCAAAAAAAGTTCAAACTATTTGATGGTTTAAAAAAAAAAACTCATTTATTGTATATAATATTAATTTATTGTGCTATAATATCCGTGCACTCACAGTCAAGCTGTCCCCAAAGTACAGACCATATATATACACATATTGTACAACCTTTTGAAGTAATATTTTGTTAATGTGGTAATGTCTGTGTTTGTTCAGTCTGTACTTAATAGAACAATGCACTGTGACGTGATACGTGTGCACACGTTGCGCCTGCAGGGCTTTTTATCCATCAATACCAGTATACGTACAAGTGTGAAAATGTAGTCATGTGCGCATTGCATACTAAATATAAAATTATGATTTATTTTTAAACATCGAAAAATAAGCTGGGAGATATTTGTGGTACATGTAGAAAACATACTTGTCTTCAGTGCAAGTCACGTGTCATCCATAACATGTAGGTCATGGTCAAAGTGGTTTGGTCCAAAAGAAATTATGCATAAATTATCTTAACATTATAATGCTTTTATGTAAATGAGCTCAATTTACAATTCTCAATGCCACAGGGAATCTGCACAAATATTTTCGTTATGCTGTATATACTGATGATAAGGGCAGTAACCATGGTAACTGAAATGGCATATGTTGTTGTCTTGATGCCGTGATGATAGTCAGAGACTAAAAACTAATGCACTACTGTACATAAATTAATAAGTTGTATTATAAATTGTATGACCGCCGTATACGTGTGCATTTTACTTGAAGCGTAGAATTAATTGAGCCCTACACCCAAAATGCAAGCCCTTCAATTGTTTGAACCTGCTATAAATATAGGTCTAAACCCTAATTGGGATTCATTATATGTTGGTCACACAGAACAGGGTCCAATCTAAAATCTCATGTCTCTGTGGCAGTAAAACATGGAGAGTATTACAACGATATAAATTCAGAAATAATCAGAGCACTAGGAGCTTTGTAATAGGCCTAATACTTACATTGCCACAGATTCGCTGTGTCTGTCAATCAGACATGACAATTGTGTATTAGAACACACATTGGAAAGCTGATCCACACTCAATTTTGAACAATGTTTTTCATTTTGTTGATGGCACAATTATTAAAAACAAAAAAGGAAATCAGCTAATCAGCTGACATGCCTAGTAAATGTTGTCCCCTCCAAAACAAAATGCATCGACACTAGGCTTGGACCAAACAGTTTCCATCTAAAATGCAGGAAAGGATAGGGACAGATCAAACAATTGTCCAAAGGTCATGGAAAATATTGCATGATATTTCTCACATTTCTTTATTTCGACAGGCCCTTGGTTGGATGTCATCAACATAGTACACTGTATAGTAACCTATAGGTGTATCAGGATGTACTTGGCGAATTGGTGTGATAGGCTATACATTGTACAAGCAGAATATGGATCATAAAACGCCCACAACAAGCATCCACACCCTAGAAACCTAGTAACCTACCCATAAAAGGTTTCAGCGTCCAAGTCTAATCTAATTGCTAAATGGTTTGACTGCTTGCCTACCTCCCTGACGTTTTCACTGTGTTTAGCCATAGAGAAAGGACCGTTTAGCACAGCTACAGTTTAGGGGAAACAGCAAGGAAACTAAATGAACATTTAAAACAGTCATTAGGAATACGTGAAAGAATAATCTAGGCATTTTATTTTTATGCAAAGGTAAAATGGGATTAACCAGAAACTTACACATATTTTCTTTTATTTTTTTATGAAATCGACACTTATAAAAAATATCTCCTAAAACAATTACTTCAAACTTTGCATTCACAAGTCTGCTTTTTCTTCACAAATGATTGGTCTTTTTTTTACAAGCATTTAATACAAATTGGTTTCATCATCAAACAATACAAATAGACTTAAAAAGCCTTGCAGACAACCTGTAGTGAAGCCAGTAAAGCCACCCTGTAAAGTCACATAAAGTATGACTTTTAGCAGTTAGTTCAGGGATTACATGTACATGTATTGTACCTAGTTTTCAGACACTCATAAACATGCTTTTGACCAACATAACGATTTCAGTATCACACAAATGTGATATGAGGTACACGTGTACATTTACAAAGCATGGCCTTGGGTCTAGCAGCATTCTACACTCTGCAAACTGTGCCCATTCACATAGGCCTACATTGTGTATAGAAACCCACGTCCATTGCATGTGTACTGTCTATAAGATAGCGCGTCCTTGTTCTGAACTAAACAATAAAGTTAGATGTACTAGCAAATAAAGCAGACTGTTCTTCAAACAATATCCTGCCACCTTCTTGTGGGTTGTGTAAATGAAGCTCTTCATACCATTATGATGGCTCTCTTTTATTCACAAATCAATGCTCAAATAAGTGGTTCACGCTGTGGAGCAAACCCAAAATCATATCAATAGAACATATTTGACTGCATAACATCAAAAAATTACAGGAAAGAAAAAGGGCAACACAACAAATGTTTTGTCAAGGTGAACATTTGAAAGCCCCAAGCAAGAAGAACGCCTACAGCCATGCCCAGGCTGGGGAGTATTGTTGTTACACCACCAGACAGGGTCTAGGTTTTTCTATTCTTTTCAAAACGTATTAGGGGCCTACTGAGCGCTATTAACCATCACCCTAGACATGTACGTGATCCTGATCATTTTCAGCTTTCAATTAAGAAAAGTCCCTCCCTTTCTCCGCCTGACTTCATTTTAAAAAAACATAGGGTTTTTCAACCGATTAGTTTGCAGACACTATTTTGAAGATTAAACGCATGGTGTTTTCCACCTTTCCAGTCACACCAAGTGATTTATTTAGAGCATCTGACCATGGCAGTAAGACATCTATCTTCATTATGGCATCTTTTATAGCTTAGAGGGAGTTCATTGGTAGTCCACACAGGCCAGTAAACAGTTTCAAGCATCACTTACATCCATCACCTCAAACCCCAGAGTTTTATTCTTTTATGCCCCACTTTATCCATACCCAGCATCTACATTCCAGATTGTCCACAGGGACACGTTTTCTCTATAAAAACATCCAAGGCCAAGTCAAGGTAGAAAAGTAACTCAAGAAATACCCTCAACAAACTTCAGTTATTTCTTTTGAGTACAGGCTTTTGTAACTAGCGCTTTTTGAGCAAGTGAGTAATCCCTTCAGCATTGGACCTCTCATTTCAAGTGTAACTTAGTAAAACTTTAAAATAATTATTTTTGTCCAGCACCTGAACAAAACAATCAATGATTATGTTAAATTTGCATCGAGGATAAAGAATATCTTGGTTGGTTGTACCCAATATCCATTTTGATTTTACCCAAAACAATTGTTCATAATTCAGTCGGTCAGTTCATTTAAGGGAAAAGTTGCCACACTTTAGGGGATATTGGCAGTGGGTCTTTTTTCCAGGAATGACCTTCAGCACATTTCAGGTTTATTTTGATTGTGGCAATCCCAATAAAATATTTCAGAAATTGAGTCAGCAGAAATATCGTTAAGATGGATTGGTAGACCTACCTAAACGACTTTTATAATCAGTGCTCTTTCCAATTCAAAATCATCTTTTATTTTAATCTCCACAAAACAAATCTACATTAAGTTTCAGAGATTGTTTGAAGACAAAAGAAGTGTTAGCTAATCTTCTTACATCTCAGAAGTAGATTGTTTCAATTGAACCACACACCTCCCCACTTCACACCCACAAAGCAAGTAACCACTCGGAGTTGAAAGATTGAAGTAGATCAAACCATTGGAAAGAAACCATATAAGGTATGAAAAACAAGCCGCAGCAATTTGTACTTAATCTAGTCTACAACAGGGAGCCAAAGAAAAGAATGCAAGACTGGTGTGATATGATCTCTATGACAAGTGATGTAGCATGTTTGTGTCATACTACTAGAACGTGAATGCTTGTAAACAAAGGCAGAAACTGTGATGTACTGTAGGATGTATTATAGGATCATGGAGTGTAGAAGGACCAACAGTAGCTTTTCTGTATCAGGACCGCAATAGTTGTTGCAGCATGTATGTTCAGCATGTATGTTTATAAACAAAAGAGGCATGATAATAAAATCGCAGAGTAGGATAACATTTATGCTCTCTCTGGACTCTCTCTCTACAATCTCCTTCAAGATGGTTTGAGGGGAATGGTTACAAAACCAACTTTTTTCATTGTGGTGAATCAATTATGTTTTCCGATTCCAACCAAGCAATCAAACTGAGGTTATGTTTAAACTAGTGGCAGACTGTTGGCAGTATTTTACGCACATTTGATGGATCCATGACATTTCTCACCATTTTAATTTCTTTCTCACCATTTTAATTTCTTAATAACCTTCGTTCATTTACAAACTGTATAATTCATTCAGGAAATGATAGGTTACAGCAGACTTACATGTAGATTAGTCTGATTAGCAGTCAGGCTAACAACACCAAAATTAATAGGCTACACTGAGAGTGTAAAGAGTCAAAAGTCCAAGTGTTCAAATAGTGTAATTAAACAAACATCGCACACACAATCAAACTGTAATCCTACAGAAACCTTCAACTTCCATGATGAAATCACTTAGTCAGAGCAACCAAGAATCAAGCAGATTACAATACAACTAGATTTATCTTTGAGAATTTATCCAAACTATAAGATCTTACTCAATCAACTCACCAATTCGTAATTGGCCTATAGTTATGAGTAAATGATTATATCCAAAACATTTGAGCATTATAATTTGTTTTGTTGATTAAACTCAATTTCAAAACATCAACAACTGAAAGTCTAGCCCACTCAGGACGTCGACCGCTACATACACCAACATGGATTGAGACAATATTAAACTTGTTTCACATAAATAATGTAAGCCTTGAAGGTACAGATATGATGATACACCATGTCCATGGATACACAAAAGACACGAGACATGTTGAATGAAGGCACCGAGGCGTGATATGATGGGGGCGGAAACCAGGGGGTTGCTAATCAGCTAGTTTTAAGTAAATAACAAGTGATATTAAACGAACCTAACGAAACAACTAAGTATTGTTATGGATCCTCCACCAAACGCACACTCCCACAAATTAAACAAATTCTATTTGATTTTGTCTCAATCTTTGAAATTGAACTTACCGCCTAGTCGATGACTCTGAGATTCCGTCATGGCTGCTGGCATGGCGTTGATACGTCTAACGGATAAAATCTCACCACCACTCCTCGGCCCGGTAGCAAGAAAGTTCCCGTTAAACGCCACACACAGCGGTGTTGGATTCGCTTGGCGTTACCCGAGTTTACACGGATGGACGCTTGACTTGTTCGCAGGTGACAGGAAAATAATGTAAACAACCCACTCACACACACACGGAGGCCGATTACACCGGGTTGCCCTTACCTAGTCATTCACACGCGCTGAGTAATGAGGATTGCCGGCGGAACCAGACTACTGAATATGTATGAGTAAAAGTCCAGCGAGTCATAAACTTGGAAGTCGCAGCCGAGTTTGAATTTTTTATTATAAGGAACTGTTTTATATGGTTTATTTCATGTGAAAAGTTGGTTATATAACCAACATTGTTATATAAATTTTCCGAAAGATGTTTTAGTTTTCAAAATACTGATGAAAGGCATTATGGAATGTATAGAGGGCGCTATTCCATTAATGCAAGTTCGCTCGTGAGGAGAACCTGGGATTCCATGGCTGCACTTTTTGTGTTAAAATGATTTTAGAAACAATTATTGGATTTGAAAGAAAAAATATTGCCCGGGATGGCATTCAAGTTCCTTAAAGGAACACGTTGCCTTGGATCGGTCGAGTTGGTCTTTGAAAAGCGTTTTGTGACCGTTTGTTATAAAATGCATATGGTTAGATAGATGATGTAAAAGCAGAATACAATGATCTACACAAATATGCCTCAAAATTGCGTGGTTTTCTTGTTACCTCGTCCAATAACACGGTCGGCCATTGGGAGTCAAAATTTTGACTCCCATAGTGCCCGACCGTGATAGTTCGCGACGTAAAAAGAAAACCGTGCAACTTTGAGTGATACTTGTGTGGATCATTATATTCTACTTTTACAACACCTTTCTATATACATTTCATAACAAGCGTTTCCAAACGCTTTTTATAATAATTATACCAACTCGTCCGATCCAAGGCAACGTGTTCCTTTAAGCACCCTTGGTTGGTGAAAGCCTTCCGCGAGAACTTGGGGGAAAAGAACATTCCAGTTCTTGTAAAATTGTAAAGAGATCATGAGATGGGCTCAAGTGACATGCTTTTAGACAAATTTATTATTGTTGCATGTTTGTTCAATCGAGGTTCTCTTGAGTTTGTACCCGGCGGAGACCTTACCGGAACGGCTGAACAATGAATGCCAGTAATGGTAAACGCAGTTCCACCAACTAGGAAACTTTACGATAATTTCCACACGATGTCATGATTGTGTTTAAAGTAGAAAAAGAGAAGCAGGGAACAAATGCCGCATTTGCATATAAAAATTGCCGTTTTCGCCTCTATATTAACCTAACCCCGAGGACGGTTACGTATCGCATCTATGCACTCCTGATAGTAGAATAAAATGAAAAGGAAAATATGCATGGTATGGACGTAGGATTACGTGATAGTGACAACAAAAAAGGCAAGATTATGCATTTCCCTACCTCCTTTTTCTACTTTTTTGATACATTGCTTGATTGGAAGTAGATGACCGGAGGTAGGGACAAGAGACACTTGCATGAAATGTGACAATGATTTCCACTACTACCAGCATATCGTGCATAAGTTGGTGACAACAGGGGCAAAACCGGTACATTTTAATTTATGCAAATTATGCATATTATTCCAATACTTCCCCATTTCTCTTCTTTGATATGTCAACAGTTGTTTGGGAGGGTTTCAAAAGACATTTTCCTTAAAAAAAAAAATGTTGCAATTACTTTTTGTGTAGGTCAATATCCAGAGGATGTTTGATTAATTAGCTGGACCCCATTAATTATTTTCATAGAGCTGCTAAGCACAACAATTTGCTAAGCATGAAATTTCTTCTTTGACAAAAACAGATTACAACCAAATTTCTATTTGTTGCATATTACTTTTTACTGTTATTCAACTGTTGTTTGCTTATTCTATAAATCATGTTGAATTTTTTTTTTGCTATCTTGTTTTTATCGAGGAAGAAATTTCATGCTAAGCAAATTTTGTGTGCTTAGCAGCTCTATGAAATTGGGCCCTGGCTTCATTCGGGCTCTTGGTGGCGCGTGTTTCCTCAAAGGTTTGTCTACTGCATGCTGCTGCTGCCTGGTCGACGCACGTCACATCGTGTGCTGAAGAATATGAGAGGAGTAGACTTTTGTTTTTGTCTGTTTGCTTTGCCTAGCTGTAAAAACCGGAGATAAAGGTATGGAGGAAAGTTTCAATTGCCCTTGTCAATAGTCAGCTACTTCGCCTTTGTTCTTTGTTGTGACCCTGATACCCCCAATATTGCAATGATTTGGAGTAATTGCAGAATACCCGCCACCGGGAAGCACCCCAAACAAATAGTTTGAACTGTCAGTGTCACTGCGTACGCGAAGGGTCTGTATGATGAGTATGAATGCTGGTCGTCTCGCCACCTGACAAGCTCGCCACCAACAAAGTCGCCCCCCTGCAAAGTCGCCCCCTACCCGGCTCGCCCCGGGTTGAAATAAAGTCGCCCCCTGGGCTGGCAATGTCGCCCCCAAACAATGTCGCCCCCTAGCAAAGTCGCCCCCTGACAATGTCGCCCCCAGCCAATGTCGCCCCCTAGCAAAGTCGCCCCCAGATGTTGTTCAGAAAATAATTAAGACTACAATAATTATGGTAAAAAAATATAGTTAAAACATTTTCAGAAAAATTTCCATCTGAAGTAATGTGCTTGTGGAAGATCTAACCCTAACCCTAACCCTAACCCTAACCCTAACCCTAACCCTAACCCTACCCTACCACTAACCCTAACCCTAACCCTAACCCTAACCCTAACCCTAACCCTAACCCTAACCCTAACCCTAACCCTAACCCTAACCCTAACCCTAACCCTAACCCTTACCCTAACCCTAACCCTAACCCTAACCCTAACCCTAACCCTTAATTATTTTCTGGGGGCGACTTTGCTAGGGGGCGACATTGGCTGGGGGCGACATTGTCAGGGGGCGACTTTGCTAGGGGGCGACATTGTTTGGGGGCGACATTGTCAGGGGGCGACTTGGAACAACTCGGGGCGAGCCGGTTAGGGGGCAACTTTGCAGGGGGCGACTTTGTTGGTGGCAAGCTTGCTAGGTGGCGAGATGACCAGCCCCCATGAGTATAACTACATGTATGTTATCGACCCTCATTTGTTTTCGAACCCCAACTTTGAATTTCATTTATCTAGTCTTGGTGCAAGTCTTGCACAAGAATTTCACAAATCAAGAAACTGTTATTCAGCTCAGTAACTAGACGACATGATTTATTCTTGTCATTTGACATTGACATTGATTGTGAAAAACTGAAATCAGCGGTTAGCTGCTGGGGATTCGAACACGGTGACTCGAACCCACAACCTTGTGATTGCAAGGCCTGCAGTCTAACCACTTGACCACGGTGAACAGTCTGAAATGGGGGAAAACCATAGAGCTATATATATTGACTAGAGCGCTAACACCCCGTTATACACGCACTAAGGTTTTGAAGCCGTGTGGGCGCATCCATGTTTATGTACAAACCAATACAAAAGCTTGAAATTTTGTACGGCAATTGTACGGCTATTTGCATGATCGTGCGTCTGTTCTTTTTTATGTGCCATCGAAGCAAAAAATGCAGTGGATGTGAACGCACAATCTGCTGATCGTCGCACAAACTGCGAGCGTCATGTGCGTCATGATTAAAAGGCGCGTTTACCTTTTTTTTTTAGTACGGCAATCAAGTCGAAGTTACGGTTTTCGTAGCGCGGACGCACGCGAGTGGACAGTTGCGTAGGTATACGCACACGCCGAATGTAAAATAATCGCGGCAATGTGTGTTCTCTTAAAATTGCAAATTCATGCAACACACCAAACATGTCTGCGCCCAGGGTGGCTTCAAAACGCAGAGCAAGTTAGCGCTCTAGTCAATATATATAGCTCTATGGGGAAAACAGATTGTTTTGAAGTGTTTGTGCTTCAAGGGGGTTGGGGTGTTTAACTGTCATGCCTTGTGAAGGTGTGATATCTCCGGATTCTAATCAAGTAGCCATTATATGTCTTGGGACAAAAATGTAATTAGATTTGTTTACTTTAATAGTAATCGAATGAGAATTTTGATTTATTTTTCATCCTGAATGTTCATTAAAATACCAACCAATGAGAGGTTTGAAAACATATGACGTCGCTCCATTAGCAATGTAAATAATGGATTAGCTCTCGTAACAGAAAAACAAAACTTTTCAGATTTCAACACACGATGAAGTGTAAGTGTCATTGTAAAAAAGCTTGGATAGATGATTTAAAAAAAAATCATTTAGTTTTTGATTGTGGACAATTTTTCTGTTATCCTACTGAACCATGTCACCAGGATACAGTGCCCCAGCTACTGGGTCTACTGATTGATATAATGCTACTGAAGGTGTAGATAGCCCTATGCATAGATTTGTGGATAACTTCATGGCGCCACCACTTTGACTTTTAACTAATTTTTTTATCCGTAAACAAAATTGATTGATTGCTACAATTGAAGGAACACGTTCATGTGCGCACTCCGAAAAAAGTTGTCAAGCAATCTCAACGATCTTGACAACTTGCTCAATTTCTGAGTGCGCGTATGTACGTATTCATATTATAATTTAATTCGGATTCTTTTAACTGTAGCCATCGATCATATTGGTTTTTTTCTATTGGTTAAGGGAACCCGCCTCACTATGAGAACTGTGCGCGCCTCGAAAATTAACAAGTTTTAAAGATCATTGAGATTTGTTGAAAATTTCACACAATTAAAAATCATTTTACCCATGACGTGTAATGTTTTTTTGAACAAATCTAGGCGTAGGGCTATCTACAACTTCAGTACAGTAGCATAAGATCGATAAGTTTCATGATGCAGATCGTTGCACAAAAGGAAAGCGAAGAAATTGATATCAGTGGTGCCAGGGCCAAGGATACGGAGTGGATCGGACCAATTTATGGGGCTACCTCAGGCTCAGCTCAGGTGTAAAACAAGCAACAAAACATTGAGAAAATGGTTGCGTCGAGCGCATATTTTTTCCAACCTTTGTTAGGCCCTTATTATTATCTAGTATATTACTAGAACTTTGACTATGATGAGGTGTATTGTGCTAACTGCTATCAATGTGCAAACCCATTGAAAATCTTTTTAAAATTTGGTTGCCCAATTACAGCTTTCTTAAAGTTTTTTTTTAGAAACAGGATCTTGCCAAAATGAGGGTACCTATGTGTTTGTTGTCACAGTGAGTTGGGACAGGTCCAGAAAACCAACTCTGCTAAACAAAATTACAAAAAATCATAATTTCTCACCGTTATTACGGAAGGTGAAGATGAATTGGTGATAATTTGCAATTTTTTTGACCTGTGCTGAGCTTAATGAGAATACAATGAACATACAGAGCCTAATCTAAGCGAGACCCAGTTTCTAAAAAGAACTGTAGGTGCAAATAAACAGGACGAGCAAAAAGTGACTACTTGATTATGTACGACCTAGTTTGAGAATTGTGGAGATGATTAGTGGATCAAACCTCATTGTTCTAGGTAGGAGTATTATTCCTCAAATCTTTTTGATCGCTTGACTTGACCAGAAATAAACTAAAATTAATTTGCTGTTTAATAAGATAATTTGTTCCTTTCTCTTTGCAGTGGCCTGGAGACCTCCCCGTTTGATTTGCTTGAATATCGCAAAGTAGTCATCATGAAATGCCTAGTGGTTTTTCGTAACCCTAGCATGCCTGACATTGTGCTCTTGAAGGCTGATAAAGCATTCATTAATCATATCAATCAAGCAGCGAGGGAAAGACACTTATTGGTAAGTGGTAGGATTTAAGCCATCCTTGTTGGGCTGTGCAAATGGTTTGCGTAAGCCTTTGCTTTCTGCCGATCCAAGATTGCCAGCAAGATTCCAGTAAACAAGCAACATTTATATCTGTGTCTAACCAATGAGCTATCTACCCCTATGTAACATTCCTTTGGAAGGCAGTGCCGTCTTGTATGACTGTGGTCGGCTAGACCATAGTCAATTTGTGTCAAACTTAGGACATTAAGTGTTAATAAGTGTTTTTAGTCAACATGATTTAAGTTTGTTGTACATTATTTCTTAAGACACTTTGTTTCTTCCTCTGATTATTGCATACAGGAAGACGAGTCCGATGTGGATTATTTGGATATTTCGGTAGCAACTCAGTTTTTCTCACCCATCGTAGCATCCTACGCTGCAATGTCAAATGAGCTTAATTCTCCATACTCATCAATAAAAACTCATAATGACTTTTTATTTGTCCTGAGGCAGGTAAGGATTCAAATAGCAATGTTGTTGTTGTTACTCAGGGGCCAATTTCATAAAGCTGCTTAAGCACATAAAGTAGCTAAGCACAACAACAGCTGTAATGACAAGATATATGGTTGGATGGTTGGTTTGAATACCAAGGAAAATAATAAGCTTAAACTATGAATATATTACCCAAACCCTTCATGATCCAGCTTACACAGGACAGTCATAAATTTCTAGACTGGGTTTTTGTTCAATTGTTTTATTGTTTGTTCTTAATAATTAGTGCGATGGTTATCTTTACATTGCTGTGAATGGTGATGAGACTGAGTCAGAGCTATTTCTTCAACGCAAACTGCAAGTTCTTCAAAGGCTTTTAACATTCTACTATGGACCTATATTAGACCAGTAAGTATAACCATTTTTTGTCATATGAGAATAAAAGAGAATCTATTTGGTTAAATTTTTCTAAAATTATAGTTATCAAAGAGATATATTTCGGTTTAAAGTCACCTGGAAATATAATTTGTTTTCTTTCAAACATAAGAGTATATGCTTACGAACAATAAAACAATTTTTTTAGTAATTGTTTGTCACGATTTATATGTTTAAAAAATATATAAAGTTGTTTGGGGGCTGACTCCGCCTACCCCTTTTGTGACGTCAATCAAGGCAGACTTTGCCTGCAATGCGTATAGTAAACACACGTGCAAAGTACATGTACGTCCAAGTCGTGAGTTTGTACATTTCAAAAAGTGTTTGTCTGCATTCAGCAGCAATACACCTGGTCGGCATTGCTGGAAAAAAAACAATTTTTGTTGTTGTTGAAACGTACAAACTCACGATTTGGTCCGTATATGTACTTTGCAAATGTGTTTACTCTAAGCATTACAGGCAAAGTCTGCCTCGATTGACGTCATAAACAGCGCCCTCTCGGGTCGGGGTCTACTCTTAAATTTGTAAATAACATAAGAACTGATTTTTTAAAACCTTAGTTAACTGTTTATTCACATTCCACTCATCGAAACACATATGTTAGTGACAAAAGCTTTATTTTGAAAAAATACCACTTCTAGGTGACTTTAATGATGTAAATTTCCGACAAGTGTACATGTATGTAAACAAAATATACGCGAATTACAATGGCGCGTCGTAGCCATGTGGTTAAGAGCACCGGACCCAAGCTCTAGTGTTTCTGATCAGCAGAGTGTGTGCCCTTAAGCAAGACATTTGACCATATTATTTGCTTCATCCTTCGGATGGGACATAAGGCCGTAGGTTTGAGGAGTTGTGTAATGCACATAAAAGAACCCACTTACACTCATCACTGAGAGAATAGGCTTGTCCCTGTGTGTCTGAATGCACTTAGCACATTATAACTCTTATAATTTATAATCTTATCAATTACATCTCATAACTAAAAAAAGAAAAAATGCATTAGAATGTTTCTCTCTGTTCAACTGCCTTTGAGTAATATAATATTTTGAAAGAAGTGTGTTAATCTGCAGGACTGCAGGTCACGTTCCTTTACTCTTACACACAATTTATTAAGGCTGGAAACCGCCACACCACACCATGGTCACGATCACCTAATCACAGTCTGCCTGTTCAGACTTTGATATGACTGACCCCCGTGCTAAGAGTGCGTTTATTTGGCTGTGTAAATCGGAACCAAGCAAATGCACCCTAAACCATTAAATGGTTTTGGAAGGATTTGGTTTGTTAATGGGTTATGTTAATTTGATTGTTGTTGGTAAAAATTAATGCCTGACCCTCTATTGATGTTGTGTATGTTCATACAGGCTACGACCAGATACTCAATCAGCAAGGAAGACTGTATGGGAAGAGTTTACCAGAGTGATTGACACATGGACAGAGCTGTATAACAAAGAACAGTGCTTCCTAGTTGAGGTAATCATATTATTTAATGGCAGGTTTTACGGTTGGTAAATACTCCAAGAATTAATCATTGTGAACTTTCATTTTTTTTAAATCCTAAACTACTATGTATTACTGTAAACTACTCATAATTTGAATATAATTGACAATTTTTGTTAACATGTGTAATGTAGGGCAGCAATACAAATAAATGTGCGTGTGAGTAACTGTAAAACCAACTTGTTAAGAAACACCTCAGCTGAAGATAAGGTATAACATTTTGTGAAATAATTCCCTTCAAAGGAGTGTAGTTTTTAGAGAGGGATTCTAAAACATTTCAATTTGAGAATCATTTACTTGGGCTCTAAACTGGCATTGTGTGTACTCATACCAAAAATTGCCAATTTTATTGTTCCGAGGCATTTCTTATGACATAAACGTTTAATTCTGAAAAGAACTTAGAGTGTGTAAAAGCCAAGTCCAATTATTCAAATCATTAAAAAAAGTAGCTCAATACACTTCCTATAGGCTTTGGTACTAGGAGCCAGTTTGTGTGAGTTGGGTGTGGCTTACAGTGGAATTATGTCACACTTTGAACAGGACACAACAGGATACAATACTTGCAGGATACACATACAAATATTGTACAAATATTGACTGCTTCGAGATATATGGTTAAAACTACAACTCCCGAGGTGATCCCCGGAGTGTTCTATTTTCCCGAGTCGTATGCGGTGATCCTTGAAGGAGTCGGAGTTGTAACACCCCAACAGACTTTGAATCATCTTTGTACACTTAACGTTCCTACGCGCATTACAGATACACAGATGCACAACTTATTGGGTTTGAGGTGGGTAAAAAGACGTCTGGATACTGCATGCGCCATGTAATAGATTTTACTATTGCATGGCAAACGGCTGTCAAACAGCCGCAGAGTTGTAGTAAAACAAGATATAACATGTGATGCGCTTAAAACCAATGAAAAGGCAGAATTTGTGTAAGGGGTGTTATAAAAAGAATTGAAGTAAAAAGCATGCTGTCCAAACTGTTACAAGTTTACAGAAGGACAAATAGATACTCTGATGTATTGAGCATAGGAGTTAATTGATGTTTTCTACAGGCCATTGAGAGACTTCAAGTCAACCAAACTGTGAATGAGATATGTATCAGTGCCTTGGAAACGGTCTTAAGGAAACTACGTGCTGTTGGGGAGAAGTATGCCGTTCATGCCATGCTGATGGTAGACGCTAAGCTTCTGGCTTTATATTCAAGGTATGTACATTTGAAAACACACCTCGTAAAGGCTTGGTTAGCTAATGGCTAATTCAGTTCAATAGAATTAGAGTCTTATTATTTCCAAACCGTTTATTTAAATAAAAGTGAATACACTACAACATTTAAATCCAATTACATACTATTGAGTCTACAGACTAACTTTAAAGGAACTCTACAGAATTTGTTTGCTAACAAAAGAGTTGCTGGCAGTAAGCACTTTATTTAGTCCACCATATACATAGACTGAACTGCCTGTAGAAGTTTGAGATCAATCGGTCATCTGGGTCACGGGAAAATAGTGAAAACCTGTACACATTTTGCATGATAACGATTCAAAACAAAAATGAATAAAGCACTCCCTGAGCAATAAACTCCAAACGGGAAATTAGTTTTATTTATTTCTCATCGAATATGACACTTCAGACAGAAATATTTCAAGAAATGTTTTCTAGTGTCATCAGCGCTAGACCGTGTTAAGTTTTATGTAAATCTGTGATCTTTCTTACCAATTCTGTATATTCCATAAAGTCCATTTTTTTCATGAATAGTATATTTTTAAACTTAATGAACAAAAATTGAAATTGAACTGTATAATGTTGTATCATTCTTTTCTTTTTTTGCAAGTTTGCTTGATGATAGTTTTATTTAATAGCGCCTGTATATTACCTAAAAATGTAGCGTGTTTGAATGTCCTGTACAACTCGGCTTTATGCTTTTTGGATAACTATATGCCTGCTGATCAGTGACAGGCAGTGTGTAAGGGGCTTTGATACTAATGAATATCTGATAATTGTTGTTGTTATAGCCGCAAGGCCTCTGAGTTCCAATCCTCTGATATCCTGCTGACGACATTGCTAGCTCAGAGCTTCTATCCTACTACAGAGACACTAGAGAATCTATTAAGTCAGAGTGTAGCACAGAGTGAATGGCCAACTCCATTCAGTCAGAATCTATCAAGTGCTAGTGATGAATTCTTGAGTGCTGGGGAAGAAGGCTCTGATGATGCGGTATGTACTACAAACATTACAAAACACCACATTTAGACAGTCTAAATATATGACAGCTGTAGTCTTATGTAAGGTCAAGATTAGTTTTTGAATTTTATTTTTCTATACTTATGCAACTAAAAACCTGCAATTAGCCAACTTTGGTGTTTCTGATCAGCAGAGTGTGGGTTTGAATCCCCAGTCGTGTCCTTAAGCAAGACACTTAACCATTGCTTTGTCCTTCGGATTGGACGTAAAGCCGTTGGTCCCATGTGTTATCCAAAAGAGAAGGGGTTTGCCCCGGTGTTCCTGGCTGTGGCTGCTGTACATAATTTGGTTTTAGAATCCATCACTGCAATAACCTGTCTTTCTGAAAGTTTGTACTTACTCAATGCCTTGAGTACCTTGTAAGTAGGTACATACGCTATATAAGACTTTGATGTTATTATTTTTAAGCAGTTGTGTTTTTTATATTTTTTAATTACCCGATGTGTCTGATGCCTCTTAGCATCTCAGTCTTCCATTAGCATCTGCATTTCCAAAGTTGTGTAAATGTTGATCAAAGAACGTATTGTACGTTCAGTCCTCTTACTACAGCCCTGCGGATTCAGACAACGACGATGAGGGGCTTGATGGTGCGGCATCTAGAGTTAAAGGTCAACCAATCAAAACAAAAGAATCCAGTAAACAAGAAGAAGGAGCTGTGGGTTGTAGTACATCATCTGAGTCGTTAAGTGAAGGAGAATCTGAGTTTAGTACACCTCCAGTTAGTGTATCGCCAAACAAGCAACTTGGCAAGGTATCAATAAAACATTCATTCATAAATACCCCAGACAGTTTCTCTACTCCTATTGGTGGAGAGCGCGTCGCGTGGGGGTGTTTAAACGGTTGATAATGACCAGTGTTTATAACCAGCTGGCTTCCGCGTGTCAGGCACGCAAGATTATCACGCGGAACGAAATTCATAGCTTTTAGTAACAGCGTATAATCTACCTCTAAGCACGAGTGTAATCTATTTCTAAGCGCGCGCGCGTACACACAACCCATGCGCAACAGACTCTTCACAAAGTTTTTGAAAAAAAATAATTCAAACCTAGAATTTTCAACTGTCAAAGTGTCTATAATTGTATTTTTTTTAAGTTTTTTTTTCAAAAGGGCATTTATGAATGGGAATAAAAGAGTAGTGACTCGTTCTTAAACGTCCGTTTAAAACCTTGAAGGGTCGTTTCCGTGCGCTAAAGTCCCTCACCGCCTTCGGCTTGGGCCTTTTTCACACAGCCATTCGACCCTGCTGGCTTAAAACAGCCGTGTAAGAACTTGTCGCTGGCCTTTTATTCCCTTATTAACAGTTTGAATGACTGGATTTACTCTTCAGAAAGAAGAGAAAGAGTTGCCTAAGGAGAATGAAGATGTGAGTAGAGGTTCAGGTGTAGCTACACAATCAGCACTGCAAGGAGCTACAGTATCTGCTAGTGAGAGTATAGATAATGAAAGGAAAGATTGTGTACGAATGCCTGCATTCCTACAGCTGCCTGCTTGTAAATGCTCTCCTCATGTACTACAGTTTGTACCTATTCTACCTGGGACTACAATGGTCATTGTCATCGAGGTGAGATCAATTTATGTATAGTTATGATTTATTTATTTATTTATTTATTTCCTTTATTTACCCAGGGTGAGCCAAATCAGTAAAAAACTGGTTTCCATTTGGGCCCTGTGAACAAACTAACATGTTTAAAGTAAACATAAAATAACAATGATTTTTAAAATGATCTTAAAGTAGTATAAAGAATACACACATATCTGACAGGAAAGTAACCAGATATTCATTCTATGACTTTCTTTATGTCAAGAAAATTGGCATAGAAGTTGAGAACCTTGTTTAATCCTAAAAGTGTCCTTTGTTTTTCGGCAGGGCCACTGGCCCTCACACCATGATGCCTTCAATTGACCTTTATGAAAGTTCAAGTTCAAACTGGGCATGTTATGGCTGAGTGGTTGAAGAGCACTGGACCCAAGCTCTGGTTTTTCTGATCAGCAGAGTGTGGGTTCAAGTCCCAGTCATGACACTTGAGTTCTTAAGCAAGACACTTAACCATTATGGCTTCATCAGTCTGACGGGACATAAAGCCGTAGACCTTGTGTGTTGTGTAATGCACGTACAAGAACACAGTTACTTATTGCTAAGAGAAGGGGTTTGCCCTGGTGTGTCTTGAAGTGGCTGCTAAATGTGCACAGCACCTTTCAAACCTTTATAAGGTGCTACATAAATTTGGTCTCATAATTTTGAAGATTTCAGTAACTTGTCTCAGAATTTGTCTGTCTGTTATTACTATTATTATTCATTCAAATATTGCAGACACTAAGTACTCATAAAGTTATTACATATGAGGGTAGATATTATTGATGTGAATGATTAGTAACCTGTGTGCCAATTTGGTAGCCAGGTCTGTTGACTCAGCAAAGATTGGAGCTGGTTTTAGAAATGACATTATGATTAACAGATGAAGATATTGTGTAAATGTTTTTGTTCTGTTTATTACTGTTTTTATTATTATTTGTAGGTGAGGTTTCAACTGGCTAAGATGATCAGCAAGACGTTAGATATCTTGACTCAGATTGGACAGTCTAGGAACGAGTCTGAGACACATTTGCATTACTCACCACGCTTAATCATCGAGTCTTTGGAGAATATGGTCAAACAAATATGTGACCACGCCAGGAAATTCAAGGTAGCTCATTCATCTGGATAATCTTCTTCGCTTTGTCTGATTTTTTAAACGACAAAGGAATATTTCTGTTTGATTTTGTCATCTCATGCCTAAGTTAGTAACTGCAAAATGATTTTATCTTTCTGTTGACCTAGCTGTTGCACCTACATTAGGTCACTCGAGGCGACTGTCTTCCATGCTCAACATTTTGGGAGTTAAGTCAATTGCATATACAAATTATAAGCTTGTAAGTGCTGCGTTATCTAAAATGCGCACCGCTTTGTGTTACACATACAAGGACAGTTTTTACCAAACATGCACAGCCAAGCAGATTGTGATGAGGATGTCAGGTGAAATTGATCAGAATCAGAATATAAAGATTTTACCAACTACAATATTTTTATTCTCAAGCTCTTAACTGAGAAAGTCCATAACTAACCCTTTGAATCTTGTTATTTTGAAAATGTACGTTTTTTCATGAACTAAGCATCAGAGAAATCTCTAATTGTGTTTATGGGCTAGTCATAGTGATCTTGTGTAATAAATACTGATTATAATATGTTTTCAAATTTGCAGACAAACTGCATGAACAGGCATCAGGAAGATTTGAAGGACACTTGGAATAATGTAAAACGCTTTGGGCTTCAGGAATATCTAGATACTCATCGGACAGTAATCATTCCAGCAAGGTAATCAAAGATCTTACTAGTCCAGGCATTACATACACAAATAAATGTCTTACATGTATAGACAAATCCATTCATTACCACCTACCAAGTTTGTAATTCACCATGGAGTACATGTGCCACACACTCAATGCCTAACACAAGGGCTCGCATTTGGCGAGAAAATCCACATGACTGAAGGGCTTGTAGCTGAACATTTTTACTGGACCAGAATTTATTCAACAAAACCAGATTCGAAACGAGTTAAACAAGCAATAACATGACAAAGAGAAGATCTATCTCATTTGTCATGCTACTTCGATACTCCACAGAATTGAAAGATATATCAGAATCATTGTAATCATTTTCCACAAAGATACTACACAATGAGGTATTACTGTTATTAGTCAACTGGAAAACACAAGACCACTGGGCTTGTTCGATTGCCATTGTACCGGCCCAATGCTTAAAGTACTGACTCTGGCCTGTGGTCAAGTGTTTATTTTGAGCCCTGGATGCAGCAATCCAGCTTTGTTTATATGTGTACATTATTTGTTCGAATGGAGTTCAATCATAATCAGTTTTTTGATGGACTTGGGAGTGTGGGGTATCACAGTCATAATTGATCAATGTTAAAAAGTTGATAACTTTGTCAACATTTTCTATCCATATTTGAGATATTTGATTTGCTATCCGATTCTTTGTCTCCAGGTTAGAGTCTGCTCTGTCTGAGATGTGTCGTTTACTTAAAGTCATTTTCAGGGTGCGATACTTCACTGTGAAATCCAACCCTGAGAGTGTGTCCAAACGCTATGCAGAAGCCATTAAAGATTCACAAAGCTTACTGAGGGAGAGTTTGTATCATTATCAACAATACTTAACCATCAAGGCAAAGCGCAATATCACCATGACTACATACCTAGAAGACTTCCCAGGTCTTGTACATTTTATACACGTTGATAGGAAGACTGACCAGATCACAGCGCCCTCTATCAGTGTGTCTGAAGTACCATATGATGGGATAGTGCAGTCTGGGGCATCATCATTAGTAAAGGAGAAGGTTAGTTCAGTCAACCATTCACAAATTAGATTTGATTAGTGTCTGTTACAATGATTTTCCCAGTCATAACTAAGTGACCGCTTAAACTTGAGTTCCTCAGATTATAGGGACAGTTGCTATGTCACATGGGTTAAGGGTACGCTTTTGCGTAGTCATAAGAGACGTTGAACACCCTTACACATTTCTAAATGAATGTCCATGGACCTTTGGTACTAAGGTTTGCCTGAGGATCCAGGAAAGTTCACACCAATAAGTTAACCTTTAGTAGTACTAACTAGCCAGATCATCTGGGCCCAATGTCATGGTTCTGCTTACCACATAATGATGGGCTTACTGTACCTTATGGATTTATAAGCAATAATTCTGTGGTAAAGCAGGACTATGAAATTGGGCCCAGATGTTATTCATCCCCCAGGGATGAGATTGTTCAGACTTTTGTCTGAATTCAGACTTTTTATGTCGGCCTGGTGAAGAAAATCAAATAATATTTGTTTCCACAAATAAAGAAATCCTGCTCATTGGTCTACTTCTCTAGTGCTTTGAATACTGTTTCCAAAAGCTCCTTGGAATCTTTAACCCCAGGGATTACCAAACAGTAGAAATGCCATCATTTCAACTTAACTTTGAATTTGTATCCAAGTTTCAGACTTTTCCGTTAGTAATGACTCTCACCCCTGGTTATTATTTGGAAAACAATACATTTTTATGCATGTACCGGTAGCTCACCAGTCTAATAGTTATCTTGTAAGCAGCTTATCTGAATGTTTGTGTGTATCTAATGCCAGCCTACATTGTCTTCGTCTAGGTATGGAACATAGTACCTACAATGCATGAGTATTTAATGCAAGGATTCTATACAGCAGCATTAAGACAAGGAGATTTCTATTTCTCATATTACATCTACTTTGAAGATGTGACAGTAAGTATGATGAGTCTCTCTATGTATGGCCCATTAGACCACTGTCTAGAGACCAGTACATTCATGAGCAATTCAATCAGATTGATATGACTTATTTGGCTAACTTCTAAGAAAAATCATTCTAAAACACTCAACATTGATATAATTGACAAAAAGAAAAAAAAGTCAATGAAACACAAGAAAACTTACAAAAGAAGAAGTAATTTTGTGTATTTGTTTTTTACCCTTACACCCATGTAAATTAGTTCTGTGAAAAAACTCCACAAAAAAGGGTTTTTGTCAAGGCTAACAGAACAAGTCAGAATTATTTCCACTGTTGTGGGGGTTCTCCCCAGGTTTTTTGGAAAACTGGGGGGCTTTCTTGACCCAAATTTTGGAAGTTTGGCCAAATGACGCTGACTTGAAACTAAGTCTCCTGAATGTTTTCTACTTTGAGTTTATCTTGGTTTTAAATGCCCTAATGTGCATTCAAATTCTTGCCAATTTTCACTACAATATTGTGAAACAGTTAAAAATGAGACATGTGACACATTTACCTACACTTAACCTAATGTATACTCTGCTGCATTTCATTACTTGTTTGTATTAATAATCGATTTTGAATTTGTTTTGCTTTTGAAGGGAAAGCTGGTAGCTGCCCAGCGATCAATGAAAACCGAAAATACTGACATTCCTGGTATCTTGACTGGAAACTTCTTCAAGTAAGTTCAATGTGAGGTTAGAAAGTCAAGTGTTATGGCTGAGAAGTTTGCAGTGGACACACCATAACCCGGGTGCAAAGTCTTCAGTTATGCCAATCTCAGCACTAAGGTTTCTCACCAAAGTGTTTAGCTGAAATAGACTTCAGGTTACCACTGCGTTTCTTAAAGGGTTTTGATACCTTTTGTAGATCACTTTTTGGGCCATGACATAAATTCAAAAATTAGAAAAGCTAAAATCACAGAGTCGCGTAAAGTACAGAGTCGCGTAAATCCAATGTACATGCAAATCAAAATGTTGTCTTACTGAGACAAAAATTGTAAACCTTTAAAGTTCATTGACCAACCTTAACAGAGACTGCATGACATAAAGTATGACAAAAATCAGAAAAGTGCAACAAGTTAACAAAGTCACTATTTAAATTGCTGCTTTATACATTTTGGGTTTGGTGCAGCATCTTGGAGCATAGACGGATACATTCATAAGGCACACATTGGTCAGCTTGGCACTTAAACCTGTTTAAAGATGTACAATTCCTATCCTAAGGAGTTGATAATGTAATTATGATATTTTGCATTATCAGTAGACACAAAATGACATTTTGTTTGTGTTTTGTAACCAGGGACTTAGTGGAGCGTTGTTTCCCTGGTATCCCGCATGGTATGATTCGTTGCTGTGAGCTGCTATGCATTCATCTATCAGTGGTCCCCATCCAGTATGTTACAGCTCATGCAAGACGTTTAAGTGCATCATTATGGGAGACCTCAGGAGAAGTGGCCACACCCGTTAATCTTCTGTAACAATAAGCCATTTGCGAGTTAGATTTGAATAATGTCTGGTACAATGGCTTGCTTAGTCACAAGTTAACGCTTACATTTGAATTCCACAGACTATAGAGCCAGTTGCTGTGTCAAATGGTTCGGGACAAGCTTTTGCATTGAAAACCTCCAGATAAGCAAACCCTGGTACCATTGTGCCATACACATCCATTCAGAATTGTGTAAGGGTGTCCGTAACTACGCAAATCATGTGAGATAAAAACTGACTATATAGTCAGGAATTAAAGTTTATAATAGTCCGAGGAATTCAAATTAAAAGTGGCAACTTGTTATCCAGCAAGTCTTTCTATTAGACAATAATTAGACAATATTCAAATCTAACGAGCAAATTGCTTATTGGACGATGGTAGAACAACCGAACACAATGGCTGCTTGGGCACATATTCAACAAGCTAGCTACCTGTAGGGTTGCGGTACAAAGTCACAAATCCTTTGTCTGCAAAGTATTATGGTTTGAATAAATTTTCAACCCAGAACATTTTAATGTGAGAATTGATTCATGCATGAATCATTTCTTAGATTTTTAGAGGTAGGTGTCTGGTCTTGAATGCTGCTGCTGCCATCATGTTAAATGTTTGACGGATTAAACGTTTATTTGAAAATAAGAAGACAGTTTTTCGCTTTTTCAGCTGAAATTTTCACATGTGAATTTGTAATTTTGCTTATTAACCAGCATTAGATAGAAAAAAAACCAATCTGATTAACAATACAAGTCATTGATAGTTGAGTCATTGGATTAATATAAAGTGACCCTTTTATATTCAATCGAATGCACAAGGGAGTGGTTTTGGTTTGGGTCTATCAGATTTTGTTTTTGACAAAACATTCCTTACATAAGCTGACTGTGTAAATCTTCACTTCAACAAATTTAATTCAAGATAACAGAGTTTCCTTGTTTACTTGATTTTCAACTCTACTTACCTGGCTTTTCTTTGACTTTGTTGCATGTAAATATTTAGTAGTACATGTATTTAAGAAAACAGAGTCTCATTATTCATTAATTCTTGCCTATGTTATTAGTATATGATTTCTTTCATTTGGAAAATGCAATAATAAATTATTTTGGTAATTGATTGATAATTTTCTTTTAGAACTGATTAGTTGAAGACCGAGTGGGTATGTATTGACATATGATATAAAGACCGATTCCCCCATACAGTAAATTGCAATGGTCTGAAGGAAGTTGAATCCAAAGATGGTGCTGTTTCTACACAATTCACTGTATATGGAGGACAGAATCTCCCGTCATACAGGCTTTGTAAACCAGCCGACAATTTCACTTAAGAAGAGTCCCAACCCTGCACTGTAGCATGCAGACCTTAAGATTAATCCTAAGTTAGGACGAGTAACTTGTCCTAACTCGAGATAAGACAAGTCCTAACTCTTTGTGAAATCGATGCCAGGATATATTGTGTACAAATTTTGTATATAGTATGAACTTTTCTTTGTGCGTAATTTTGTTTAATTCTGAGTTATTGGTGCTACATGAACACTGTGCAGCCAGTGTATCCATTTAAACGAAGCTCATTGCCAACTACGTTTTTTCCTGATTTGTTTTATATCATGAATTTTCAGAGCTCATAAACAAAATTTATTCAAATAATTCTATTTTAAAAATTATTTTTTAAATAATAAATGACACACTAATAAATGATAATGTAATTATGCAAATTTGATTTTGCTTTATTTTTATAAGAGACATACTTCTTGATATTTGTAAACATAATTGTGAACTTAATATTTCTATTGTTATTTCTATTGGTCATCCATTGTCTTTTTTGTGAACTCTAGCAACAAGTAATGATTCAAGATTAAGTTGATTCTTCTAAACTTGTTCGTTAGTGACACACTCAATGACGTTTTGTGATTAGCTGATCATGCGACTGTTTTGTGGACACCATTGGTAATTACTCAATATAACTATAAGCATAAAACCGTACTTGGTAACGAGTAATGGGGAGCTGTTGATAGTATAAAAAATTGTGAGAAACGGCTCCCTTGAAGTAACGTAGTTTTCGAGGAAGAAGTCATTTGATTTCGAGACCTCAATTCGATTTTGAGGTTCCGAAATCATTATCAAGCATCTGAAAGCACACAACTTCGTGAGACAAGGGTGTTTTTTCATTTATTATTATCTCGCAACTTCGACGACCAATTGCACTCAAATTTTCACAGGTTTGTTATTTTATGCAGATACACCAAGTGAGAAGACTGGTCTTTGACAATTACCAATAGTGTCCACTGTCTTTGCCTTCTTGGTCTTCCCATGACGTACTTTGCAAAGGTGCTTACCGAGTGAATGTGTGTTCATGCATACAGCAAGGTTGACTTCATGCTACATAAATTGAGTAATATAATATAAACAGTGACTGTTATGAATGTATTGGTGCAATATCTTCATGAGTTGAAATATGAAATGTTCTGTTTAATGAGGCGAAGCCGAGCTAAATGGACCACTTAATCTTTCAATGAATTAAGATATTCGCATCATTGCATGAATGCAAAACATTCATAATTTGTTTTAAAAAATACCCAGGTATGTGTCATTTGGAGGAAAAACAAATCACCACAAACAGGTTTTGTAGTCAGTCGCGCGATGGTTATTGTTGCGATGATAATCATTGAACGCTGAAATTGATATCTAACAAGATATTTGCTAGCATTATTTTCTGCTTAACAGCTTTTTAAAACTGATTAACTGCGAATGCCTCTGAGAAAGACTCTGCTAGGGTTGAAACGTAGGTCCAATATCTATTTGTTTGCAATTATACATCAGGTCTTTTTGGAGAGTAAGCAAATTGCAACAGCCATTTCTGTTTTTGCACACAAATGCTCTCTCTGAATGGAATAACTGCATCTTGTGTAATATGTTAGATGTTAATGTAGGTGTGACAAACAAAACTTAAATGCAATATAGAAGATATAGAAGAGTTTGTGGTAACACCATGTAATAACAATCTCTAAATGAGTTGGGGTGGTTCTGAAAAGAACCGTTGGATTAACTTGACGTTTCGATCAGTATGCTCTGATCGTCTTCTGGAGAATATAGAAGGTTCTTGTTCCATATTTATTTTCATCCAATAATTTTCAGTTCAGTAATATACTTTCAGATTCTACTGACAAAGAGATGTATGCATCAATTCAAACCCATGATTTGGAATAAAATAAAACAGTCTGACGGGAAATCTGTTATGAACGAACCTTGACTTTTGTGTCCAAAATCTGTATGTACAACCCAGAAACATTTTCAAACTTAAGATTGTAAAAACATTTTAAGATTTATTTTCAGTCTATAAATAGCGCAACAGCTTCTCTCTATCCACCCTAAAGAATGGGGTCTTAGCATGTCTCTTCCCTCTTAGGTTGACCACATAAGGAAGAAGGGCGGGGCGTCTAAGAATACAGCCTAACCCTCCGGGGGTGTAGACTCGTAGTTTAACCTCCATTCCATCAGCCGCTGTTACTGCTGCCCAACCTTTAAAAAAAAAAAAAAAAAAAAAAAGTTCAAATTCCTGTAAATCAGCATTAAGCAGAGTTCATCTTTGATGTTACAATCGAAAAATCCAAGGTGGAGCACATTTAAACTTTTTCAAAAATGTTTACTGGAAATTGGTGATTTCAAGTCAGGATTCACTTCACTTGCAGGCACGGAATTACACGCAGGCCCCAAGGCCATGGCCTCCTGTTTCCCCGCGACTTTGCCTTGGTGCCCCTTCAAAAGATTCCCTTTGACTTTAAGATTATCTAATGGAAGTGCTCTTTGAAAACTGAAAATAGCCTTGCCCCCTCAAAGATGAAATTTAATAAATGGTTGATAAATGTTGTCTACTATCAACACAACAAATCAATTTATATTGTTGAAGAGGACATCTGAAGTTGGAACTTTGGCTACTTCAATTGTTTAGAAGAGAAGGAATATGTATTACATACCGACAGATGAGAAGAGTACATCAGCCGCACTGCAGTCCCATCCTACTCCATGGACCGTCATCTCCATTGGCTGCAATGGAGGTAGCGTCTTTAGTCTCTCTTTACCCCCTAGAGGTACCTGAACCAGCAACAAACTCATTGTCACGATCTCAAGAAAACGTTTAGACAGAGTATATGGGGGGATTTTGCAGAGCTTATAATTAATGACAACAATTGTGACAGCAGTCAGGGCATACACAAAGACTCCAAAGCTGATGTAAAGACGACTTCCTTAACTCTATTTTGATCAAAATGTAAACTTTCAAAAAGATCATCTAAAGGTCATGTGGTGTGTTGTTACCAATACCCATGGATATAAATCAGGCATGTGAGGGCAGTACACAAAACATGGTAATCTTTTGGTTTTAAAGCTTTGATAAAGAGTGTGGAGCGAATGCCATAACAGCATGATATCTTGGCTGACAAGAAAAACGCAGATGGGGAAATAAAACATGTGAATATCCCTGTAACTGGGAAAGTTTGACATGCCTGATAGAAAGGGCCAATTTAACCAGCCCTGCCAATAGACAGTGTAAAATTTGGTTTGATTTAATTGCCCAAGGATACCGTAGGGTTAAGATGGTTTGTTTCACCTGTACCATCTTTGTACTGAGTACTAGGAGACCCTATATACCAGGTTTTCACAATTAGTTTAAAACTGAAGTTATATCAGCATCAATAATAATAATATCAAAGTCTTATATAGCGCACGATCTACCAAACAAGGTACTCAAGACGCTGAGTATATATAAACTTTCAGAAAGATAGGTAATTGCAATGATGAATTCTGAGACCCAATTATTGAGCACCCTATGAGGGTTTACAAGCAGCCACAGCCAGGAACACCGGGGCGAACCCCTTCTCTTTTCGATAAGTGCACTGGGTTCTTTTACATGCGTTACACAACACATGGGACCAACGGCTTTACATCCCATCCAAAGGATGAAGCAATGGTTAAGTGTCTGACTTAAGGACACAAGTGTCATGGCTGGGGATTCGAACCCACACTCTGCTGATCAGAAACACCAGAGTTTGAATTCGGTGATCTTAACCGCTCGGCCACAACACTTCCATATCAATCAAAGCCTAATGTTAATACCTTTAAGCGACCATTCTCCAACCAGTGCTGGTACTGCTCATCAGCTTTATCTGTTGAGACAAGACTGACTGGCAAAGCTTTAGAAGTAAAGACTGTGAAGAAGGCTGCCTTGTGACCCTTCAACAGAGACAGAGAAAACATCAATCAAGAATTAACAGCAATGTCAAAACTACTTATAGTAACATTTATAGCCATGAAAATAACTAAAGTTATTATACAAGCCCAGATTGAATATGAAAGATGTTAACCCTTCTGCATTGTTCAATTCAAATGTGGAGCATAAACATGATTTATTTTCCTGTATTCCACAATCCCACATAATAGAACACATTGTTTTAACACCAAAAAGTGTTCTTTCCTCCTTACATTTTGCAAACTGTGAAAAGGGACTTATTGTTTTGAGTTTAAATAAGTTTGGTTGCATTTTCCTGATGGTTACAACAGAGTGGTTGCAAACAGCTCTCATAAATGAATGCCTTGAAAAAACATTTACATATTAAAGTAGTTACAAGTAAGTTTGTAGTAAATTTTGGGTTGCTGCACATCTGTGTGCTTTGTTGTATCGCCACAACAAATGACCCAACACACTAGATGCACAAACACTACGCATTTTGACTCCTGAAATGGCCGACCATGGGAAAACAGTTAGCCGTGCGTGATGCCATTTTACATGGCTGTTGACCAATCAGAATCGAGGATTCATAGGAGCTTGATGTTAAGGGATGTTGTGAATCAAGTATCTCATCCAGACAGAACGACTCTATTTCCACCAATAGAGGGCCAGGATATATTCAATCTTCTTACCTCTAGATAATCTAGACGACCCATTCCACCGATGAAGATTGTATTACCAGGCAAGATCACCACAGTCTTAGGAAGAAGAACCTTCTTTGGCACTACAGCCTTCAATTCTTCCGATGTTAACTTGGTCAAAATCTTATAAGAAAAAACAAAAATTAACATTTAAGAGTCCCATTAAATTCCTAAGAATGACAAAGACTAGTGTTGTGACGGATACACTAGATGCTACCCTGAACAAAGATATTGATAAATTAGGGAGACCGCCAACACAGGGTTAGAATTAACTGAGTTGCTAGCACCGTAACCTGGTGATCGTTTAGATACAGATGAATTAAGTTACATTGAGAAAGCCCACACTTTTTCTGTCAATGAGCATTATGCTCATCATCAAGGCCTTCATTTTTTATGCATTTTTTTTGTGGGGGGAGTTCGGAAGATGTGAAAATTGCGTATTGTAAACAGATTCCAGACAGATTGGATGAGTATTAAAGGAACACGTTGCCTTGGATCGGACGAGTTGGTCAAAACAAAAGCGTTTGTAACCGTTTTTTATAAAATGCATATGGTTGGAAAGATGTTATAAAAGTAGAATACAATGATCCACACAAGTTTGCCTCGAAATTGCGTGGTTTTCCTTCTACTGTGCGAACTAACATGGTCGGCCATTTATGGGAGTCAAAATTTTGACCCCCATAAATGGCCGACGTGTTAGTCGACGAGGTAAAAGGAAAACCACGCAATTTCGAGGCATGTTTGTGTGGATCATTGTATTCTACTTTTACAACATCTTTCTACCCATATGCATTTTATAAAAAACGGTTACAAACGCTTTTCAAAGACCAACTCGACCGATCCAAGGCAACGTGTTCCTTTAAGTAACTCTAACCTGTTGATCATTGATCAATCCTGGGGTGTCATAAAACCAGCGGCCAAGATCAAACTCTTCATCCCTGAATGAAAACGGAAGCTTTTCCTTGATAATCTTAGGAGCCAGTTGACTGGAAGAGGACGAAGATGACACATTGCCGACTGTGATTGAGAATGGATCACTATCATCTAACTCCATCTCATCTTTCTGTACGTTAATGTCATAAGATCTTCCAACAGAACCTACATGAACAAAGAAAACAACAAACTTGCTTCTTGAGACTACATGCTTAAACCTACATGTTATCTCACAATTCCTTTTAACAATCAAAATTGCTACATAAACCATTTCAGACATTTAAACTCTAATGACTATCGGAAGCTCATAGGAGAAGTATCGAGTGTACGACAAGGTTTTTTCAACAAAAATAATAAGCCCCCAAACAATCCCTAAAAACAATCCTGACCCTACCTCAAAGGTATTACCATGTAAAAATTGATAGGTAATGGCAGTGTTGCAACCAAGTCATTTTTCCTAAAGTCAAGTCGCAAGTCAAACAAATTGGCGATTGGAGTCTGACTCCAGTCCAAGTCAGTGACTCCAGTCAACAACACTGGGTAATAGCATGTGTGTTTACTCCATCCACTTTTCGGCTGAATCTGTATGAATCTCCATTCACTAATCTTGCACGGTGATGAGCCTCTACCATAAATCTATCTCTTCAGTAGCGTCAATTGACCTTTAATGGATCTTTCTCCATCAACCCTTCCTCACCTCTGACATAAGCCTCTTCATCCAGCTTCCCAACATCCCGTTTGCGCTGTTTCTTATTCAACTCTTCCTTAGCCTTTGCCTGTTTCCGTTCTGCCTGTAATCTCGTCTGTCGCAAAGCTTCTTTCTCGGCAGTTGGTCTGACAACTGGAAACCTGATATTTTGTGACATTTTGAAGAAAACAGTAAACAACAATGTATGGTTTGCCCATCACTTTATGCACTTCAGTTTCAATTTAGGTAAACTGATTTAGCAACTATCAACGAGATTATCACTAGAGTATAGAGGCACAATATTTATATTTGCCATTAATTAGAAAGGAAGCATTTATAATACAGTTGGTACTAGTTCCAAGTCCCATCCCGCATTTTCCAGACCATTTCTCAAGCTGTACAATATTTCACACACATCTTAAGGTGTACAATATTTCACACACATCTTTAGGTTTGAAAGTAAATAATAACTCACATCTTAGGGCTGTATCTATGAATTGCTGTCTGAGGTTCGATATGAAGAGGGTGGAAGGAGTTTATGCACCTGTAATAATGTTAATTTTCATATAGGCCCTTCTTTTTTGTATGATCTGTCAATCATCTCAGTTTGTGAAATAAATGTATAATATATAATATGAACTATACCTGAGTAGATTGAGCGTTGTGCCTGGCCATCGTGAGATAGTTGCTTTACTGATCAACCATGATGCTTTAGCTTTGCAGTAGTCAGACTTAAGGAGATGATTAAACAATGTAGACTTTCCAACATTCGTTGTTCCTGGTGAGTTAAATGTAACAAATGGTAAAAAAAAAATATTCTAGCAATGTTGATTTTAAAGTTTTGGTTCTAACTTATCAATGTATCTATCCATGGTATTGCCCCTGTTTTTCTTCAAAGCTTAGTTCAGGAGTACAAAACAACCAGAAATCTGCGATCTTCAAATAAATCTCTGCTGACTCTTCCTGTTATCAAAACCAAGTCGTACAATTCCCGCTCTTTCCAATATGCATCAGTTCAGTTATGGAACAGTCTTCCAGAGGTTGTCAAACAGGCTGAGACATTAGAACAATTCAAAACCCGGTTAAAATCATATCTGTTTACTTTGTACAATAATTGTTGATTTCCTTTTACAGCGCATAGGGACCTCACGGTGATATGCGCTATATAAGAATGGTTTTATTATATGTTCCTTTCCCGCATATCCCACAAAGAATCCATTTTAGTTTTTACATTTATCAAGTTTTTAAACAATGATAACTTGATAAACTTTTAACCACAACAAATTACAGTCAGTGCAATGAAACCTAGCAATGACAGGAAAAAAGGAAAAGTTCAAATTTCAATGATGGAGCAGATCTTTGGGATTGTACTTCTATGTAGTAATAGATCACTGCACAGTGTAGAAATTAACACAGACATTTCCAATGAGAAATGTATAAGTCATACCCAACAGTGGCCACCGAGGATAATCCCCCCCATTATCATGGGTACTCATAATAGTTGAACTGTTCTCTACAACAAGTAAACTTTCTGATTTTCAAATACAGAACAACTACAAAAAGAGAGAACTTATTAATTACCAGGTCAGTTCCTGGCAGGCAAGATATTGCACTGGTCATACCGAAGACTTAATAGTTTGTATACAAAATTCCACATCAGTTCAAGAGTTACAACAATAACACGGGTCTGTCAAGACTTTTAGAACCGCCCCTTTACTCATTGTCCAAGCTTCTAACAGTGCAATTGAATGAAACGCATGTTTTTGAGCTGTGTACCAACCATGCCTGCATGAAGTCCAACATTGGATGTCATAACGAGTTAAGACTAGTCTTATCCAACCCATCCATACTTTTGACTAGCCTTAAGATTTAAATGACTCCCACAGAGTCCTAGGACTAGTCCTAAGTTAGAACTAGGGCCTATATCTTTGTGGAATTGACCCCAGGCAACTCTGTGGCTTGTTTGTAAGCATGTGATGTCATACATGTACGTGACATGGTCTGTAAGTGCCCTTTTTACTCGAGAATGGTATAGTCTTTAAGTTTGAATACACCTACCTATGAGATAAACATCTCCCAGTGAGCCCCACTTCTTCTGTAACGCAGTGATGAGATCCTCAATGCCAAAGCCAGACTTGGCACTAATGAGAGCAACGTGTTTGACACTGTCACCATTACACACCCCAGCATCAACACATGCTTGTAGTAACTGTGTTCTCATGCGCTGGTAACAATCTTCAGAATCCTTAGGGAGCAGGTCAGCTTTATTGCCTAAAATAAAATTTGAAAAACAAAAGCAAACGATGAAAGTAACATTATTAATATTATTCTTGTGTGTTATGGATGGCAAAAATAATACAACAAACACAGAGAAGTTTTTATTACCAAAATTGTTCTAACATTATATATGCAATCGCTAGTGACCAAACGGTTGACCACTCAAGTGTGATGAACATCTTCCAACACACCTACACGAATGTTCAGCAGCGGTTATTTATAAACTATATCAACCTGAAGATTGTACGTTACATTTGTTATCAAATTGTATCTGGGCAGTTACAAGACAGTATAAGGATTTGGGAAGGTTTTCCCAAGTACAAAGTGGAGGATATATCATGCTGCACTATTTACGATAATTCAAACTTCCCACACAGATTCAAAAGAAAATCTTTCGTGAAGGTATCCCTCTAGTGATTGGTCTATGCCCAGAAGTCCAGTCCCTGACCCTCCTACATCAATGTCTCACCCACTATAACCATAGGTTTGCCTTCCCCAACAAGCTCCTTCAGGTTTGGAATCAGACTGCAAGGGAAGTCTAGCATGTCAACAAGAACCAATACAAGGGCTTCTTTCTTCCTAATGGAGCTAATAATATCTCGGTAGTCATCCTCTCTGATGCTAACATCCGGAGCCATCTCACGATGTGTCATTAGCCAGCATCTCTGACATACTGCCCTCTCTAGTCCATTTTTATCCAAGAGCTCCTTAAACTTCTCACTTGGCATAAAGCCTGGTTGCTTAGCATCATGCCCTTGGAATATAGCTCCACATCCTGAGCAGGGAACGTTGGTAGATGGTAAATTAGGATCTGGTGTTCCGAATATCTTGTTCTTCTCTTTTTTTCTTCTGACCACCCTTTTAGTTTTAGATTCCCAAGCAGTCTTCAAAGCTTTTATTATCTCGGGCTCAAGGTCTGCAAAGTTATGATCCCCAATACGGAACTCCTCTTTTGACTCCATGAACTTGCGCTCAGCTTCTAATTTTGCTTTCAGGGGTCTGTTGCTTAATATCATCTCAGGAGATGTGTCTTCAAAACTTGTCTCCATCTCAAATGAAACCTCCTTGTGGTCATCTTGGTCGTCCTCAATCCTCTTGAATGTGGTTGAGGTTTCATGAGGTTCAAACAGCGATCTGAGGTTGATATTTTCTGATTTATTTGAATTGCTTTCAAACAATGTTCCTAACTTTTTGTCAAAAAGCTTCATGGCTTCCTTTGTCTTTGCGCTATAAGCATGATTATCAATGTGATTTTCTGCTGAGTTTGTGTCTATGTAGACTGGTGTGGACTTCTTCGGACCATTTCTTGTTTCCTTTGAAAAATGAACTTGGTCTTGCACACTTCCAAAATATTGACGATCAAATTCATTTGTGTTATCTTTGCTTGTCTCATCACAAGAGGTGTGCTTGACTGGAAGACTGCTTTGATCTACCATCGATTGATTCTCATAATTTGCTACATTCTGAAAATATTGCTCATCAAAAGCATTCATTTCCTTGACATCATCAACAGAACGATGCGACTCCTTTTTGTGTAGTTTTGTTGGGGCATCTTTGCTGTTTCTGAGATACAACATTTGATGCAATTCATCTTCAGTAGGTAGAGAATCTTGGAGGGCCCCCTCTGGGCTGTGAATGTCAATTTCATCCTTTTCATTTTCTTGTGTAAATTGAGGACGAATCGTTGATCTTTCTCGCAATCTACCTTCCTTCGGTTTTCCTCTGGTCATAGGATTGCTTGCTAGTAATTGACCCACTTTTGACTTTCCAATTCTTAATGCTTTCTTGCCACTGTTTGATGAGGCATCACTAACAAAATTTGCAGCCTGATAATTATTCACTGAGTGTAATGGCACTGGCTTGATCCATGGAAGTAAACAAGTGCCCGAACTGAGATTTGTCAGTGACCGCTTGGATGATTTCATTTGCCCTTGTCTACTGTGCGTAGGCGGTGATGGGTTGTCCATAGTACACAGTGGTGCCCAGTTTAACCTCATCCGGGGAGCGTGGACGCAACTCTGATGTACCGGGTGCTTGCCACTCAATCCCGGGCAGTGACTCAGCGCACACTGCCGGCCGCTTTGGTTCACGTTCAGTAAACTTGCAGGAAGCCATCGCGAACGTAGTGGACAACGGATCATTTTACAATCTTCCACAGTGGTTATACAAGTTGTGTACTCGTTTGACGAAACAGTCTTCCAGCAAACAATGATTTTAAGTAATTCAACCGGGGAATCAACGTCCTGATTTACAGAATATGCGAGTGCATTTCGTAAACACTTCGCACGTGCAATGCCAGTCAGCTACCTCGTTCGATTTTTCCAAAGACTGTATTGTACAGTCGTCTTCCTATAAATACAAGAATCGTTTATTTTTAACGTTAAGTATTAACAGTTTATAAAATTCGCAGTACTTTATATTTTATAATGCCATCCAAGTTCAAATTCATCTCAATTTGCAGTCGCAAGTTTAACAAAACTTCGGATTCCGCGGTCCAGGATCCATTACCCATGAGCACTCAGTGTTCATGCGAAAAGATGGCCGCGCCCACGAAAGTTGTGTTGCTGGCTTGCGGGTCGTTTAACCCCATCACAAACATGCATCTCCGGATGTTTGGTAAGTGGAATTTAGCCTATTTTGTTTTAAATATTTTCTATTCAAATACTTGTATTTTTTCTGAAGGTGGTGTTAGTTAAAAACCGGTAAATTTACATTGGCCAAAATGACGCCGATACGGTATGATGATGCAGTCGGTGTTTGTAATTGTATGTACGCAATCCATGCTGTGCATGAATCATGTCGTACGTGTCGTATGTTCATGTTAAAATCTGAATACACATAATGCAGCAGTATGATGAAGATTATTCGTGTGTTCTTTACTTTCGTTTCGTCACACTGTTGACTGTTGAGTTGAGTAGTAGGCAGGGTTATTTTGTAGCACTCAAATTTTCTTATATTTATTATTATTTTATAATTATCTGTTAAAAAAAGTGGTGTTCTTCCTTGGCAGCCTCTGCCCTGTCAATAATGTCATCTGGTCATGTCTGTGTTTAGTTGCGATAACGTTAACCCTCCTCCCGACGGACGTCAGGCCAGAGGGTTACGAAGCTCCCGCAATGTGTGCAGGGCGAAATGGTTAAAAACGTACAATTTCGACAGCTAGTCAGCTAGTCAGCAGATTTGCGTACTCGCAACTAGTCTGTGTTGCACTGTTTGCGATAGTTGTGTGAAAAAGTGATGGTTAGAAATTTCTGGAATTGTACCAAAGCTATAATAATAAAGAAATAGGCCCTACCGTATGCAACTCTTGTTCAGCCAAAGCTCGAATACTGTAGTGCTATTTGGGATCCTCGTCAACAAGTGCACATCAACAACCTCAAAAAAAAATAAACGAAGTGCAACCAGGTTTGTTAAAAGCAATTATTGCAAGACCAGTAGTGTAACCGAAGTACTACAGGACCTCAAATGGGATACACTCCAAAGACGCTGCACAATAGCTAGACTTACTACACTTTACAAAGAAACTCACTCTTACACATAACAATACATTACATTGCTAATTTTGTTTTTAATATTTAATAGCTAAATTTTCCTGGATGGTTCAGGAAGTGATAAAGTTTCATTTTAACAAACTTAAAGACACTGGACACTAATGTATTTGGTAATTGTCAAAGACCAGTCTTCTCACTTGGTGTGTCTCAACATACATGTAAGCATTTAATAACAAACCTGTTGGTCGTCTAAGTTGCGAGATAAAATAAAAGAAAAAAACACCCTTGTCTCATGAAGTTGTGTGCTTTCAGATGCTTGATTTAGAGACCTAAAGTTCTAAATCTGAGGTCTCAAAATCAAATTCAAGGAAAATTACTTCTTTCTTGAAAACTACACCACTTCAAAGAGAGCCGTTTCTCACAATGTTTGATACTATCAACCTCTCCCCATTACTCGTTACCAAGTAAGGTTTTATGCTAATAAATATTTTGAGACCTTGATAACTGAGACTGCATAAATAAATAAAATATAAATATCTTAAAATAAATGCATGCTATGAAAAAGTTAGGACCACATAAAGATGACGCAATTTGTGCATGAGTTGTGGGTATCTGCGATGCATAGGGGGCCAGACCTACCAAGTCTCACGCATTAGGCGTGAGACTCGCGCATTAGGGGTCTGTCTCACTCTCTCACACACCACAACCATTTTCTCATGCATTGGGACCAGACCGGGGAAAATAATGCACAATCTTCAGATTGCATGCAATTTTTCAGAATTATCAACTTGAGCTGGCATACAAACAGAGCCCAAATTTGAAGATTGTGCATATATATGCTTTTTATTCTCTCAGAAGATTCAGCTGACAATAAATAATTTTGCAATACGACAGAGTGCAAAACGTGAATTACGCACAAGTTTCTCCCAATTCGTTTGGCAAATTAGTTGAATGTGCTCCACGAGTGTAGACTCAAAACAACAGGCAGAAGTCGTGAGGGGAGGATTTTGATTAGCCAGAATTTTTTATTTATTTTTTTTTTTTGGGGGGGGGGGAAAAAGTCTGACACAATCGTACCTCCACATTAACCAGCAACATCTCCTGTGTACCTCATGTGAGTTTGAAGTATGCTAAAGAGGTTTTTAATGCATTTGAAACACTTTTTTTCCCACAAACAAGTTTCTGCCCAAAAAATTTCTTTGTTTTTTTTCCCCGGCGAACCAAGATTTTTTTCTCGGATGGCGTAAAAAAAAAAAAAAAAAATCAAGGGGGGGGGGGGCGGGGGTTGAATAATATCATGCAGAGTGGGTCTAGCCACTTGGCAATCCCCACTCATGAAGCACAGTGTTTAAAAACAACCTCACAATGATCATGTATCCGGAGCTGAAACATCCTTGTTCTTATGTGAGTGTTAATCTTACCACTGTTTTATCGGAGAATACCTTTTTGGATCATAACAAGAGGGATTGATATTGCCTGCTGCCTAGAGGAATGAGGTTGAGCCCAAAGTTATGCCACAAAACTTCCTCAAAATAAAAAAGATTGCTCACGATTGCTCGCATATTCCGTTTACAAGTACAGTACTTCATTGCCACACACCCAGACATTGTTAATTTTGCTATTATGTTCTTTTCAGTGAAATTGTTATTATCTGGGTGTTGTTGGTGAGTCATATCAAGAAGGTTTTACCGAGAGGGAAATGTTTAAAGGAAGGAAGGAAAGAAAGAAATGAAGGTCGGTTTACATCCGTTTACAAAGCTACTGCTACTGTAATCAGGTATTAAAAAAACACATTGATCTCACAACAATTGGAAGTGGGTTTGTACAAGTTTGAATGCATTATATCTACATACACTGTATCATGCTGGGAGGGTTGATTGTTATCCAAATTCATTTTTACTCAGTTTCCCAAGACATAACTACATCTGCCTAAGTGTGTACATTACACAAGTATGGTGAATTTTAAGCTATTTTTAGCACGCTTGTTGGTTAGTAACCTACATGTACCTTGTACTAGTGACTGTCAAGTTGTTACAGTGTTAGTACTTTTTACAGTGAACTTGAGAAATGTTTATTAAAGAGTCAAAGTCTTTTGTTGTGGTTAGGCTACATTATTGCTTCTTCTCTGGAAAATAAAAATAGGTGTGGCATCGTTACCTTTGGAATATCATGATTTGATTGTACTTTGCAATATGCATACATGTACTATAACTAGCAGAACATATCACTGAATGTACCATTTTGTTTTATACTGTGTACATGTAAACAAGTAATTAAGGGAAACATTTGTTTATGAATTTCAAAGTCAGAATGTGAAATCCACTTGTTTACAGTTAAAGAGACTAAATATTGTACAGGATGCACAGTAGTGCAGGTTTCATGAAGTAATTACTGCACAAGTTGCGCTTGTCAAGTACTGTTCATGTACACAGTAGTGCATTAAGGGTCTTATCCATGGATGGTTAGTCCTAACCATGTTACTTGGCTCCAAGCTTGTTAAAATAGTGCTTTGACCCAAAATGCACTATGTACATTGTGCACGGAATATTTTATAAACTTAATTGAAAGTTAAAATGTACTGAGACATGAAGTCTGTTAAAGAGATACATGTTTTTATCTGGACAATAGGTTTGACAATATCAAGTACATGGTGTGTTTGCGGGAGAAATCATGTGGACTCATTTGGCGGTGTTCTGTTATGAATAAGATCTATTGAAAATCAATGATGAAGTAACAATTTATTATTTCAAAAACTACTTATGATTCTAGCTTCTTATTACTTAGGAAATTAAAGGGTTGTGACAAGCTCTTAAAGGGCTGTTTAAAACCGGCAGGTAAATCGCTATGAATTGGCTCCGCATAATAAAATTGGCGTACATGAGCTTGTGCGCCCAGCCCTTCTTCAACAACCCTTTAAACAACCCTACGTGCAGCTGCCCAAAGTGACAAGCTCAAAATAGGAATAGTGAAACCATGGGGGGTATGAATAGAAAATATCCATAATTGATCAGCATTGTTCAATTCTTTTCTGAATGTCAGGTTTGACCTGCCAATTTTTACAATTAAGATAGTTATGACTCTCTCATCTCGACATTATGTAATAACATTGAAATATGATACAGGTTGAAGCTTGTGTAGAAATGAAGATAATAGAGACTGGCACAGATCTGTTCAATGGTGTAACATGTAGTTTGCTCTGTGACATGAGTACATGTGTAATAATGGATGATTGATGTACATGTACATGTACCACAACAATGTTTTAAAGAAGATGTCAACTGGTTCACTGAGTGATAGTGTCCCACTGGGTAGAACTAAGCATGGACACGTAAGCCATAGGGTAATTTTTACACCTTTCCCGACAAACTGGTCGCCCACACAAATTTGTACACTATCCACAGGTGCCATATGGCATCTTATAAGCGCTGTGAAAGTGGGTACACATCTTATGTTGTTATCAATCATCTAGACTACTTCATGATTTTGACTTGCTGGATTATTCCTTCACGGCTCACTGACCTGAGATGGGAAGAAGATGATTAAAAAATAATAAGCCCTCCAAGAGATGCTCTTCATCAATTTTGTAGACAGAACAAGGATGTCATAAAAAGTTGTTTAAAAAATTGACACAAATATTTTTGTGTATGGGCTTTATTTGACCTTAGGGTCAAATAAACACCTTTTGACCTTTTGACCTTAAATAATTAATTATTATTATTAATATTAGGGACTATAGGGAGTATGAGCAAGAAGCTAAGCGACATTTTTTTTTTCGGACATTCACAACTGAACAGGAATAAAAAGTTTGGGAATAGTGTTCAAATAATCAAGAGAATATCTACTTAAAATAATTACAAAATTAACAATTACAAAAGAGGACTCCACAGTTAATACATTACCGTACATGTAGGTGAAAACAGTGACAATTCTAAGTGCTGTCAAACAGTTTATAAGGATAAAGGGAGCCTACATGTACAAATGAATGAACCAAATGAGTACAGTATAACTGTTGGTTCTTTTTGGTTAAAAACAATCAAGCATTCCAAATCTGTAAAGCTGTGTGTTTTTTATGTCACAGTCTTTTTTAATCTTTGAAAACTGTTGCAATTTGGGGAATTAGAACACACTTTTATAATAGTTTTTCAGCAACATATCTTAAGGTCATCCGTAATTGTGCCAAGTGTGTATCAGTTTAGAATTTGAATACATTAAACGTAATTTGATCATTTGGAACGGTTTTATTTGAAATGAAACTACATCATGTATTTGTAGTACTGTAATTCCATACTGTAGAACCTGCTAGATAGATGTCAAACTGATGGCATTTGTGGCATTTACTGAAAGATACTTGTGTTAGAACATTTATACATTAGATACTGCACTGTACTACATTGCACCTTGTGGAATACAGTGCAGTTCTACACTACACCCACTTTGGTTTAACTCCATTCATTCAATCTGAAACACGTATGTGTAAAGTTATTTTGCAATCAGGTCTTTTTATCGCTTGACTAGCTTGCCGACAGTTGTGTTTTGTATGGAACCATCTACATGTAACTGACAATTCAGACTGTAAACTGCTGTCCAACCGGAAGTGCTCTTTTGTTAACAGGGTCAGTTGAAGAGTGCTACTTTTTGTTACATTTAATGCATTTACCATCACCTATGTACATTGTACACTTGTACCATTAAAAAATAATAGGTATCCTTTTATTTTCAGAGGTTCATTTAATTATTTACACATTTAAACGTGCTACATGTATCTCATTGCCCCAAAGGAATACAAACACTGGTTGTATTATTTGTAAGGAATAAAAACACTAGTTGCATTATACAGGAATGAGAATTCTCTGAATTACATATACCATTTTATTATATTGTGGCTTTGTTTATGAATCCCAAAAAGTGACTTCTCCTGAAGCATGTACTAATTCTAACAAACAAAACCTACAGTTTAGAACTTTGCAGTGAAATGATGGCCAGTGAAGTGGAACAAATGTGAGCAAGTTGAATACATGTACGTGTACATGGGTGCATATTTTACTCTCATAAATAGTACAATAAAATAAGTCAAATTATTGCAAGTATGTACATTTCAGCGAATTCTTCAGTCTGATAAGAAACTTTAAAAATGTCTTTTCATATTACGCAACTTGTAGACCTTGAACAGCGTTGAAGAAGAGAAGTCTGTTTGAAATATCTCATTAACCTTAGAGCTACATCTGCTGCACATGGATGATTGATAGGAATTACTCATTCCAGCATGTCAACTTATATTAGTTAGCCTGCAAGTTCATCTACCAACTGTTCCATTCATTGGAGATATTGGATATGTTGTCATGATTTTGTATTTTATGAGAAACTGAATGTAAGAACGCAGGCTATGAGGCAGTCGGAGTAAGATGAGAATAAGGCTTTGAATTAGAGGAATCATCTTGGCGCCTCAATATACTCCAGTTCCATTCAGAGTGATTGATTGATGAGCGAGTCAAAGACAAAGGATTGGTGTACATATAAGAAAATACTACAAGCTTCTTCCTAAAAGCTCACTGATTTTTTTTTTTAAATATTTACATGTAATACCACTAGTACAGGCCTTAAACTTCTTTCTGGAATGTGTATGGCAAATCATCGCTGTTCAATTTTGTTTTTAAGACACAAATTCCTTCAAAGAAATTATAGACATAGGCCTACGTGTGTTGATGAGAGTTTCAGGAGGTTGTGCAACTAGAGATTAATTTATTTGTTAGACATTATTTGTAATCCATGTACCTCATACCTTTGCTTATTCTCTATTTTAAGTTTAAAGGCAGTGGACACTATTGATAATTGCTCAAAATAATTATTAGCATAAAACCTTACTTGGTATCGAGTATGGGGAGAGGTTGATGGTATAAAACATTGTGAGAAACGGCTCCCTCTGAAGTAACGTAGTTTTCGAGAAAGGAGTAATTTTCTCTGAATTTGATTTTGTGACCTCAGATTTAGAATTTGAGGTCTCGAAATCAAGCATCGGAAAGCACACGACTTCGTGTAACAAGGGTGTTTTTTTCTTGCATTATTATCACGCAACTTCGATGACCGATTGAAATCAAATTTTCACAGGTTTATTATTTCATGCATATGATGAGATACAGCCAGTGAGAAGACTGGTCTTTGAAAATTACCAATAGTGTCTACTGTCTTTAATCATTGGATCATTTTTACCGATGTTTGCTGTTTTTGACAGATCTTGACATTGTTGGCCAAAAACATTTGGTTTATTAATATTTTCCATAAAAAAAGTACATGCAGAATGATATAAAGTAGGTGCAAATCAAACCCCTGCAGGCTGTTAGGTGCTTCAGTTGATTGAAAAACAACATCTGTGAAGCAAAACAAAAGTTTAAATTGTTGTAATAGAAACCCCAACAGAAACCTGAAATGCCATTGCTTCATCTCCTGACTCAGTATTTGTGTAGAATGTTTGCTTTTTATCTAAAGAGCCGTGAACAAGCAATTTTCTCCAGTTAGTGCGTTCATGATGTAGATTGGTAGACTGTTTGCTGAGCAGATTGTGTTAAATCCGCTACCTGACTCCATGCAATCAACAATACTCTTCATCCCACACACTGTATGTGGGTAGTATTTACTGAGAAATGGAAGGGGCAACGTCACTCAAATGTCAACATGTCTTATTTTCTACAACAAAAAAACTTGACGTCTTGAAAAGACAAATTTAGTGTAGATTTGGCTGGAAGCCACAAACTCTGAAATGTTTTGACAAATGGCTTAATTGCTTTTTTGTTTTCACTTAGTTACATTTTTAAAATTATATTTGATGTAGGTGTTCCTACATTTGTACACAGTGTGTGCAAATTGTGGGAATTGTGTAAATGATAGTACTTGTAGTTCTAAATTGTACTTGGGCCTATAAATAATAACAACATTTCAATATTTTGTGGAAAATACCGTAACAACTTGTGAGAGAGAAGCCAGAAAATTTGACGGAGAGCCACTGCGCTTTTCTTGCTATGCAAAGTTCTATGTAACCTGTAGATAGGTTGTGTAATTTACAAGAACTAACTAATTAACCAAGAAATGTACAAGTGTGCTTCCCTGGGAGTTGGCTTTACGTTGTTTTGATTAGATGCAAATCCCTTATTGCATCAAAGGTAGATCCGGTTTTAAATTTGTTTTCCCTTGAGATGTTTGACTCAAGTGCTATTGCTGTCTCGGTCGGGAATCTCTATTTGTGCACCACTTCTTGGGAATTGTTTCAGCATTACCAATCTTTGTACACTACCAACCTCTGTTTTCAAATTTAAATTTCATCAACTTCAAATGGGCAACTCATCAAGTGATATTGGAGTAGGTTGCTGTACATTTGTCAACCCAATATCTTGAGTGTTTTTTAGAAATCAGTAACGGAACTTGGACAGACAGCAGTGTTGACTAAGTGCACTGCAGCCATTGCTTTTACTTGTAGTTTATGACATGTCTTGTCATAACAGTCATGCTACATGAAGAATGACCACCAGCACTCTAGAACTTCATTCAGACCATGGCGCCTGTTTGCGTCAGTACACTTACAAAATTGTCCCATGGACTTTTCTGATATCAGAAAATGGAAGTGCCCTTTTCAGGAAAAAGTCCTTGCCTTTGAAGTCCTAGTGGAACAGTGTGTGCCTAGAAATAGTTGAAGGAAAGTAGAGATTTATTCCAATATTGTTTTTGTCTCTGATAAAACCTCTCAGATAATGTTTGTGTCAGCAATGAATACTTTTAAAGAAGCCGCTTAAAACATGTAGCTAGTATCCTGAAAATATGTACAGCAATTTGAAAGCGTTGCTTTTTGTTTGTTTGCTGTTAATCATTATATGAGCAAAAGGAAGCAAATTATAATCTAATTACATCATTATTACGTTCTAAACAAGAATACCTTGGGCTTAATACAAATAATTTGTGTAGGGGTTATACTTTACTGAATGTAAAATCTCAAACAAAGCACACTATGAGAATCAGATCTCAAAACACATACAAAACAAAATCAAGTACATCTACTAGCTGCCTGGTGTGCGTACATCTAGCTGCCTGGCGTGCCAACACCATGCAGTGGCTTATTGTTGATTAAATTATCAAGAAGTTCTCGCAGAGTAATAAATAAACTTAATAAACTGAACTGAATCATGCATGTGATATACCCATAAGATATAGACGCCTGATGCTCATTTAATCCACCTAATAATCTCTATTCGTTTATGCTACCTCACGTTCCTTGGACTCCACTTCATGAATTAAACATTTTGACTGCAATCTTCAAATCAACTTCCATACTACCAGTCTGCATATCAAGTAATTTTGCCACTGCATCAAAATATCTCCCCTTGTTGCATAACAGAATGGTGATTTGAGTACAGCTCCAAATACAAAGCAAAATGTCAAATTTGTAAAACTCTACTTTCCTAATCATTCCAATCCACTACTTTATAGAGAATGAAACAGAACTCAAAATTAGTAGTTTTTGTAACAAATTTGTTGTTTACCACTTTTTGACTAAATCTATTTGTTTACACCCATGTTCACCCACAAATGTTTCACTATTATGCCTTAACGTGATTAGGATCATTTAGAAATGTGCAGTAGTTCTGCACAATTTATGGTTTTCTTTTAGTAAGCAAACTCACCTTAAATTTATTGTATACAAGACAGTTCTGGGTTAGGTTTCATTACATAGGCCCTATCCCTATCACTTTTCTGTAAGAAAACCAAAGTTTTGGTTTTCAATTTCAGACGTGTTTACAGGTCTGAAATTTAACAGGTCTGAAATTTTGTATCAAACCAAAGAAGTGATCCACGTTCAGATTAAAGGAACCTGTGCGGAAGTTTCCAACCATTAAATCTAAACAAATTGGATTCCACTCGCATGGTAACAAATTACACGCTGAATTTTCACCAGCTTTGACTCCAAGTCGCCACGTCTAAATGAGTTTTCTGGATCGTTTGAAGGTTACGTTGTAGCCGACATTTAGGGAAGTTGTCACTAGCATGTCTTGAGTATTGAGTACGCACATTCATAAACTGTACTTACATGTATGTGAGGCACATGGATGAGGGGCGTTAAGTACTTGTGTTACGTGTTAAAGAAACTGTAACTTTCAGGAATTAACTGTTTAAAGACACTGTCACTTTTGTCTTCAACGGATATAAATTACAGTGTATATATTGCTGCTTCATTGCTTTGGTTTTCCTGTCTCAGTATTTATTGTTCTAATGTATAATGTGATTGTAAATGGTTAACTTTTTTTGTTGTACATTGCGCCTTTGAATAGCATTGCATTACCACACTTTGAGCTTTCAATTTAGGTTGTCTCTTTTTCCAATTTTCATAGTTGTTCTCTGCATTTTAATGTAATGTATATTTTTATCAATAAAATCACAACAAAAACTGACTGGGTAAATTGTTATCTTTATATCAAAGTATGCTAGCCCCAGGTCAGTGCATGTTTAGCCTCGCCTTCCACCTCTAGGACCGCAGTTCGAATCCCAACATGGGCAATAGGTTGATTGGCTTTTCAGTCCCCTGCCTGACTGAGTGGGTTTTGCCTGGAGTAATTCTCTGCGTTTTTTCCCCCACATCTAAAACTGAAATTTCTTTATTGTCTTCTCTCCTCTCATTTGGCTCAAATTTATTATTTATTTGGCAATATTTATTTGGCAATTCACACAAAAGAGCTAATAAGAAGCGCTAAGAAGATGCTAGAAGCGCTAATAAGAGCGCTGAGAAATTCAAATCTAACTCCAAAGTACATTCACATTGTTTATACAGACAGAATTAATGAACACATCCCAAGTAAAGTACACATATTTATCTCATCCTAAAAGGATCATTTCATCTCAGTAGATAAAACGGACTGAATTTGCATTGATCTGCATGAATTAGACCATTCCTCAATGCATTCTAACCAACCCTATGACAACAGGTTAATACATACGCAGTCCAACAAACCCTGGGGGACCATTAAGAGTAGAACAGCGTCTCTGTAAAACCCAAGATCGATACAAGCTTTTTGGAGGTTGTTTGTCCCGGAAACGATGTGCCGGTCGTTTGTGGAACGATCGGTTTCATCTTTGTGAGCAGGAGGAAAATACAAGGAATGGATTACTTTTGGCTTAAGGGATGGTTGGTGTGCATGACGGAGCTACATGTTTGGGTCATAGTTTTAAAAATGCATGGCAAGATTTTGCCATTTGAAGGAATTTATTTTGTGTACAATTTTTACTAGAAACGCTGTTTAAAAATGAAGAATACAAAACAAGCTTCCACATGCCACGGACATTGCATAAAATACATTTAACATTCAAACAAACTTGTTGGCCGACTTGTTGGCCGATTATTCAAACAATACCCTAAATAAAATCTTACAACATAATTGAAGCTTTAAATAAGTTATTTAGGTCAATTCTGCAACAACAAAAATGATCTAGCATCTTTAAATCAGACAGCCAAGATGAATTCCAATTTATTAACAAAACACATTGTAACTAATTATATTGCAGCCTGAAATGTACAGTGTGAACATTGATAAGACGGTCAACTCCGTGGCACATGACCAACAGAATTTCATATGAAAATAGAGTATTAACAATGATCTTTGTATTTTAAATTGTATTTTTTTCTTACCAACTATAAATAAGGTGTATGCATAAGTGTGCAAGGTACAATGTACTGTCTAAATGATAAGTTGTGAAATTCCATTGTTTGGGGAACTTACATTGTTGTATCTTGTCATGGGTGGGTTGCTGAATCAGTATGGCAAAACGCATCTAACAGCCCGGTATCCATGTAGGCCCAATTATGTACAATTGATAATGTAAGAAAAAAAAGAAAAAAATACATACTTTAAGTATTCCTCATGTAATTTTGCATTTGAATGTGTACAGTGTATTGTTCCATGGTCGTACATTTGACTGATTATCTGTTTGTGATTTATTGTGCTAAGCAGCAGTTTAAACTAGGTTACTTGACATTGCACTTGCCCCCTAAATCATATAACATCGTTAATCAGTTTCTGAGTTTGATTTGACCACCCATTAGTGTGTATATTACAACTGGAGATGCACTGACTGTTTATTTGTCTTTTCTCTTCCGTCTCTCGTAGAAATTGCCAAGGATTATCTTCATCGGATTGGCAACTTCCAAGTGATATCAGGTATCATCTCACCAGTACATGATGCTTATGGAAAGAAGGTACAGATATAGAACAAGATTGTAATTTGGCATCAGAAAGATGGAGCATACTTGCTTGCTTTGATATTCCTGTTTTAAAGCAGAAAACAACTGCTGAATACACATGTAGTTGAAGACTACGTTGTATCTTTGTGGGTTTCTAGCATGAAGCAATATATTTGTTCATGATTGGTTGGTTATGTGGCTAGGAGCTTTGTGAATCTTACCCTAGTCTGTTGGAGGCCAGACAAACATTAAACTTTACGTCATCGGTCCTTTTGGGACTAAAATTGTATATTAAAGGCAGTGGACACTATTGGTAATTACTCCAAATAATTATTAGCATAAAACCTTACTTGGTAATGAGTAATAGGGAGAGGTTGATAGTATAAAACATTGTGAGAAACGGCTCCCTCTGAAGTCACATAGTTTTCGAGAACGAAGTAATTTTCCTTGAATTTGATTTCAAGCATCTGAAAGCACACAACTTCGTGTGACCAGGTTGTTTTTTCTTTCATTGTTATCTCGTAACTTCGATGACCAATTGAGCTCAATTTTTGACAGGTTTGTTATTTCATGCATATGTTGAGATACACCAAGTGAGAAGACTGGTGTTTGACAATTACCAATAGTGTCCAGTGTCTTTAAGTTGGGTGTGTTGCCTAAAATGCGCAGAAACACAGGCGATCTCCCAAAACGGCGGAATCAAGATTTATTGTGGTAATGATGTAAAGTCAATCACTGTGCATACTGTTGGGGTTTCATGATAGATTGAGACATCTTCTTTATCAGAAAACTAAAAGACACAGGGAATAAGTGTCTGTTGTAAACATACAAGTAGTCAGAACCAACCTTGTTGACTTATGGTGTTTTGAAAATGAAGCAATGACAGCATGCTTGTCTGCTCTCTAGGCTATAATAACAGGAGCATTTTTTTTATTGGATTCTGTTGCCGTTTGGTTTCTGAAAATCATCTCAATTAATTTGTTATCCTCTCATTAATTGAGCAAGAAAGCACAAAGCAACATGCGCCCCCACACTAACTTCAAAAATAAAACGTGAAGAATGAAGACGCCTTAGTGTCTCCGTCTCTTCAAGCGAGGTTAGTAAAGTTCAATGAATGGCCTTCTACTAAACCGGAACACACGGAGGCAAACGAGGCTGAAATCTATACCTCTTCCTCTACCCTGAAATATCCGCTTGACCGCAGCTGGCTCGGACCAAATGACAGTCAGTAGGGCATAACTTATAATGCACAAATATTCATGGCAGGCGTTTAAAGATTTATTAATTTGCACGGTTGTTTACTCCTCCAGGCAGGAATGAAGGCAGATAGTATGCACTGCTATTTTGGCACCCATGTCTTGAAAACACAACATTTGATACTTTTTTTAGAAGGCTAGAGTCTTCAGCTTTACTTGAAAATTGAAACTTCTTAGATAAATTGTTGGGATGTACCAACTGTCTGTATTATAATCATCTGTTGCAAGTCCTGCAAAATTTACAAACTTGAATAAATTACTGACTTCAGAACCTAGTTTTTCATACCACTAGTAAGCTTGCTACAACATTGAAAATATGAATTTATTATTATTTATTTATTTGGCCATGACAAATATTACAAAGAACATTAAATACAAAGTTGCAAAACAAGTAAGTTAAAAGTATAATAGATGTAAAAATTTGCATGGGGATAAAAATATTATTTTTGGTTTTTACCCATACACCGATGTGTGTTAGCACTGTAAACTCAGTACTTTCCCGAGTCCTGTGAAAAAATATCACAGGCATGTTACTCCGGTGGGATTCGAACCCACGACCCTTGCAATTCTAGAGCAGTGTCTTTTTACCAACTACATGTAGACTACCGAGATTGCACGGCAGCTAGAGGCAGTACATGTAAACAATTTAAAGAGGATCTGGGAAAACATTTTTACAGCCCCTCCCTAAAAACAGGATTTTCTTGACAGCTGTTTATATTCAGTCACCAACTAGCTCAGTCAAAATAAATGACTATGTAATAACACCCAACCACAGATATTTTTACCCCCAAAAGTATTGTACATGTACAACTAAGTCACAAATAAAAACATTACGGTATTATGTATTCAACAGTTAGTGTAATGTAACTGAAGTTGTCATCTACCAAATGTAACATGGTTTTCAGATCAGCTGTTGATAAGGTCTTCTTACAGATGCCTAAATTCCATATTGGCAAATGTTTTGGTGTGTTGGCGTTTAATGTTCTATGACTAGAGTTGTGCGTGTTGTATAAATCTTTCAGCTCAGTTCATATCATGATTGACTGTACATGATACATTCACTATGTACCATAACATTCCTCAGCCTCGAGAATTCTCTTGCCATGTTGTAACTGTTATCAATGAATCTCATTGAATCTCAGGCTGTGTGTTGACCTTGCTATCCCGTTGTTACTTAACTCTCTTCCTTAATAGAATGCTTTACTCTGCATCTTGTTTTCATTGCTGCACAGTCAATGCTAATTGCTTCTTATATTATATACTGAACATGCTGAATGCAATTACCAACAGATCTTCTTAACTTGAATCTGTACCAATATTGAACGTATCATTGCTATATAAACTCTATCAAATTAGAAGGTGTACGTTACAAAATAAATATGTACGTGTGTAGGGCCTATTTAAATAGGATTCTGATTTACTGAATTACTGGAAAAACAGTCAACGCTTGTTTGCTTGATGTAATCTGATTTTCTATACTCCTGTTTTATTTTGAGTTTGGTTTTTATTTGCCTGGATTTATTGAATCTGATTACAGGCTTTCTGGTGATCTGGAATATGATATTGGGGACACACCACCAGTCTTGAAATATATGTACTGTAAACTTTTTTCACACAAAGATTGACGAATGATACTTGAAGCTTTGTAGGTGTGGGAAATCAGTAAATGTTAGAATTGTAAACTTGCAGGTACACCCATGTGTAATAGTCTTGATGTTTCAATCATTAGAGAGGTTTTGCAGAGTCGCGGATACGAATACGCATACAGATATCGAACTGTACGCGTTCGCGTCAAGTGAGCTGTGTAGTTTTGTTTCGCAAAGTTCTACTGATTACCCTCAACTTGAGGCTCAAGAGGGTGCTATTAACCAAATAGCTGCACCCATGGACAATCGCCATTTCTCTTTTTCTGAAGCATTTAGGTTAACAAATGTCCAACTACATCCATGTATGATACCAACTACATAAGCAAAAAATATTGGTCTTCGAGTTTGCCCTTGACTCATTCTCTTTCTCAAGGTGTACATAGTGATACTGGTGAGCCTGCTCATCACAAATCCTCTGGCATTTTCACACTTCAGAATTTGTTATTCATAAATCTGAATCGAGGGCAACCAGACAAACCTTGAACATAACTTGCCTTTTAAAGGCCGTTTTGGTAATGACTCAAAACAAAGCACTTAGAACTTGCTTGGTAACGAGTAGTGGAGAGCTTTTGATAGTATAGGAAAACTTTAGAAAACGACTCCCTCTGTGAAGTAACATAGTTTTTGAGAAAGAGGTAATTTCTTACTGTTAAGTCTTTTTCAGGCATCTGAAAGCAGACAAATTTGTGCACCAAGGTTTTCTTTGCTTTCAGTAATTTGCAGATGACCAAATTTGAGCAAAAACTTTCACAGATTTGTAATTTTATGCATGTTCGGATACTGAGAAGTGAGAATACTGGCCTTTCACAATAATGTACCAAAGGTGTCCAGTGCCTTTAAAGATCCTAGACACTATTGGTAATTGTCAAAGACCAGTCTTCTCACTTTGTGTATCTCAACATATGCACAAAATAACAAACCTGTGAAAATTTGAGCTCAATTGGTCATCGAAAGTGCAAGATAAAATTGAAAGAAAAAACACCTTGTCACACGAAGTTGTGTGCTTTCAGATGCATGGTTTCGAGACCTCAAATTCTAAACTTGAGGTCTCGAAATCAAATTCGCGGAAAATTACTTCTTTATCAAAAACTACGTAACTTCAGAGGGAGCCGTTTCTCACAATGTTTTATACTATCAACCTCTCCCCAATACTCATTACCAAGTAAGGTCCTATGCTAACAATTATTTTGAGTAATTATCAATAGTGTCCACTGCCTTTAAGTGACTGCAACTCAAAACTCAAAAAAAAATTACTTGATAACTAGGTATAGAATTTTGATTCGCAAAACCTATTTATGTCCTACTTTATATTATAACATCATGTAGCAGTTTATGGCAAGTGATCTCCCCAAGTGAAATTTGTAATTTTGAGCTCAAGTGTATGTCTATTGTGCACCGTCTGCCAGCTACACTCCATCAAAGGCTTTAATCATGTCTTGAATGGTGTTCACACTTTTTGTAATTGACTGCATTTTAAATTAATGAAAGCCGCCACCTGTACATTGTTTTTGACTTACTTGTTCTGTGGAAAGTGTTGAACGCATGCACATGTAGTTCTGGGTTGGAATAAAGAAGGACAGGGATGTGAAGTTAATTGTAAAATACCAGGAAACTGGGATGCTTTTTTCTCTAATTTCCTGCCTGGGACATTCTCAAAGTTTACTGTGAAATTGTTGGTTCATGAATCATGTACACATGTATGCACAATGTAAATGTGAGCGCTTTGAATGCACTGGTTAGTACAGTGTTTTAACGCTACATACAAAGAGTGGATATGAGGGCAAACAAAAGAAGTCCACATAATGTAGGGACTTGAAACACTATGTGGAATTACACACGTCCACACGGTGTTAAAAATACAGAGTTGAAGAATAGGATTTTTCGGAACAGAACAAAGGAATGTCTGCGCAGTGACTGTAACACAGAGCTGTGTGTGTTGTTGTACATGTAGTTCCTTTATGTTTGCAATAAACTGAAATTTGTGCTTATTTTCTTTAAAACTACACAACTTATCAGTTCTTATAGCACTTTGTTATGGGCCCGTCTAAGGGTTTGTTAAGTTTCAATACAGGTATGCTATAGTTTATTTTATATTTAGACTTAGAGCACCATGTAGGGTTCTGGGGGTGTTACATGGGGGTGTACATCGCAATCTGCTGCCAACCATGCTAGAAACACCAGGGTAAACCTTTGGATCCCTTAGTTTTGTTACACAACACAAAGGACTAACGGGTTTACATCCAACTCACTGTCTCACAGGATGAATCAATAATGGTCAAGAGTCTTGGGACACAGGTGTCAAGACTGGGACTCGAACCCACACTCTGTCGATCATAAACACCTGAGCTTGAGACCATTGAGCGAGACCACTGGGCTACATTATGCATACTGTAATGTGATGATTAAGTATTGTTTTTTCTATAACAAGTGTCTGAAGCTGAACCACTTTGATTGTTTTTGTATTGTTTCAGGGTCTTGTTTCCGCTAAGCACAGATTAGAGATGTGCAGTCAAGCTTTGAAGACATCTGATTGGATCAAATTAAATTCATGGGAAACTGAACAAGAAGGGTGGACAGAAACAGCAAAGGTTAGTATTAAACGTCCTCTCTAAAATCAGACGAGTCTCGCACGTATTCAAACATTTGTGGGACAACTTTGGTTCAACCCACTTTGCTTTAATGGATGATGGAAAGAAACTTGTGCATGTTAATGGGTCCCAATGTTCAAATACGTGCTGGACTTGCACAAGTCTGTTCATATATTATTTTATTAGATCTATCAAGCCCTACAGCAACTGCTTGGGTGGGTGTGGATCCCTATCATTGATCCATCGAACAGTGCACTGTGAGGAACATACATTGTCCAATACAGCAATGTAGATGGTGCCAGGTTGTTTAAATGTTGAATGGGATTTTATAGTCTCAAGTTTTGTTGGATGAGGTAGTCATTACTCTGATTGATCAATGTATGAAGAGGCAGAATTTACATGTAGTGTTTATTGCTGGTTAAATGAAACCTCAAAGTGCCGCTGTAATATACAGGCCCCAAGATACATTTGTACCTGTGATAATAAGTCAAGTTATTATTATTATTTTTAACAATTTCGGCTAGAGATTGAAAACCTAATCTTCAGGTCTAAGGTTTGAACTGAGATCCACGGAGGTAAAATGTCAGATACAACTATGCCAGTTAGATGCCAAGATAGCAAGGTTTAATAATAAAATTGCATTGGAAATAAACAGGTTATTTGTAGAGGGATAAAGGTATAAAACATATTGTTTACAAAAAAGACTTCCACCAATTAGTTATAAATCTAATGCAATACATATTGTAAGAACTTTTAAGTTGTCAATTTAACAGAACTATTTATAGATGGGATTAACAATGTCTACTCCTATATAATAAAAAATAAGGTACTAGTATAAAATAGCCAAAAGCGAATTGGCAATGCAACACACACCATTAAGCCAACACGGTCAACCCGACAGATAAATGTGTATTTTGTGGGTACCAGTAGTAAATACAATGACTAAGTATTTTATATGATAGTAAAATATGATGTGTCTTTATATAGCAAGTGATGAATTTTAATTTAAAGCCCTTATACACTTTCGGAACAGAACAAAAAATAAAAGTTCACAGATTTACAAATAACTTACAGGGTTTACAGAAGGTAATGGTAAAAGACTTCTCTTGAAATATTATTCCATGAAATGCTCTACTTTTTGAGAAAACATTAAAACAATTATCAATTCTCGACAGCGAGAATTACGGATTTATAGTAAACACGTGTCATGACACGGCGAAACGTGCGGAAACAAGGGCGGGTTTTTCTCGTTATTTTCTCCCGACTCCGATGACCGATTGAGCCTAAATTTTCACAGGTTTGTTATTTTGTTATATAAGTTGTGATACACGAAGTGTGGGCCTTTGGACAACTGTTTACCGAAAGTGTCCAATGGCTTTAACCAAGTATTCATTTTGTTTGACTTTATCTGGGTTGTACTCAATTACAGACTGTAATATGTAAATGAAAGATAAAACGGTATGTTCAAATTTAACTGACTAGAGTGGCTACATGAAACCCAAACATCCCTCTGGCTGACACTTAACTCCCTTATAGTGAAGCCGTAACATGCCTTCATACATGGGTATACACCAGACCTTGCACTTCAGCTCTATAAAAAGAAGCGGGTCGGTCTAGTAAACTGCTTTTGATTTGCCTGAAAGAAATTTTAGGAACTTGGATTTTAAATTTATTCAATGTTATTCGCTTTCAGATATAAAAATTTGATTTAAAGGTCAAATAAACTAAAATTCACTCACTTAACGAATCAAAACTTTTAAGCGTGTTTTCTAAGAACACCATAATAACATTTTATATAGGTACCATGATATATTTTTTTATTTGCTCATTAAATTTTTAGCAAGACTTGTGTTTACTAGTCCAAAGCAGTTTTCATTCAATATGTATAAATTAGGCTATAGTGTGGCCCATTTTCATTGAGCTGCAGGGGGAAAATGCTTAGCAAATTCCATTACTAAGAAAGAATGAGCGGGGCACCATTCGCAACAATGTAAACATGTAAATGGCTGTTACCTGATTGATTCTTCTAAGTAAAATTTTCTGCGCTTAGCAAGTTTTAATGTTAACAATTTAGTGTTTTGAAATTTGGCCCAGAGCAGGCTCTTGATAAGATATGTTTTGCTAACTACATACATGGTACATTATGTAAGCATAGAAGATAGGTTTCAGGACTCCAGTCTGTGGTTCCTTATATGCAAAAGTATTGTAGCTTGTGCCGCCATGTACATTGTCAATGTGCAGGGCACCCTCACCAACTGTCCCATAATGAACAATTCTTTAGGCTCATTTGAAAACCAAGGGTGATTTCTTAAATCTACGTACAGCTTCATTATTGCATTAGTTCATTTGTGGTAATTTAATCATCGTCTCAGATTGCATAATTCAATTTAGTAGCCCACGCTAACGGATCTTTTGTTACCACAATGACGCATATGAAAGGTCACCACTATTTTTTTTTTTTTTCCCCTTCTTATTTTTTCTCTGTTATCTTTATAAAATATTACAATAATTGAGTGAGAATTGAGTCTGGTCTATCAAGGATGATAGAATTATACATTGGAGGTCATAATTCTTAGGAAATAATTGCATTTAGAGAGTCTTGACAATGTGTACAAAAAAATCAATCCAATTAGTCTAGATAATTGACTAATAGAAGACTTTGGTTGTCTAATGGGGGAATCTTGTTATGCTGTGCACTGTGGGACATTGCAATAAACCTAATGGAATGGTAAAACATTAAGCACAAAGTGGTTGGAGGTAAACTAAATTTAAAACCAGAAAGTGCACAATGTTTTCAACATGTATATTTGTGTTTGTACATTGTACTTACATGTACACGTAAGACCAATTTCAGTCCTCTGTCAACTTTCAAAGCAATTGAATGGCAAAAGGGACTCTGCTTTAAAATGTGAAAATATAATAGTAACATGTATTTTCGTTTACTAAATGAACTGCAAAAATATGAACAGTCTAATCAAGGTGAACCATGCTTGTTGATAAAAGCAATTCTGTGAATTTGTTTTATTTTGTAAAAATAATAATATTGTGATATGATCACAGCGCTAGTTTCAGTACTAAAATCATTTAAAGCACAAACTTGATACTGGGATGATATTACTCAACAGACTCAGCAGAAAATATTGGCCAAAGAAATCATTGCTTAACATGACTGAGGAAGAAACTTGTGTTAATACATGTAACTAATCCAGTACAGTTTCTATTCACTACATATTCAATGTTCAGCAAATTTGTGTGCTTTAAAAAGCATCTTGCATGAAATTGAAATCCATCCCTGCACAGAAATGATAACTTTAAAACAATTTGGGGAAATTGTAGATTAACAAGTGTATATTGATAAACAACATGAGATGACTAGCCACAGACTTGTTTATGTGTGGGTAACAGGTCTTGAAGCAGCAAGTGATATTATAAACACCCCTCCCCTCCATCCAGAAGCATAAGTCGGAAAAGATTGTCAGCCACAATTTAATTTAAAACTGACCCCTAACTGACAAAACGATGGCGGCACCACACATCAACGTGTGACAAGCCTGGCTGCTGGAGTTGGTTTTCTTCTTTGAGGATTGTTCAATCGATACCAGGAGCGACATCTAGACCTGATGGTGTTTTCATTCTCTCCCTGCGCCACACTCTCCTCGCGCTGATGAAATTGCTGAAGGGGTCTTGCGGGAGGGTACTCTCTTCGATTATGTTGATCATGTTGTAGTTTTTAAAATTGGATACGTGTCGGCCGTAGGGGAAGGGGAGCTGTTCATATCCTGTGCCTGAGATTCAGTGAATATTATTTTTATTTTATCAAATGAATGCCTCGGTCTATGCCGTCTTTACAGATGCTGGTAATGGCTAGAGGATGTGGGGTGGGTTAGTTGGCACCTGCGAGATTTGCAGTATCTGATAATATTGAATAATGTTACAAATATTGTGTTTCGATAACTGCCCTTTCATTTGGTCTTCATTTTAGTTATTGAAAGTTATGAAACATGGCAGATAAGATGTACAATTGACTGACTTAATAACCTCACCATTTTGTTAAACTTTGCTCTCTTAGTCTCTTATACCTGTTTCAGACATGCTGAACCAAATTCTGAATTAGTATGCAAAAAGTTTGACATCTGAAACAGTGCTGGAGTGACTGGATGTGCTAGAAGTTGAAAGATCTAGAAAGAAGTTGAACGACTCTGGAGTGCCATTGTTTCAGACATCGATCTTGTCGTGAACTGAACCTAATATTACATGTATGTTAAGTTCACCTGCCTGAAACCAAAATTTATTTTGGTCGACCTAGAGTCGCTCCTAATTTATTTGGTTCAGCGTGACGCTGGCGTGCCTGTCTGAAACAGGTGTTACTCTTTCTTGCACATCGTTCAAAACAGGCCAATTACCAGTCTTAAATTGTTAGCCTCTGTAGTTTGACCATCTCTGTTTTCTGCCCCCTGTCTCTTCTCTCTGCAGACACTGAGACACTTCCGCGATGAAGCGAATTCAGACTCATTTAAGGACTTAAACCAGGCATTCACATCACCCGTCTCATGTACAACTATTCCTGTAAGACCGGCTCGTAAGAGAAGGAGAAGCAACAAAAACCAGGATATGAACAGTGGTAAGAAAATGGCATTATCAATTGAAATGGTAATTCTTGCCACAATTTGGGCTTGCCCTTTGCTTGTCTTTGCAAACAAAAACTTTATCAAATGAATTGTAATAAACAAACCAATATTTTTGTCTTTCTTTTAAGGTTATAAACAGATTTATTCTTTCCAATCCGCAAGGTTTAGATACTCATCTCGTTGGCTTGTCAGAGGATTTTACAGAAAATTGAACATTGTAACATTGATGCGCAAAGTAGACATGTACGATTACATCTACATTTTTACATGAGTGAGGATGAGTACAATTGCTGTTGACTTTAAGAAGCCCCTGTAAACTTGCATTGTTAGAATACGACAGGCAACCTGGGATTCTTTTAAACGGTACGGTTGATACAATGTACATACTACGTACATGTTATGCGGACTTAATATATGTTAATTTTGCATCGGGATAAAGATTAACATCTACTCAATCATTGAAGTACCTGCTGCTTAAAGTAGGATTCAAACCACCGCACTGGGCTCGTTCGATGGACTAGTGGTAGACATCTGATCCAGAATGACAAATGTCTTGGGTTCAAATCCCACTCGAGTGATAATGCGCATGCATTTTGTTCATAGGACTCTGGAAAGTACTGAGTATACACCTACATTGGTGTAAGAGAAACAAAAACCAAAATAATATTTTGTGGACTTGTTGCTTTGGTAGAAAAGTTAAATGCGTTGTGCGTTGTTAAAGGCATTGGACACTATTGGTAATTACTCAAAATAATTATTAGCATAAAACCTCACTTGGTAACGAGTTATGGGGAGAGTAATGGGTTTTGAGAAAGATGTAATTTTCCACGAATTTGATTTCGAAACCTCAGATTTAGAAGTTGAGGTCTCGAAATCAAGCATCTGAAACCAACTTCGTGTGACAAGGGTGTTTTGACAATTACCAATAGTATTCAGTGCCTTTAAGGGTGTATCGGATACACCCTTCCTCTACACTGAAATTGGGTAGTGACAACAGGACAATGTTTCTACTCTGCGGAGTGTGTGTATTTATATTAGCCGCGATCTCATCAGCACTGTGGATAGATGAACAATCCATCGTGTAGCCCTCTATCTGAGCACAACAGGAAGCATAGCTTACCTCAGCCTGATTACCTACACTATGCCAAACTACACAGTGATTATACCACTGATACCTGACTGATTGCTATACTCATCACCATAAGAGCTCTCTCCACTAGTTGTCAGTCCAGCTATTTGGGTTATATTTATGTCAGTCATCAGCAACGTTTACATGGTCTGTGGATGTACACGTATCTGATTTCACAGTTTATTACGCACCACTGGCACTCAACAAACAAGAATATAAATTCACGTCAGGAGATGAACTTTTGAAATATTGACAATCCACACAACAACATCACTCACAAACAAGAATATAAATTCTTGCTGGAGGATGAACTTGTGAATTACTGGCAATCCACAGGCATGAAATTTTTCCTACTTAAGTCCGTTTTCCCTTTTTTTTTGGGGGGGGGGGAGGGGGGTTCTTGGAAAAATCTGATTTTTTTTTTATAGCCAGAAATGTCTATTAAAGCCTTCACCATGTAGGTCAGTCCTTACAAGTACGCAATAAAATATTACTACTTTTTTCCAAGGATCCAATATCATGCATGACTCCAGTGACCTATGATGCATTTCTATACTCTGAAATAGAAAGGCCCATACAGGAATGTTACTGATTTCACTGTGTTTGATGCTTGACGTCTGCCTGTGTCTGGACCCCAAAGATCTGCTCACATCTTACATGTTTTACTACCCCAAGAAACCAACACATAAACTTGGTATAATTGAATTTAAAAAAAAATTCAATTTTAAAGATTCATGTATTAAAGCCATTGGACCCTTTCGGTTCAGAAAAAAAAATAAAAGTTCACAGATTTACAAATAACTTACAGGGTTTACAGAAGGCAATGGTGAAAGACTTCTCTTGAAATATTATTCCATGAAATGCTTTACTTTTTGAGAAAACAGCAAAACAATATAAATTCTCGTTAACGAGAATTACGGATTTATTTTAAACACATGTCATGACACGGCGAAACGCGCGGAAACAAGGGTGGGTTTTTCCGTTGTTTTCTCCCGACTCCGATGACCGATTGAGCCTAAATTTTCACAGGTTTGTTATTTGATATAGAAGTTGTGGTACACAAAGTGTGGGCCTTGGACAACACTGTTTACCGAAAGGGTCCAATGGCTTTAAAACTCCAAGCACAAAAACCCCATTATTCATGCTTATAAGTTGGTTTGTTTGATAAAAAGCAATAAATGAATAACAACATTTTTGTTTTAAATGACAATCCCAATTTTTGCCATTCAAATCAATTGATAACGTAAAAATGATTAAAATGGCATCGGAGGTGTATATAATTTGTTACCCTCACACTGATGTGTGATAAGCAAGCCTAGAGGAGCAGTGAATATATAATAACTGACCCCAAACCCAGCCTTCATTTCTTTCTGTCCCATACCTCAACAGGGATGCTCCTAGACCTTCCAAACCAACCTCCTAAGTGTTTGGTTTGCAATCATGCTGAAACTCTCTGCTGAGACATGGTTGTTGTTTTTAAGGAATCGATCAGAGCACTAGTTGTCCTGCCATCATTGCATCTCTGTCAACAATGGGGGTGTTTTTGTTTTGTTTGTTGCTTGGAGGAAGTACATTTCACATAATTCAGCAAGTCTTAATCAAAACAGAGCACCCGTTGAGACATTTCTCATTTTTAACGCATTGTTGTCTGTATTAATACATGATTTTTAAATACATTAGGAGGAAGTGGAACAATTATTATTCCATTCCAAGTGTGATGAATAGACTGCAGTTAAAAAAAAGTATTTCCTGACTTGTTTATGCAGTCATTATATTTTTCCTACATTAAAGAAAATGGACACTATTGGTAATTGTCAAAGACCAGTCTTCTCACTTGGTGTATCTCAACAAATGCATAAAATAACAACCCTGTGAAAATTTGAGCTCGATTGGTCGTCGGAGTTGTGAGATAACTACATGTATGAAAGAAAAAACACCCTTGTCACACAAAGTTGTGTGCTTTAAGATGCTTCATTACGAGACTTCAAATTCTAAATCTGAGGTCTCAAAATCAAACTCCTGGAAAATTACTTCTTTCTCAATTTTAAACTACGTCACTTCAGAGCCGTTTCTCACAATGTTTTATACCATCAACCTCTCCCCATTACTCCTTACCAGGTGAGGTTTTATGCTGATAATTATTTTGAGTAGTTACCAATAGTGTCCACTGCCTTTAAGTCTGATTTCCGATTTTGTTTTTCCCTTAGCAAAATCTGGAAAAATGTGACTAAATAGCTTGAAAGGTATTAAACCCTCAGTGAAATGTTCCAACTTTTTTGCCAAAGACTGAATATCGTGCTTGTTTAAATGATAATTCTGACTATTAAGGGACGGACACTAGCAATACTATCATTGATTCCCAGCAGGAATTCAGAACAGGTAATATTTGATGACTTTCTCCAATCATCCCAACATCCCATCAGCAACCTTCTAAAGCTGTCCAGCCTCGTCAGCTCCTGGGTTGTAAGAAAAAACGCCCCGAGACATAAAAAAAAAAAAACGGGCTGTGGTTTAAAAGCAAATTAGTCGAGCGACGGAAGTGAGGGAATGGTTGTTGACTAAACTCAGGGTAGCAGGGACTCCGGACTCCCGTCTGGTGCCTGATGACATTTTGATCTTAAACTCATCGCTGATGTTAAAGAAAAGATTCCCCTATTGTACTGATGTGGATCGTAGCACACTGGTGAGATCCGGAGGCGGTTCAACAGCAGCGTTAATCTGATTAGAATTAGGAGTGGGAATTAATTCAGTTCATCAAAGAGGGTTTTTTCTGTGAAACTGCTGGGAGTAGATTGGTTGTTTTCATTAGGGAATGTATCAAAATGATTCCATTGGGTAGAAAACAAAATGAGTTTACAAATCCGTGATAACAATTAGCAGTGGGTGAATATGATGGTTGGGTGGATGTTTTCATTAGGGAATATATCAAAAAAAAATCCACTGGGTAGAAAACATAGAGAAATAAATGAGTTTACAAATCCTAGATAAAAAACAAATTATGTGGAATTAGCTGTTGTTTGGTTGTGTTTATTTTTGTTGGTTTTTATTTTGGTTGTTTTTATTTTGGTTGTAAACTTCCTCTTGGCACAAACATGTAACTTCTCAATTAATTGACTTGATGTGATCAAAATAAGAGGAAAAGTATGAATCGATGGACAAAATCTGCAATAACAAAGATATCCATTGAACTAAATACGAAGGACCCCACAAGGGAAGGTATATGTTCGGTAATCACTCTTATAATTATTGATAATAAACACCTTTGGGTAGAAGCACACAGTAGCATTCAATAATGTCAAGAATTTTGAGAAAGATTGCACGGTGTGCTTGTAAAAAATACCTCAAATTTTCGAATATGAGATAACACTTATAGAGATGATTCCTCTTCTCAAAAGTGCGATCACCTTTATAAATTAATTCTGCACAGGTTAGTTTGATCATATAAAGCTACATTTATATTGGATTTAAACAACTGAACTGTTCCAAAAACCAAAGGTGTGCTTTGTCTTCAAAAGTTGTATTTTACTCCCAAGTACCAGATAGTTATTCAAGTAAACATCATTAATTAATGATGTGTTATACTAACGAGATTGTCCTTCAATCGTAGCTGGCCTTGATTCCAATCATGCATACAGATTGGTCAAGTTACTAATGGCAGCATTATTCATAAGCACTCATTGCTCACTAAACAAATACAACACTTGAACGCCCATGGACTATATTATCTCATATACAATTTGAGAAAAAAACAGCATCTCAAATTAAACCAATTCCTCTGGCTAAAATGACTGAGATTTCAAACAGTCTGCTGTGATGGTTGTAGTAACAGCATCTCTGGTTATTGTTTTAAGGCGTTAACCAATTGGTAGCTTCGGCTATGGCTATAGATCACCACATCATCATGCAATTTGTGTGCAGTTAGTTGTTCAGAGGTTTGTTTCTGATTTCACACATGTATCTCTCTTGAAGCACAGTTAGGTTTATGAAGAGAAACAACTACACATAATCCTGAAATCAAAATGAAAAATGCTTTACTGTTTTAGGTGCCTCATAAACATAATTTGAAGTTAAAGCTTTTAAACACCCTTTCTTTTCTTAAAATACAAAGTGCTCATTTGAACATATTAAAAAGTATACAATGACACAAATGTATTAAAAGTTTTTTCCTACATTAAAATAATCCCATTTTTTTCACATAAATAAAGTATTACACAAAATATTAAAAGAAGATGCGGACATTTTAAGTAGCTTTTATTTGGTTATGAAGACATCGATGATATCCATGGCTTAGCCAAGATCCTACTTGATCCTACTTAAAATCAAATGAAAACCCCAATCAGTATCCAGTCTAATTAATTGCAGCACTGTTAAGGCATGCTTCCTTTGCTCAAGAACACTAGCTACAACTCTAGTTTCAGTAACGTGTGATCACTCTTGTCCACTTCATTAAGGACTAACGTCTACATGTACTTGATTACAAGTTGGTCATAGGATAGTGGTGGCTGATTTACAACAAAACTTGAGTAGAGAGACGCTTTTCGCTTAAAGAGGTTTTGCATCTATGAACCAAGTAAGTTATCAAAACGGGCCTTGAAAGTGCAAGGGCACCAAGGCATTTTCTATTTGGTAAAGGACGTCTATGTGAAATTGTAAATATCTTCTGGAGCATTTTAAGGACACCAAGGCAATAACCAGAGATCGCCCCAACAAAGTTTCAGTCCTGAAAGAATATAAAAAATTAAACACTTTCATTCAAAGAACCCAAATACATTTTTTTTTATTCCTCAAGTTTTTTTAAAAAGGAAAAAATACATTTACTTTGCAGAAGCGCTGGCATATATGCGCCTACTTTCTGCAGGCGGTTAGCCATTTTGGGTGTCAAATTGCATGTGTACATGTTAAATATGGTGAGCATATAAACCCGTGGGCATCGCCTCAAACGGTCATGACAGAATAACAGGGAAACTGATTCCCACGATGATGCAACCAATATTTATTGTAGAGTATGACATCAGATGAATTGGGTTAATAAGTACTTTCAATTCATGCACAAATATTTATAGAATATTCCCTATGGATCCAAATGCATAGTACTGAAATAAAAATTAAAAAAAAACATCCATTATGCTTAGATACTTTAAAAGAAACCTAAATACAATATGTACAGTCAAAGGAAAATAGATTATGCAAAAATCATAAATATAAAGGACTATATGGTGCACAGAACAGTGTAATTTAAAACCATTATACACTTTCGGTAAACAGTATTTTCCAAGTCCCACACTTCGTGTATCACAACTTATATATAAAATAACAAACCTGTGAAAAATTAGGCTCAATCGGTCATCGGAGTCAGGAGAAAATAACGGGAAAACCCACCCTTGTTTCTGCGCGTTTCGCCGTGTCATGACATGTGTTTAAAATAAATCCGTAATTCTCGCTAACGAGAATTAATATTGTTTTAATGTTTTCTCAAAAAGTAAAGCATTTCATGGAACAATATTTCAAGAGAAGTCTTTCACCATTACCTTCTGTAAACCCTGTAAATTATTTGTAAATCTGTGAACTTTTTTTCCTGTTCTGTACCGAAAGGGTCCAATGGTTTTAAAAGAAACCCAAGCAAAGAAAATGTATGGCAAAAGACATTGCAGGCGACTTTATAGAGAAGTTTATGGGACTATTTGGTGCACAGAACCATTACAATAAGGCAGATTCGGGAGTGTAGCATGCTGAGGTGTAATTGAGGTTGACAAACTGCAGATAAGGACTGATTACACTGGCTTGGCTAAGATTTGTTGAACATGATGAGATATCACACTTAAGGGTTTGGGTACTTATTGTACAACACAAAACACAACAGTGCACAGATTTACCTTAGACCTACTTACACAGGTTATAGATGATGATGGTAGAAAGCTTCCCTTAAAATATTACTTGCTAAAAATAATTTTGGCAGTACAAAGGATTTATGTAACTCTCCAGAAAACATTGTTCTGTGATGTTTCCCTTTTTCCTTAAAAACTACTAATGAAGCTGAAACTTCTACAGGTAATTACATCCATCTTCATTCACAGTGAGTAAGGATTCATGTCATGACCAGAAACATGATCCACAAAAGGTGTCAAAACCCTTTAAAGAGAAAAGAAGAAGACACATATCATCAGTGAGATCTGAAGGATATAATTATGATGTCTTGGTGTTAGCAATATGTGATGGGATTCATTAGCATTAAGGCCATGAGAGCACCAGCAGCCACAACTAAATCACTGCAGATTCTTAACATGGCCGCTGACACCAACAGGCACAGCAAAGGTCAATCCATTCTGATTTTACTATAAGTAATAGGTTTTGCTATTCCCTCATGTCATGGTGTATGCACATGTATCAGATAGATTCATTACACATTGAAACTTGATCTTGAAGTACCATCTGTTGCATTAAAATTACATGCAGTTGTTGAATGTTAGGAACTTTCAGCTCCGTAAGTGTTTTTGAACCGTACACAGTTCAATAAAAATGGATTTCGGTTTGTATTGCAGTTAATTGTCTTTTCACTGTAGTCTAATGGTTGTTGTAATATTGAACCCATATCATGTGTCACTTAGCAATATTGCAATTGAGAAGCCAAATGATTCCTTGGAATCATACTGATAAATAACACATGGAAATATTTAAGAACCCATTGTGATCTATACCATGAACTGTAATAAAGCATCTACTTTTCAACAGCATCATAAACGTACAAAATTTAAAAAGTAATGATCAAAATTTACGATTATTTGCTTGGAACAAAACTGCTTAGTGGCCAGTGGCTACGATCTGTTTTGTTGAATCTCCTTGATTATTTCACTGGACCCCTCAAACAACTTAAATATCACCAGAAATCAAATTAATTCAAACAAGACGTTTTTATTCCAGAGGGTATCTCAATCAGAAAAGCTGCTCTTATCGGCAGACTCTTGGGGATGGTGTTTTCATTGTACCAGGCTTTTCAGCAATATACCCCCAAGATATGGGTTTGTGGCCAAGATTAAAAACCGAAAGATCAAGAGATTGCCGGGGAAGTCAAACCAGTGTGCAGTGAATGAGTATAACATTTATGGTACACGCTGTGTTTGGGAGACCAAAATTGGGTGCTTGTTTTTAGCAAAATTTTCTCTGAATGTCACTGAGTGGGAGAAAGTGAAATTACAGTGAAATATTTACGCCGTGTTGGGAGACCAAAATTGGATGCGTGTTTCTTGCCCAGTTTTCTGTGAATGTTACCGAGTAGGAGAAAGTGTTTTTGAACGATACCCGGCACTTTGTAAAGCTCTCAACCTAACCACAGTGGCACTCCACAGCCTGCCGACCGCAAAGAAGCAGAACTTAAAGCAATGAATTGTTTTCGCCCATTCTAACTGCATACTTTGGATTCGTCTTGCTTTTCTGAAGGACCCTAAATTTCTGCCACCATCTTCGTCATGTACCCTGTATTTAAAGTCAATAACAAACACTGATTTCTGTGATGACCCAAATGGGGTCAGACTATTTTACTCCTTGATCATTGGTTGTTAAATTTCCAGTTCCAAGTTTTCTCTTTAATGGAGGATTGAAGCGATACATCAATTTAGCCTTGTCTCTATAATTAGACCTAATGGGCTCACCATTGATATTAAGTTCACTTCTTTTATTAATCAAGACATGTAGATCGCCAACGCTCATTAGGATGATCAAGATGAAAGAATCTTCCACCGGCAGCATGAGTAATCAATTATTTTACGAGGGAAAAATAAAATGGGGAATGGTGCTTTTTCTTCATTTTTCTGTTTTTTTATTGAACTTAGTGGCTGGGATACCAAGAAACAATGATTGGTTCTGCATAAATGATTTTATAATAATGAAAAATAATGTTTTAGGGATACTCATAGAAATAGAACCCAAAGAACGCTGAGCTCGACCGGCCGCCCCATGTGTCATCTGTGGATGCGGCTTTTATCACACCATGTGAAATGCGTGTATGGCAAAATGATCATCACATGACACGTGCATAGACCGTTTCTATGTGTTTTCATTGCTCAATGTTCATGACGTCTACTGTATGGTCAAAAAATGGCATACGCGCATCAATAAAAGTGATCTCACAACAAAAGCGCATGCACAATGTCGCATTTGGCGTTCTCTGTGTTCTTTTTTATCTGGGATATTCAACCATTCATACCCTCTGGGGGTCGCCTGACTTTTTGTATCACAGCAATCTTGTTTTTGCTTCCTTATAAATAAATATAACCATACCGAGGGTGGAAGTAAAATAGGCTGGTCCTGCTACACAACTAGAGGAAATTTGTCATTGTCAAGATGTATAGTTAAAGGAACACGTTGCCTTGGATCGGACGAGTTGGTCAAAACAAAAGCGTTTGTAACCGTTTTTTATAAAATGCATATGGTTGGAAAGGTGTTTTAAAAGTAGAATACAATGATCCACACAAGTTTGCCCCGAAATTGCGTGGTTTTCCTTCTACTGTGCGAACTAACATGGTCGGCCATTTATGGGAGTCAAAATTTTGACCCCCATAAATGGCCGACGTGTTAGTCGACGAGGTAAAAGGAAAACCACGCAATTTCGAGGCATGTTTGTGTGGATCATTGTATTCTACTTTTACAACATCTTTCTACCCATATGCATTTTATAAAAAACGGATACAAACGCTTTTCAAAGACCAACTAGACCGATCCAAGGCAACGTGTTCCTTTAAACAGTGGACAGTCACAGTGGTAGGATACTGTCTGTGCATACAAGTATCCATTGTCAGCCTAATTAATTCTGAGAGTGGTTTTGAGTTGTTCAATGACTGTCATTCTGATCAGAAGTAGAGTCCACCAAGGATACTGTTTCAGTATTTTGTAGTTACTCTAATGAATTAACCACCTATCATGTATAGCTGGGTAGACCATAGGCACCAAGTCTTCACGGTGATATCTTCTTACTGGAGTTATATTACACAAGATCTCTGATGGACATGTACTATTCTTTCTGACATGGTGGGTCAATCATTGTCAGGTTCCCTATACATAATGACAATACTATGATTTAAACTCTCATGTTATATATAAAGGGGCCTGACTGTTTGTGCGCCCAGCTTCAGGGATTTGAGTGGGAGTAAAATCAACTCGGTATGAGTTGTGCATGCATTTAAAAACCTGTTTGTAGTTTGTGGTGTAATGTGCAATTAGAAACCATTAGCTCTGAAGGAATCTAATTGCTATTTACAGCATGTACGTTTGTGATTCAGTATTTTCTTACTATGGTCTGATACTTAGGAGAAGTGGTTTATTTCTGTAGTCTTGTAAATAATTAGAAAACAATTTCCAACTCATTACCAAATAGCAGCATCTGCTGCCACCTAGTGTCCTCAAAGTCTCCAATAGTCCTTTATCAAGGTGCAGCCATCTTGAATATCTCCCATGGATATCAATGTAATACCAAACCGAGGCTGGAAGAACAAAATAGTCTGGTTCCTATTTTCAAAATGATTATTAGCATTCATTATTGTTAGTCGATACGAGGAACAAGATCAAGATGGAGGCAGCATGATAAAGGTCTACTTCTGGTCATTCAAGTATTTGGTGACCAATTAAAAATTATTGTTGATGGATGAATAAATCATCAAAAAGTTTATTGGATGATTCTTTGATGATTATGGATATTGTGTTGCATAACTGTTCTGATTCTTTGAGCAAAACAGTCTTTCACTGTGACTGTCTATAAGTAATATGCATTGAGCATTGCAATAGACCAATCCATTAAGCTCCGCCCCATTGAGTATTGAGTATCACAACCCATTGCGCAAATAAAGTCCGACATGCGTGCGTCTAATCTTGGCGCATGCAGCAGAGTTGTGCAGCATGGCATTGGAGAGGCTCACGCAATCTTGCTCACACGTGTGGCGAGGGCGGAGCCTAATGGAACGATCTATTCTACTAGTAAAGGGTGCTTGTTGATAGTTGTTATACATTATAGTAAAAAAGTCGGCACCCTCTAGTGTGCAATAGTCCAGTTCAAAGATAACAGAAAAAGAAAAGTTCAGTTGATAAAACGCACAACAGCGTCTGGGACCAAGACTTATAGGGAAAGGGCCAGTTTTGTAGTGCTGTTAGGGGCACTCAAATTTGATTTAACAGAAAATGATTGCTAAACAAAAAGGGATCCAGCCAAAAATGCTTTGTTATGTACATTGTATATTGATTTTGGCAGGTTCCCTTCTACCGTTTTCTCAGCAAGCATGCATACAATTAACTCACTTGAACCAAAGAAAGTAAGATTGAAAGAGGAATAAGTAACTAATATAACTAACATGGTTTGAAATATGTTTTTCTCTTCTATTCTTCTCAATTTTCTTTTGACAAGACTTTCTGGTGACACTAAGAACAGTTTCATCTCTGTCCTGTTTTGGAGGGACTCTGGGTGCTGCTGGTACGGATAACATGCTGTACAGTGTCTTATTGTACATGTAGTTTGATGTTAAAAACAGGGCCATTCCAGTACAAGAGTAATTTTATGGCTGTGTTCAAAAGCTTTGTAGACTACATAACAATACGGGCAAGGGATGAAACCAGTGCCGATAATGGTGCTGCTTGTTGTATTCCTTGTTAAATACATGATTCTAAGAACTACAGGGTCCGTATGTGCAGAATTTCCTGGTATGCAGTGCCATGAAACTGGCAATTCTAGGCAAGACTACTTCATTGGCTCCAAAACTACTACAGTTAAATTTACATGAGTTTTAAAACATTTATTTGCTGTTTCAACCTGAAACTATGCTGAAACAAAAACACCTGCAGGAAGATAATTGTGGTCTAGCATTTTAAGTGGACCGGGGAGATTTGGTCTTTACAAGTACTGACCAACAGTAGTTGGTCTTTACTCTTTGAAGTATTAAGGCACTGCAAATAATTTCCAGTTTTCAACATTTTCAAGGAAGCTCAAAGTACTGCTGAGGGAGGGGAGATTTGTATGGCTCTGAAAATATAGGTTTTGAACATGTAATAAAGATTGCTAGACACAAATCAGGAAATTATTATTGATAGGATTAATCTTTTGAAGGGAAGACATCTTGAAAAATTGGGAATCTATTTTACTACCTTGAAAACTTTTGAAAAGTTTGGTTGAAGGCAGGTGTTTTTAAAAGCAGCTCAGTCTGTACAGATGATGTTCAGATGATGTTCAGGCTGCCTAAAGCCTGGTTCATACTTTCTGCGAATGCAAAATTAGTTTTTACCTCACATCCCTGTTTTGGCTGCGAATGCTTCCCAAGAGTTGAACAAATTTCAACTTAAAAAAAGGAAATTTGCATCAGGATGTTGCGAATTATTTGTTGCGACTGATTATCTGGGCTTTATACATCAATGATGAATGGTATAATCAGGACTGGAATGGCTTTGTTCTTGAGTATTATTATTGTGAACATTTCTTGAAGATTGCACTTTTATTGCGTTGACTTTTTTTAAATATTAATTTCCTTTGTTTGTTGTGAAATCATCCTTTTTATTTTGAGTTGGTCTGTATGTGTCAGCATTGTAATAATAATGCAGTGCAGAAAGCAATGCAATGGCAGCAGAAGAGGATTTCAAAAATTTAGAAAACAATAATTACTTCTGGCCGGGCTCATGTCTAAGCGGTCTACAGAAGCAAGTCAAGTGTGTTCTAGTCCCGTACTTGACAATAGTGCTTTCTGTACTGCTTTGAAAGTGTTTGAAACTTTGGGCAACCCCTAAAGTAAAACATTTTTGGCAAACATTTTAAGGAGTAAATTTACTTAGTTAGTTCATTTTGTTTTAGTTTAATCTTTAATCGTTGTTTCTATTGTCTTTTTTATTTAAGTTGTATGCTTTGCAGCTGTTCAATATTTTGATATGAATGTATAAAGATGTAGTATTTTAGAAGGTATATTTATGTTATTAAAACACAACATTTAATTATTTTAATTTAATCTGGTTATGTAAACTGATGACCTCACTTTCTTTGTTCTCCCGAACATAGACTTATGTGCACAAAATTAATGAAGGCTGTGTCCAATTTGTGAAAATATTTTGATTCTTTTTTTTCAGAGTCTCTTGGTTCTTATTGTTCTGGGTGTAATTCAATCATTTTTTATCGTTCCCCTGTATTGTCATGTCATTTGAGTATTTTCATGTGCATTTTGTTTTGCTTTACTTTGTCTTTAAAAGTTCACACACACACCACACTCTCATTGTCGACCTGTAAATCAAGAACTTGGTTCTTTGTAGTGGCATCACCATTTGTTTTGTACATAACAGCGTCTCTTGAGTCAGTTCTCGCTCTGCCAAAACACTTCAACCTTTTTTCTTAAAGTCCTCGTTTTGATCGGGTAGACAACCCCGCATGCATGTTTGTCAACCCAGTCAATCAAGGACTTCTCTACTTTCTCTAATTGTTTGGACACAGTTGGGTTTTCTTTTGGCAAAGTCTCCACTAGTTTTGTACCTGCAAGCAAAGTGAGGATGGTATGGCCCTGTAAAAAAAAAAAACCTTTTGTTAAAATTCTCAAACAACATCCAAAGCCATTCAAGCCTAATTGTATAATGCAGTGCTACTGATATGATTGATATAAGCTTACAAACTGAGACATGTGATTGTCATGGGAAAACTTGAAGCCTTGCTTCCTTTACACGGTGCAAAGATTCAATCCACTCAACAGCTACCTTGAAAAACAAGAATGTTTCTCTCAAAAGTACATTTTCTAAGATAAATTGATAATTGATGTCATGGTTAAGTTGAATATTGGAATTTCTATACATTGTATTTTTAAGTTGTCTTTTATTTTTGTTCTTATATTCTCAGATAATGACCACTATGAGGAGATGCATTATACTTCCTGTACCAATAACATGAACCTTCAGCCAGTTCAGGTCAAGCTGCTATGTGGTGCTGATCTATTAGAGTCATTCGCTGTACCTGGACTATGGAAAGACGAAGATGTAAGAGTCTCAACTAAATGTTAATTTATTCTGGTTGTGAAGCCAAGGACTCTAAGAAAAACAAACTGAACCGCTGTATAGCCAATAATCTTATCGGTAGAATAAAAGGAAGGAAGTTTAAGTTTTTTATATGGGAGGTAAACCCCAGATAATTATTCCATGGAAAACCCACACGGTCAAGTAGAGACTGACAACCCAATCCACAAAGTGACCTGGCATGATTCTAACCTTGAGTCCTAGAGGTGGAAGTTGAGGAAAGAAACTACCTCCAGAACCCGACAACCTGGCTGGTATTGTCTTTCAATGACAACCACAGCCATAATTTTGCTATCAGATGTTAAAAATTAGGTACAAACCCAACTCTCCTGGAAAATTTTATTTTCATGAATATTGATATAATTGTTTCAAACACTGTGGCCAAAAAAATTACCTACAATGTATGTATAATGAACCAAACAAGATCATGATGCATGTAGTACTTGTAGATTTCCATCAAATTAGACTTTGTGTAATTTTTCTTTGAATGTTTTCTTTGTACCCAGATTACTGAAATCGTTAAGAAATACGGACTAGTTGTAATCACTAGATCTGATTCCAATCCACAAAAGTTCATCTATGAGTCTGATGTGCTCTACAGATACCAGGTAAACTGTTTCTAAATTATTACCCTAAATAAGAGTTCGGTAGTGTTCTCTTCAGTCCTGACTGGTACTGAGTGGTACCCATCTGGGGGCACCCTGTATTAAAGCCCGCTTGAAAGGAACACAAAGGTCGATTGTGAAGGGTTCATTGGGGCGTGCTAAACACAAGCATTCCTTGGGGAGTATCAAGAAAAAACACAGTTAATAATAACAAGTTCTTATACAGCGCATTTCACAATAACCGTCTCAATGCGCTGTACATTAAATTAAGTTGAATGCATTTGCACCCTTCATGTGCTGGAGTACATGTACACCTGACCTAAGTTGGAGTATACTCTTACTCAAGTGTCACAGCAGAGTGCCACACTCGAATATATCAAATTAATATCAAAAGAACTCATGAGAAATCCAAACGGAAGGAAAAAAGCATATTATGATGAGTGTCATCGTCCCACTTTGCAAAGCAACTTGTCTCCCAGTGGCTGCAATGCATGGGGATTTTCAGTCTGTATTAATAGAGACCCCACATTGATCTGCAAGAAACAAAAATGATATTTACAGAGCTTGAGCACCCAATCTGATCGGATTTCTTCAGATAATCGTGAAATATTTTGTATTTTTAAAGGAACACGTTGCCTTGGATCGGTCGAGTTGGTCTTTGAAAAGCATTTGTAACCGTTTTTAATAAAATGCATATGGGTAGAAAGATGTTTTAAAAGTAGAATACAATGATCCGCATCGAAATTGAATGGATTTCCTTATACCTCGTCGACTAACACGGTCAGCCATTTATGGATTTTTGACTCCCATAAATGGCCGACCAGGTTAGTTCGCCAAATAAAAGGACAACCGTGCAATTTCGAGGCAAATTTGTATGGATCATTGTATTCTACGTTTAAAACATCTTTCTACCCATATGCATTTTATAACAAACGGTTATAAATGCTTTTTATAGACCAACTCGTCCGATCCAAGGCAATGTGTTCCTTTAATCAAATACTAATGTCCATCACTATCATACAACCATGGGTCTATTGTTTCCTCCATTGACAATTTGCACTCGGTAAAATGCGTCACAAATCTGTATTATATTAAAAAAAAGTACTTTGATATTTAAGAAATGCCCTTTCCCCATAAGTAGACCTATTCAAGCATCTGATAATCTCTTTGGTAAATAGCCAAGCACGTCATTCAAGTTACCAAGCTCAAGTGTTTACAGCGTCCCCCTGGGTAGGTGCTTGGTTTGGACTATAAAGACCATCAGGTCATGCTCAAAGCTGAGACCCTTAGATTTGAAAATCTTGTAAAAACAGTTGCCCCAAGCAATAAGCTTAGACGATTTGTTTGCGTCATGTTTTTTCTCACTCTTTTTGTGTATATCTTTTTTTCTCTTGTCGCCTAGTCTGTACTTAGTCCAGTGGTATTAAGCCTTACAGGGTAAGACTTATTACCACTCAGAGTTATATACATGAAGAGCACGTCTAGGTTACATATCACACTTTGGTACGGTACATGTAGTATGTATTATCTTGACCACTTGTGGTTCTGCAGTTTAGCAGAAAACATTGCTTCAACAATTCCTCCTCCACTAAAAAAAAGCAACAATGACTAACCGGTACCTGCTAAACAGAACCTTTGTCAGTTAGGCAGTTTGATGAATTGGACTGATATAAGAAGTTGTTTACAGTTCTCCATCACATGGTTTGCAGCTTTTTGGCAGGTAACCTGATGCTACTGAATCTGGGTTTTTTTTGGTGCAAAGGCCTGAAATTTCCCAGAGGCAACAGAGGCAATTGCTTCTTAAAAAAACATTAGTATTTTCCTTTTACTCCCTGCGTTACTAAAAAAAATTGCCTTGCCCTAACAAGCACCAGTTCATAAAACCAGTCTACAACTGCACCTCTTCCCCCTGATCATTACATTCAATGAAATCTGCTACATACTTGAAGTACAAGTCTGCAGAGCAAAGTTCAGGTTTGCAGCAAAACATTCACAACATTTAAACACGGTTCATATTGGATAGAGTTCTTTGCTGTAAACCTAGGAAGTCAAATTGACTATGAGCTTGCCTTGGTGTTGTGTATGAACTGACCATGACTGATAAATGTCCATGAGTGAAGTATCTAATTGGCTGCCTTCACATTCCATTGTACACTTTGAAGCGCAGTTTTGAACCTTGGCTAAATTCTGCTAATATAATCTTTCGTGGTGTGTGGTTTTAATTGTTGACTGGTCTATTTTTGTGGTTTATATTTAAAAAATTATTTAAAAATCTGTTATGCTCTTATTTCTGCCTGTTTGGAGCTATTTACATTTGTACGGCGCATTGGGATCAAGTCATGGATTTAAGGCCCTTTAAAGCTTTATTTATTATTATTATTTATTAATCAGAGTTTTGATATAGCGCTTAATCCCAAGTGTCTCAAAGTGCTCATTAGTTGTGTGACTGGTATGCAGAGCTGTGTTTTAATTATGAGCAAGAGAGTTGCTCTTTACAAGTCTTAATATTAGTGTTTTTATTGATAGTACCTTGTGATTGTTTACAATGTGCTGATGCAATGTGTAGCCAACCATACCAGGAGCGTCTGGGCAAACCCCTTTTCTTTCTGAGAAGTGCACAGGATTCTTTAACAAGCGCATCGCAACACATTATCTTTAGTATGACAGCCTTTAAGGAAAGAAACCATCTAAATATTACTTCAGTTGATACTTAATATTTCTTTCTACTACTTTTTTTTTGCAGAAAAACATTCACATTGTTACTGAATGGATTTTCAACGATATCAGTTCAACAAAAGTCAGGTATGTTAAAGGCAGTGGACACTATTGGTAATTGTCAAAAAATAGCCTTCACAGTTGGTGTATCTCAACATATGCATAAAATTACAAACCTGTGAAAATTTGAGCTCAATCGGTCATTGAACTTGCGAGACAATAATGAAAGAAAAAAAAACACCCTTGCCACACGAAGTTGTGTGCGTTTAGATGGTTGATTTCGAGACCTCAAGTTCTAAACTTGAGGTCTCAAAATCAAATTCGTGAAAAATTACTTCTTTCTCGAAAACTATGGCACTTCAGAGGGAGCCGTTTCTCACAATGTTTTATACCATCAACATCTCCCCATTACTCGTCACCAAGAAAGGTTTTATGCTAATAATTATTTTGAGTAATTACCAATAGTGTCCACTGCCTTTAAATGATTGTGCAATAGTAATTAGTTTGAATTATGCAATATTGCAATTATTGTGCAATAATAATCAGTCTGAGTTATTCGCAACACCGTTTTCAGGTTACATTTATTGAATGGATGGTTTTCTATTTATTTTGCTGGACTGACTTCATTTTAACAGCAGAGGGCAGCAAACCCATAATGGAAAGCAAATTCTAGTGCATTATATTAAAGTATTGAACCCCAGCAACTGTGTAATACATGTACACCATGAAGTAGCTACCCTTTGAATACTCATAACCTTTCTACTGTTTACAGCACATGCAATACATTTATGAGGCAAATTTGATACACAATTGGTGTATACATTATAATGGTTTCAGGTTATTTTTCAAACTATTTTCACCTGAACTCTGTCTAATTGGCTTCAATGTAGTAATTCTTGATTGACTTTGTGTTTATTTCTAGACGTGCTGTAAGTCGCACAGAAAGTATCAGATACATTGTTCCAGATCCTGTTATCCGTTATATTGGTCAGAATAAACTATATCAGATGATTGACAGCGAGAAGGAGAAGGACTAACGAGGAATGCTGCAATCAACCGTAAAGTATACACATTAATCATGCTGGGGCCAGAGTGAGTCTTTAACAACAGAGGGCAGCAAACACATGAACCACTCTCGAGTAGAAACAGGTTTCTTCTTCAAGTCTCAATTCTTTCAGGTCTTCTGTGAGGAAGTCTGAAGTCAAGTTTCAAATTGTTTTAGTCCAATCACGGTTCTTAAAATATTGATAGACTCAAGTTCATCAGTAACTTGAGATAAAACTCTGCCATATTACTCTGGAAAAGAGTCAGTTATTTGCTTGCAGCATTCATTGGAGATAAATAAAGTGGCTTTTAACAATGCTGTACTGAATATATACAAGTAAGATTATCATGGTTTGGTGCTGCTCCTGCATGTAAAATGTAGTTATATCCTCTAAATTAAAATCATTGATCCTAAAGGTATACTACAAAAACTGTTGATTTAATACAAAACTACTTGTTATTCCGACATAAGTTAACAATATTGAAATTGTTTTAAAATATGTTGTAAAGAGTCTTTAACAAACAATACAAGCACACAATTTCTTCAAACTGGTCTTGAATGGACACCCAGGTTTCATAAAGCTGCTTACCAGAAGAAAATACCTGGCAAACGCTCAGCTAAGCAAACATAATAAGGGGACAACATATTGCATGGTAACCCTGATTAGTAAAATTCATTGTTTGGTAAACAGCTCCTTTAACTTGACCCCTGTATCTGAGTGCATGTTAAAACCAAAGTTTAATCGGTCTTTGCATGTGTCCCCTTTAACACAAACCATGTCTTTCCTACTTGTAGCTGTTCAATTTATTGGTTGTGAGAAAAGTCTTCAACAAGCTGTGCAAAATCATTGATAAATTTGTCTCCTCAACTATGTGCAAGTAACTTCTAAGCTCTTCCATGTATCATATAACTAGTGTTAAATGTTAAATATATGTTGTAACAACATTGATTACCTTGATGAAACTACAGGCTGATAATGTGTTTGTAGTATTTGGCTGCAGTCTCCCAAAGTCAAACTAAAACGACACCGCATACTGAATACAAATGTGTTCCTCAGACTCTGACGTAAGAAAACCTTGATGATAAATGTCTAGAATTTCATTCTTGAGAGGGAGACATTACTTTCCCAGACTAAAAGGGCTTCTTTATAAAACAAGTGTTTGTGATGATGTTGAATGGGCATTAGGGTCAAAGACCAGGGCAAGGAAGACACTGGGCAGTCCTATGTGGGATATATCACTTCTCCATCCAGCGACTCTTTTGCATGAAACACTTTTAAAGATAAATTTGCAACAATCCAGTTTTATTATCCTTTATTGGAGGATGACACAAAGACTTGGTTCAGTACTGCCTGTCATGTGATTGTATGGTGAATGGTGTTTTTTCCCCCATATATTTTTTGTCATTCATGGTTTATTAAAATGTTTACTTGCTGTCAGTAAATAACCAGATTTTAAGTGGTAAATCCAATGCAAAAGAAGAGAGTTACATTAAAAATGACGACAGTTATGTACATGCTCTATGTTTAAACAACGATGCAATATAATAATATGCTTAAAGTTATTAATTGTAAAAATGAAATTATATTTGACAAACAAAATGGTCTCTATGGTAAGATAAGGGAAAACTCTTTTCGAGAGTTTGAACTGAAATTGTTCATTACTTATTTGCTGCAAATAACTGGCAATGGTTGTGATGTGAAGATTAATATACAAGCAAACCAACGTCAGGCGTTTCATCTAGTGGGCCAAATTTCATAAGAGAGGTTTCGCTTAGCATCACAAACCAGCCAGAATAGCATCACAAACCAGCCAGAATAGCATGCAATATTCTCTGGGTTTTGTAACTCATACCCATTTGCTGAGCAGATTGTTTCCATAAGTAGCCCTATGAAATTTGGCCTACACAGATGTATCTTCTTCAGATTGATTGTAGAAGTATAAAAGCATGATGGGAAGTCTATTTATAATAGATGTTAAATTTGCATCGGGGATAAAGATTATTAGTTTTGGTTTTTACCCATACACCGATGTGTGTTAGCACTGTATACTCAGTACTTTCCCCGAGTCCTGTGAAACAAAAAAAACGACCCTTGCAATTCTAGAGCAGGTAAAAACCAAAACTAATATTCTTTATCCCCGATGCAAATTTAACATCTATTATATCGTTGCGGTTCCCGCTGCCAAAACATAGGATTCGAACTGCCTCCAGCTACCGGCAACCTCGGGAAGTCTATTGTAAAACTCTCAATTTTCAGATTTGATTTTCTTGGTATGTGGACAGAAATGAAGAACAGTAACTCTCCATAAAATATTGCTTGCATATATCATCTGTACGTTTGCCTCGTTATCTCTAGCCCATTTCATATTTCAAACATACAATAATTGTGCTTAGCAGGTACAGGTTACCAGCCATAATTGATGTGTCAGTCATTTTATAACCGGTGCCCTAATACTGTTTTGCTTAATAAAAATAATTGTTGAGCAGGTTTCTTTTTATGAAGTTGGGCCTGAATGATGCACCGAGTCAATTTTGGAACATAAAACAAACTTTGTGTAAACTTTGCTATGTATGCTTGTACACTCCAAAAGTTATTAGTCTTGTTCAGCCTTGTGAAGGTATGGGGTAAGGCACAAATAGTTTTAAATTACGTGTATAGTAATTTTTCTTGATCGTCTCATTACAAATGAGTAGAATATTTTCTTATTTTCAATGTCTCTGATTTCAAAGACATTTGCTCATCTAAACCTTAATCATAGCACATTATTCCTTGTCATGTTCCCAGGTATGTACTAGCAACAATGAATGAGGATTCTCAATATACAAAAGGGGCTCAGACTGTTTGCCCTTCCAGCTTCTGTATTAGGTCATATCCAAATTAGTGGCTACAGCTACGGCTAACACTGTTGCTAAGGGTGTTACTAAGGATGTCCTATACTTGACTGCATGGTGGCGCAAAAGGTCTAGCCATAGCCGTAGCTGTAGCAGCCACTTCGGAAATAGCCTAAGAATATTGAGTTGAGTAAAAGAAGCTTTATGAGAAAAATTTTGAGTAAATATGTTTAGTTTATTAGAATTACAATTTATTTTTATATCCAGGTCATGTGTATTGTTCACCTACCTTTATTATTTTAACAAGTTAACATTTGTATTAGTGACATGTATTTAATTGTTTTGTAAATTTTATGATTTATTTACTTTAAGTTTAGAAATTGAAGAAAGCAACATCTATAGGTGTTTCAATATTATTGAGCGATATTGTTTTTGATCTGGATATGAAATGCCAGTGTACTTGTAAATGGAAGGCAACGAATCTTTGTAACAACAATTTCAAACCTGTGTGTAAACACAAATTCTACCTTGAACATTCAAACTACCCTAAGTACCTTTTCTTAAATGTTTCATCTCCAGCAACATCAAGGCAGTAATGTCAAATGGAGATACCATTTCTTGAAAGAAATATGTTTAATAATTTATTATTATTGTTGTTTATTTGTGGTTTTGGGGGTATTTTTATGTGTTTTTTTTTTTGTTTTTTTGTTTTTTGTGTGGGGGATATAGTGAGTCTTTAAATTAAATCGTCTTTTCTTTCATGCATAGCGTGATATCAACTTTCTATTTGTGAAGATACCATATATCACAGGAAGTTAGTGGGAGCATTTTAAGTCCTCTTTAACTAGTTTATTTAGTTTGATGTCATGTGGCAATTACTGCTGCACAACACAAATTTCAGCCAACTTTTCCTGTGTGAAATGGTAGTGGTATACAGGGTTTCATTTGTGTGTATGAACATCACCCAGAAAACTGTACAATTACACAGCGTTGCAGCAATAAAGAATTCAGTTTCATTTCCTTTAAATCAAAGAAAAATGTTGAGTTTACTAGCTGTAAAATAATGTAACTATTGTAAACTAATTACAGAGAATAAACACATGTCTATTACATTTAACTGATTGGTTTAAGTGTTATTCTTTTTCAATGTGACATCAGTGATTATTAGAGGGGAGGGCCTTAGTTTTTAATGTTTTGCATAATATACCCCCCTTGCTTATAAAGCTAAAAGCTTAAAACATCGCCCTCACTGAAGTCGATGAAGAGATATCATTGGCTGAGAGCTGTGGGCTAGCACATGAGGTGCGTGTTTCCATTTGTTTACCTCGATAATGGAATTGAGCAAAAATGACAGCTAAAGCAAAGGGGTCTTTATTGACCCCTTGCACGCACGTCACATGCGGCGACTGTGCCACGCTCACCATTGGTGGTCAATAGGTGTACTTGTAAACGCCGCGTTGCCTAAATGCGTACTTAACTGAATAAAGGCACAGTGACATTGCCCACCAATATGGTGCATCCAAGATTAATCTGATGATGAGGTCAGGCAAATTGGGTCAATATGATATTTTTCTATTGCAATGTCACATCTTGGGTTTTTGCCAACCAAGGTTGGAAAGATATGGAAAGCCATAAATGCAAAGCAAGACAAAAACATGTGCAACAGTTTATCATTCAAAATATGTTGAATTTGTTGGAAACAAAGCAACCAATCATGGGATGCATTTTTGTTTTTAAGTCTGAAGAAATATTGGATTTGGTTACAAAATGTTTTGCCAACACTTGACAGTGCATGTCAACCAGTATGGTTTTTTAGTTCAGCATTTGATTGGATGTGGGTGTTTTTCTTACCCAGAAACATCAGGGCCCAATTTCATGGCTCTGCTTTACCGTGGACATCTGCGCTTACGTATCATAGAATTGTGTGCTACAAGGGTTCCGTAAGCACAGAATCCTGTGGTAAGCAGAGCCATGAAATTGAACCCTGCTGACCAAGCTATATAAATAAATCAAGCTCACTTCTCATATCTGACTTGCCAAGACAAACAGGATGTTACAAGTTTCTTGTTCCCTCATAGTCCCAAGCAAATCTTTTAACTAAAGTTCCACAGGCCTCCCTTCCTGATGTTTTTTCGTTAATCTTGGTTTATGGACCATTTTTTGTTGGATTGATTTGAAGCAATTTAGAAGTAAAGTTCTACTTCACACCATTGATAATACTAGTTTGGGCCACTGGGCGACTGTGCACTCTCTTTCTTAAATTAAAAAGTAGTAATGGTGCTAAAATACCTATCTAACCCACACTACCGTCAATGCAGCCTCGGTGGGATTCACCTCTTTGAAAAATGGTTGAGTCCACTTTCTCTGGTTGACTGGTTAGTCGTGACTGTTTCATGAAGGTTTTGCCTAGTCGCATGAAACGGTTAGGAATGCAATGTTTGCGTGCGTAAGTCCGTCTCGGCAAAACACAATGGAAAAGTGATTCACGTCGGAATGTGTGTGTGGCTTGTGTGTTTTGGACATTGGGTGGAGTCGGCTACCTAACTGACGTTATTCGTCTTTCTGCGTTTTGGAAGAAGTTGGTTCTCCAAAATGGCTGACCAATATGAAAGAGATTTGAACAAAAGCCACATCAATCCCTGCATAAAGTACACACTGTTTGTTCTCAACTTTTTATTATGGGTAAGCTCACTCGTCATCATTAACCATGTTAACCTGACTTTGTATTTGTACGTAATACTAAATTGAAAGTTAAATGAAGTGAAATGAAAAACGAAGGTAAAAAACCTACGTTGTTTTTGTGTCATCCTGGCATGGTCATTTTGTGTTCACTGTTGTTGTGTGGACGGTTTGGGTTGCTCATCATTTTCTTCCTTCATGCTCATTCATAGCGAAAGGAAGTTCCACGGTCGACGTCAGAAACATTTCTGTGTCCTGCATGCACTGCCACTATTTAGGAACTGGAACATCTCATTTGAGTAGTTAAAATAGGCCTACTAATTTGTTTCATGTGAAATGAAAAAAGGGAAAAAGTGATGGCAGTGGGAAAAGTTTCCGTATGGCGGCACAACTTTCTCATTTGATATGAAATAATATGTGTATATAGTATCTAATAAGCCTATTCGCTATTGCAGCTGCGCATGTCCGTTACTGCTGACAACGCAATTTGTTTATCTCCCGTGACCATTTCACAATGAACCCGGGTATTGTCAAAAGGTCACGGGAGATAAACAAATTGCGTTGTCAGCAGTAATGGACATGCGCAGCTGCAATAGCGAATAGGCTTATTTACCTCAATGAGATATCCCTCTCTGTAAAAATGAGTGAAAAAGTGGTGGCGCCATACGGAGAGTTATCCTGGCAGTGTTTTCCCAACCCACCCAGTCAGGAATAGTTGGGCGCAAACTTCAAACCTTGCGCAAGCTTCAGTCTCCACTTACCTTAGCGCGCAAACTTGATGGCCTGATTTGTGCACGCAGATATTCCACCTAAATTTCAAGCCTTGCGCAAATTTGGTGCTGTCAAACCATTTGTTTTGGATCCGCTTTGGATAACTTTCCGTATGGGGCAACCACTTTTTCACTCATTTTTACAATTTAAAGGGAAACTCCTTTGAGGTAAACTAGATACTAGGCTATATTATTTCATATCGAATGAAAAAGTGGTGGCCCCATACGGAAACCTTTCCCCATCTTTTGCTGCCTGCCCATTAAAAACTCTCCTGCAACTTTATATTATTTAATAATAATAATAATAATAGCAAAATATGCTTGTGGCTTGAACATACATGTAGCTCCACACGTTCTTCACAATTCAGCTTCTCCACAGCTCAGTTGCATGTATGGATCATTAGCTTCCCAAAAAACAATATTTATAATGGGTTTTTTTCCACTCAGCTATTTTCTATTTGCCTGATCATCATCGGCGTCTGGGCATTGATTGAGAGACAGAATACAATCAACATAACTTCCTACCTAGATGTCTTCACTGAACCTTCTATTGTACTCATCGTGGTCGGTAGTGTCTCATTCATTCTGGGGTTCACAGGATTCCTTGGAGCACTCAGAGAGAACTGCTGCCTTCTTATGTTTGTAAGTATGAGCCAAGGGTTTGATTTCACTCTAGTCCTAAGAGTTATTCAAAACGTAAGGTTAGTCCAACTTGTAAGTTAACTCGAGATAGACTAGTCTAAGCTCTTTGTGAAATCCACCTCTGGCCTAGATATTATTCTTTGCCAGGGCAAGGCTATTTTCATTTTGCAAAGGCCCTTTTATTTAAAGAAAATCTATGAGAACCTTTTGAAGGGGCCTGAAGATCAGGAACAAGGGCAACAGAGGCCATTTGTGGCCTCAAGTCGAGGCCTCATGTAATAACCCACAAAGGAAATTGATTGGCCTGTGAGCCAACAAACAGGATTTTTTGTAGGATTATATTTTTTAAAAATCTGTCAATGTTTTGAACGGACAACTTTTTAAGAGAACCATTCACTAAAAATTATAGTTGAGTGAGCTCTTAATAATAATAATAATAATAATAATAATAATAATAATAATAATAATAATAATAATAATAATAATAATAATAATAATAATAATAATAATAATAATAATAATAATAATAATAATAATAATAATAATAATAATAATAATAATAATAATAATAATAATAATAATAATAATAATAATAATAATAATAATAACGACAACGACAACGACAACGACAACGACAACGACAACGACAACGACAACGACAACGACAACGACAACGACAACGACAACGACAACGACAACGACAACGACAACGACAACGACAACGACAACGACAACGACAACGACAACGACAACGACAACGACAACGACAACGACAACGACAACGACAACGACAACGACAACGACAACGACAACGACAACGACAACGACAACGACAACGACAACGACAACGACAACGACAACGACAACGACAACGACAACGACAACGACAACGACAACGACAACGACAACGACAACGACAACGACAACGACAACGACAACGACAACGACAACGACAACGACAACGACAACGACAACGACAACGACAACGACAACGACAACGACAACGACAACGACAACGACAACGACAACGACAACGACAACGACAACGACAACGACAACGACAACGACAACGACAACGACAACGACAACGACAACGACAACGACAACGACAACGACAACGACAACGACAACGACAACGACAACGACAACGACAACGACAACGACAACGACAACGACAACGACAACGACAACGACAACGACAACGACAACGACAACGACAACGACAACGACAACGACAACGACAACGACAACGACAACGACAACGACAACGACAACGACAACGACAACGACAACGACAACGACAACGACAACGACAACGACAACGACAACGACAACGACAACGACAACGACAACGACAACGACAACGACAACGACAACGACAACGACAACGACAACGACAACGACAACGACAACGACAACGACAACGACAACGACAACGACAACGACAACGACAACGACAACGACAACGACAACGACAACGACAACGACAACGACAACGACAACGACAACGACAACGACAACGACAACGACAACGACAACGACAACGACAACGACAACGACAACGACAACGACAACGACAACGACAACGACAACGACAACGACAACGACAACGACAACGACAACGACAACGACAACGACAACGACAACGACAACGACAACGACAACGACAACGACAACGACAACGACAACGACAACGACAACGACAACGACAACGACAACGATAAAATAATAAAATAATAAAATAATAAAATAATAAAATAATAAAATAATAAAATAATAAAATAATAAAATAATAAAATAATAAAATAATAAAATAATAAAATAATAAAATAATAAAATAATAAAATAATAAAATAATAAAATAATAAAATAATAAAATAATAAAATAATAAAATAATAAAATAATAAAATAATAAAATAATAAAATAATAAAATAATAAAATAATAAAATAATAAAATAATAAAATAATAAAATAATAAAATAATAAAATAATAAAATAATAAAATAATAAAATAATAAAATAATAAAATAATAAAATAATAAAATAATAAAATAATAAAATAATAAAATAATAAAATAATAAAATAATAAAATAATAAAATAATAAAATAATAAAATAATAAAATAATAAAATAATAAAATAATAAAATAATAAAATAATAAAATAATAAAATAATAAAATAATAAAATAATAAAATAATAAAATAATAAAATAATAAAATAATAAAATAATAAAATAATAAAATAATAAAATAATAAAATAATAAAATAATAAAATAATAAAATAATAAAATAATAAAATAATAAAATAATAAAATAATAAAATAATAAAATAATAAAATAATAAAATAATAAAATAATAAAATAATAAAATAATAAAATAATAAAATAATAAAATAATAAAATAATAAAATAATAAAATAATAAAATAATAAAATAATAAAATAATAAAATAATAAAATAATAAAATAATAAAATAATAAAATAATAAAATAATAAAATAATAAAATAATAAAATAATAAAATAATAAAATAATAAAATAATAAAATAATAAAATAATAAAATAATAAAATAATAAAATAATAAAATAATAAAATAATAAAATAATAAAATAATAAAATAATAAAATAATAAAATAATAAAATAATAAAATAATAAAATAATAAAATAATAAAATAATAAAATAATAAAATAATAAAATAATAAAATAATAAAATAATAAAATAATAAAATAATAAAATAATAAAATAATAAAATAATAAAATAATAAAATAATAAAATAATAAAATAATAAAATAATAAAATAATAAAATAATAAAATAATAAAATAATAAAATAATAAAATAATAAAATAATAAAATAATAAAATAATAAAATAATAAAATAATAAAATAATAAAATAATAAAATAATAAAATAATAAAATAATAAAATAATAAAATAATAAAATAATAAAATAATAAAATAATAAAATAATAAAATAATAAAATAATAAAATAATAAAATAATAAAATAATAAAATAATAAAATAATAAAATAATAAAATAATAAAATAATAAAATAATAAAATAATAAAATAATAAAATAATAAAATAATAAAATAATAAAATAATAAAATAATAAAATAATAAAATAATAAAATAATAAAATAATAAAATAATAAAATAATAAAATAATAAAATAATAAAATAATAAAATAATAAAATAATAAAATAATAAAATAATAAAATAATAAAATAATAAAATAATAAAATAATAAAATAATAAAATAATAAAATAATAAAATAATAAAATAATAAAATAATAAAATAATAAAATAATAAAATAATAAAATAATAAAATAATAAAATAATAAAATAATAAAATAATAAAATAATAAAATAATAAAATAATAAAATAATAAAATAATAAAATAATAAAATAATAAAATAATAAAATAATAAAATAATAAAATAATAAAATAATAAAATAATAAAATAATAAAATAATAAAATAATAAAATAATAAAATAATAAAATAATAAAATAATAAAATAATAAAATAATAAAATAATAAAATAATAAAATAATAAAATAATAAAATAATAAAATAATAAAATAATAAAATAATAAAATAATAAAATAATAAAATAATAAAATAATAAAATAATAAAATAATAAAATAATAAAATAATAAAATAATAAAATAATAAAATAATAAAATAATAAAATAATAAAATAATAAAATAATAAAATAATAAAATAATAAAATAATAAAATAATAAAATAATAAAATAATAAAATAATAAAATAATAAAATAATAAAATAATAAAATAATAAAATAATAAAATAATAAAATAATAAAATAATAAAATAATAAAATAATAAAATAATAAAATAATAAAATAATAAAATAATAAAATAATAAAATAATAAAATAATAAAATAATAAAATAATAAAATAATAAAATAATAAAATAATAAAATAATAAAATAATAAAATAATAAAATAATAAAATAATAAAATAATAAAATAATAAAATAATAAAATAATAAAATAATAAAATAATAAAATAATAAAATAATAAAATAATAAAATAATAAAATAATAAAATAATAAAATAATAAAATAATAAAATAATACGGACATTTATATTGCGCAGATACCTATATAAATATACTCCACTGTGCATTACATGGAATACAAAAAAATGCAGAAAAAAAAAATGAAAAAAAAAATACACAAACATAGCAAGAATGAATTAAACGGGTGAAGTAAACAAATGGGTTTTTAACTTAGATTTAAATAAATCAAGTGAAGAAGACTGTCTAGTGCAAGGTGGGAGATTATTCCACAGATTTGGAGCGGCATAGAGAAATGGCCGATCACCTAAAGTTACCTAGATTTCCTAGATGGGTGAGATAACAATGTGGAATCTTGAGAACTCCTGAGACGGTAGGTTGATTGAGAGTGAGAGAGGGATTAAAATCAGATTAACACAATCAATCAGACAGTCCAACCAAAACACAAAGATTCTTAAAGTCTGACAACGTTTGGGAAGTCGTTGACCTTTCGTAATATTGAGGCCTGGTTTTTACTACAAAGAGACACACACACACTCTAGATTTGATTGTCATGTAACAAATTTCTGATTTGTTCCTGTAGTTTTACCTGTTTATGCTGCTCATCTTCATTCTGGAGGTAGTCGCCGGAATCCTAGCCTTTGTATACAGTGACCAGGTAAGTCAAATAGACACTCAATCCCCCCCCCCCTCCACCTGAAATGTCTGTGTAGTAACAAATATAATATGAATTTCACCAGAGGGCTAGGCCTTTTTTATTTTGCAAAGGGAACTTCCATTGGAAAATCGTTATTAAGTCTAGGGGCATTTTTTGATGGGCACCAAGGGTAAGTGCAAGCCCACGAAGACCATTGCCTCTGTGTAGTACTAGGCCTTCAAAACACGCGCTTCCATAAATTTTGGCAACTTATTTTTTCAAGATTTAGAGAAAGAGAAAAAACACTAGCAGCGCAAACATCTCCTGCTCTAATGATAAGCAGAAAGGGTACAGGCTCGGGATGTAGCAGATATACCATTACATTCAAAAAGAGCTGGCGTAGGAGCCATGTCATTGTAGGCTTTACATTGGACACTTGAACATTCCTATATTTCCTTTTGGTGTCAGAGAACATCAGTAATATTCGCAGATTTCAAAATTATCCCTCCTCACCATTTTTAACACTTTTTTTCACCGAACTCAGGTAAGTATTGAGTATACAGTGCTAACACACATCGGTGTTTATGGGTAAAAACCAAAATGAATATTTTTTTCCCGATGCAAATTTAACATCTATTAAATATTTAAAGCTAGTGCATGTCATTAACTATGAAAGCTTTCTCCAGAAGACGATCAGAGCATACTGATCGAAACGTCGAGTTGGAACCAGTGGTTCTTTTCAGAACCACCCCAACTCATTTAGTGATAGTCATTACCCGGTATATGGTGTTATCCCAAACCTTTCCATGTTATTTCCACCATGCAAAGTTTCAAATCTTACTTATCTACTGTTTTATTAACATTTTAAAGCACGTTGACAAGTTTGTTTACACAGTCCTTTCCATTGTTTCTGCTTGTAACTTGTAACTTCTCAATAATCCATGTTTTCCTGTTGCCAATTTCCTGCTCAGTTTAAGAGTACAGTGGAGGAAATAGTGGATAGATCCATTGTGCAATACAGAGTAGATGGAGACCTCACAAACCTGATTGATTTCGCTCAAAGAGAGGTGAGAAAACAAACATTTGAACACTAACAATTCTTTTATATCTTACCTAAAAAATATTTTCAAATTAATCATTGTCAAGTTTGTTTATTATTCTACATTTTAGTGTTGTGTCTGTACTGTTAAGATCAAGGCCAATTTTATTTTCCTGAGTGTGGAAAAATATAGTTTTTATCTTATCTTATCTTTATATTGATACTGTATCAGGGATGAAGAATATTTGTTTGTTTATACGCTCAGTAAACTGAGTGTACAGTTTGAGTACAGCTAAGCCCACAATCAATATTGCTAAGCATAAAGAAGTAACCAGCCAAAATACAGTTAGAGTAAAGGCACTAGACATCTTTAGCAAAAGTCAAAGGCCAGTATTCTCACGAGTATCCCAACATACTGTATGGAGAAAATACAAAATCTGTGAAAAGTTGGACTCAATTGGTCACTGAAGTTGCAAGAGTATAATGAAAGAAAAAACACCCTTGTTGCACAAAACATTCAGATGTCTGATAAAAGGCTTCAGGCCTCAAGTATATATTCAATTATATTCAGCTACCTCTTTCTCGTTACTTAAGAGGGAGTGGGTTTTTACAACGTTTCATTCTATCAACAGCTCTCCATTGCTTATTTCCAAGATAGTTTTTTATGCTAAATATTATTTTGAGTACCGGTAATTACCAGTAGTGTCCAGTGCCTTAAATAAGGGAATAAAAGGGTAGCGACGAGTTCTTACACGGCAGGGTCGAATTGTCGCCTTTATCGCACGGCAACGACCCTGCAAAGTTTTAAGCAGACGTGTAAAAACGAGTCACTACTCTTATTTCCATTCATAAAAGTCCTTTTGTTAAAAACGTTAATAAAATACAATTACGGACACTTTGACAGTTGAAAATTTGAGGTTTGAAGTATTTTTTTCAAAAACTTTTTGAAGAAAATGTTGCGCATGGGTTTTATGTTTGCACGCACGTGCTTAAAAAAACATTATGCGCTGTTACATAGCTTTGAATTGCGTGTTCCGCAAGATAAACTTGCGCCCCGACACGCAGAAGCCAGCCGGTTATAAACACTGGTCATTATCAACCGTTTAAACTTCCCCATGTGACGCACTCTCCACCAATAGGAGTAGAGAAACTGTCTGGGGTATTTATGAATTATGAATCATTGTTACTTTAATCTTCCAACTAAGAGTTTATTTGTTTGTTTTATTCAGATAGGGTGTTGCGGTGGCGATAATACATATAGGGATTGGAGTCAGAACCGCTACTTCAACTGCTCTGACACTAACCCTAGCAGTGAGAGATGTGGGGTGCCTTACTCCTGCTGTCGTCCAGCACAAGTTTCTTCAGCAGGAGAGGACCCTAATATTATCAACACACAGTGTGGATTCAATGTTCAGGACCAGGTAATTGTACTCAGATTAAAGAGTTTGGCTGCTTTTTGTACGACACAAAACACAAAAGTCCACAGGTGTCATTAAACTTACACAATTTAAAGGCAGTGGACACTATTGGTAGTTACTCAAAATAGTTATTAGCATAAAACCTTACTTGGTAAAGAGTAATGGGGAGAGCTTGATAGTATAAAACATTCTGAGAAATGGTTAGTCTTTGACAATTACCAATAGTGTCCACTGTCTTTAAAGATATGATAGAAAGCTTCCCTTAAAATGTTACTTGCTGAGGTCCTGTAGTTTTTGAGAAATGAGTTATAAGAAACAATTTCACAAAAATAATGTTCGCCTCAGTGAGACTCTCCTGTAAAACTTACTCTGTGATTTTCACTTATTTTCTCAAAGCGTGTTGACTAATGAAGCTGAAATTTCTACTGGAAAAATATAACACATACAGTCTTCATTCACGTTGAGAAGGGATTGTAGTCCTGTTTGGATGACGATTCATCAGATAGACGAGTAACTCGTCCTAATGTAGGATAAATCTTAAGGTCTGCATGCTACAGTGCAGGGTTGGGACTCGTCCTAAGTCCTAAGATTAGTCTTAAGTTAGGAAGAGTTTTGTGAAATCGACGGCTGACCCTACAGCTGTTTTGTAAACATTTGACATCATCGATGACATGTTCTATAGAGAAGTTTACAGAAGTTGAGACTTTATGGGGTTGCATGTATGGACCAAGAGGACACTGTTATACATTTTTGTATCGCAGGAACCCCCTTGAATTTAGTACAACACAAACTTTACAATAATATAGAGAGAAAACAAAATCATTCATGAACTAACTACACAAATCACCCACCAAATTGAATGTCATTACGGTTTTCTGTGTCAGGAGATTTGATATTACAAACTGGTATTTATCTTTGAGTCTGAATTTGATAGTAAGTCCATAACACTTTTATTCCATGTTTTAGGCACGAACAAATGTAACTACCAGAATCTACGTGGTTGGATGCGTGGACGAATTCCTGAACTATGTGAATCAAAAGGCTTATATTGTTGGCTTGACTGTGTTTGGAGTTGCTGCTGTTCAGGTGAGTCAAAGTAAATGTTGTTTGAACAAATAAAAGCCCCCAAACCAGCTGCCTGTAGCAGTATTTATGTTTTAGTCATAGTTTTAATAAACAACCTTAACCTACCCATTATAATTATTATAATTATTTATTGGTTCGATACAAACAAACCAAAGTTACAAAAGATTGTCCCAAATTATCAAGCTTCCATCCCACATCCTTGTGGACACACCCAGGTCCATAAATCAGCCCTGTGGTATGTAAACCCAATACCCCAATGGACCTTTACTTGACCATCACCATGAACTGGTCAGGGACCAAGCTTTCCCAATCCCCTATATAGCGTCCTTAGTTTCTTCTTGGATTTTTCTTCTCTGTTCTGGTTTGCTCGGTGTAACATATTTGTACACTGTGGCCCGATCCAGTTTTATCCTTTACTTGTACTCCTTTGAACTCCGGTTTTTATTAAGGAGTAATCTTCTAAAAAATTAAATCGAAGCCAAATCAAAGGAGCGCCTCTGCTATATACTGTGTATGAATTAAGGCCCAGAGACCAGGGGTAATAGTGTTGGAAGCGCATTGAGAAGCTCTTCGGGTGTTAAAAGCGCTATATAAAAACTGGTGATTGTTATTATTATTATTATATAAATTCTTCTTTCTTCTTGTTACACCATAACTATGAGTTATAACAACATTGTATTAAAGGGAGACTTCAAGCATGAATTCCAGTACCCTTTGTCCTTCCTTGTACACTCCTTGTACTTGTACCACCGTTGATGACATACCACCCTAACTATTGTGGTCGAGTTATCATGTCAACTATCACACCAAAATGCCTTTTCTATAATGAACTACTCAGCCCTCCACTCCCATGTCATTGAACAAATTATGAGATAAAGTAGTAAGGTTTGTTGTTATCAGGAGTAACTTATAATTGTGTTTGTTTCCTCGACAGCTGTTGGTCATGTTCCTGGCTTTCTTACTTTGCAGACAAATTGAGCTTGAGTGCAGTCGCTATCATGAGTGCAAGAAACGTGGCGTGAACAATTTCGCTTAAAGGGCTGGGTACTTTTTGTAACACAAAACACAATGTCCACAGATTTACATTAAACTTCAACAGTGAGAAGATAATGATAGTAGAAAGCTTCCCTTGAAGTATTACTTGCTGAGGTGCTGTACTTTTTGAGAAATGAGTACAACAATGTCACAAAAGTGATTTGAGTCTGTTTGGGCATGTAAACATATTAACCAGTTATTGTTTAGGCCTATACATGCAAAAATAATTGTTGTCTCACTGAGACGAAAGTTATCTTTGTGACTTGTTTTACTCATTTCTCGAAACCTCTGCACCTCAGCAAGTAATATTTGAAGGGAAGCGTTCTACCATTATTATCTTCAAAGTTTAATGTAAATCTGTGAACATTATGTTTTGTATTACAAAAAGTACCCAAGGTAATGACTATTCAACGACTATTATTTGCTTTCAACGTTTGAAGTTTTAAATTTCCATACATGCCGTCTTGTCAGTTTAATCATTAGCCCTTAAAAACTGTATGGATGTTGCTATGGCTAAAAGCAAACAAATTTACTTCTCACTGAACTCGTGTAACTGCACATGAGGCATATAAGAATTCTCAAAAATTAATAATCTGATAGTTTTTCAACTTCAAAATCTGGACTCGAGTAAACCGCTTGTTGTACAGTGGTGTTTTCTAGATTACATATCTTATGATTGTGGCTATAACTGAGAAAAGAAAAAAGAAAATCTCAGATAAGAAAATTGTTGGATTTCAAATTAGGATGTACGAATGGGTTGTCATTGTTTTTAGGAACTGGGAATTTTATTCTGGTTTTTAAAACAAATATGTCGGCATAATAATTTTAATGTATTTTTTCCAAGGGGAATGATAGTCATATATAGTACATGTAATCCTAAGTTTTGATTCATTTAGTATTTCAGATAAATGTAATGTTGCGTTACCATATGTCTTTCACTGTATAAATTGTAACAATTTACAGTACTTTTTATAAAGTGTACTTTTTTAGATTTCAGATACTTTTATTCTGGTGTTATCTTTAGTGTTCTTTTATTCCGAGCTGTGTGTTTGGTAGAATGATTTTCATTTGAAAGTTTTCCGATTTGGTAAGATAGCTTTGGCCACTGACTTCTTGGAGCTACTGACACAGAAACTTGCTGATGTCATAGGGATAGGAAGCTAGTGACAGCAATCCTCCTGATGGAAGTTTCCTGTGATGTATTTTCTTGGAAATTGACATTGGGAATTAAAATATGTGTGCTACATATTATCGCTGTAAATAGGTTTGCCCAGCCAATTTCAGCCAAAATTAACTCAATTTCATTTGACACAAAATTTAATTGACACCCATGCAAATTCCTGCATTTTCTTCTAACCCAGTCTAACTAGGGTTTCTTATTAGCTATCAATTTCGTTTTTGTGAACACATAATTTCTTTCTTCTCATTCAGATTCCTTTCAGGTATTCTATTTCATCCATAGGCATTTGTGAATGCTTAACTGGTGAAATTTAAATGTTCAACAAATTAAATGAGCCGAGTGTTAAACTGAATTGTTTTTTGTTGTAATTGACCGGGAAAACCTTAAGATTAATGTGCTATCAGTGATAAGAGTACATTAACGGTACATGAATCTTGATTAAAAAAGTTGAAGTTAACAAAATCAAAGTAGACTGGAAACAAATAACGCTTGCAGTAATATTAGGCCTTAATTGCTCTTTGTGCACATTCCTGTTTAAAGACAATGGACACTATTGGTAATTGTCAAAGACCAGTCTTCTCACTTGGTGTATCTCAACATAAGCACAAAAATAACAAACCTGTGAAAGTTTGAGCTCAATTGGTCGTTAAAGTTGCGAGATAATAATGAAAGAAAAAAACACCCATGTCACGTGAAGTTGTGTGCTTTCAGATGCTTGATTTCGAGACCTCAAAATCTAATTCCTAGGTCTCAAAATCAAATTCGTTGAAAATTACTTCTTTCTCGAAAACTACATCACTTCAGAGGGAGCCATTTCTCACAATGATTTACACTATCAACCTCTCCCCATTACTCGTTACCAAGTAAGTTTTTATGCTAATAATTATTTTGAGTAATTACCAATAGTGTCCACTGCCTGTTAAGGTTTTTACAATTACATGTAGTAGGCACCTTAAAAACAATATTCCTTTGAACGCATTCCTAAAACAAAGTCTTTCTTAAAGTATTTGGGGTATTGTGGTTCTATACAAATATAATAACAATCATTAGGGTATATTGTGTATATAATTGGGGTGATTTTATAAATGTAAATTTGCTATAATTTTTTCTCTGTGTTAAGTTTAATTATCATTCACCAAAAGAAATGATGTGTCAGTAATATTATTATTTTTGTGTCAGTTTCGATAGCAAGCAATACTACATATTCAAAAAACTTGTTGAAATCTCCCAGTATCTAAAAAAAAAAAAAAAAAATATCTGATGGTTTTCACTCTTTTCATATCTGGGCTTAGTTATTAATTACTCCCAAATAACTTGCATCTATCTCAGATAAAGAGCCATATAAAGTACTTAGGATCAAAGTAGGGATAATGGTCAGGCCTAACATTCATGAAAGACCACCAAAGGTGATATTGGATTGGACAATATCTCAAGACCTAAAAGCTAAACTTTTATAACAAAACTTTTTCAGCACCACTAAAAAAATTCAAGAGGTTTGAAGTTTTTACTTTGTGGTGTGTATTCATATGGTACAGTAACCAAAGAATTGATGGATTCGGGTTAATTGGTGTAATTTATTAACATGTGTAATGTCTCGATCCTGACAAAGTATGGAAGCAGCATTAGAGAACAAATCTACAGTTTAGTTCATAAATAAATAAAGCAATGCAAACCACAATTTGTTTTGTCACGTCTTTCTAGTTTATTCAAATGAACATTTTGAACCTTCAAGATAGGTATAACTACAAAAGTTTCAGTATAAATTGCAGTTCAAGTAAAAAAAACTCAACTGCTCCCACCCAAAACACACACAAACAAACAAAACAAACAAAATACAAATCAAGAATATTGTTGTTTTTAGATAATAACAGTGCCATGTTTTCAGCAAACACTTCAGTAAGAAAAAGCAGAGGGATTGGTCAACACCAAAAAAAATTGTTTTTTTGCTGTTCAGAACTATTGGACACTTAAGTTATCTACCACAAACTACACATTTCTGAACTACATCGTACACCAAACTAAAGCTTCAATTTGAATCTGGGCACAGGTCATACAGCTTGTCATTAGAGGAAAATTACAATTAAAAACATTCTGATGAAGTGGACAAATTTGCATATATTGTGGACGAGGCTTAATACTATCATTTAGAACCTTGCTCTATACGTAAATAGAATCAACAAAAGAAAGCATTTATCATCAGTAAATTACCCATGCAGAACTCAAATAAATGGCTCATTTGGGTAATAATAGCACTCCGCAATAATGGCGTCACTTTTGCTTAAAATAAACAGATGTCAGCTGGCATCACTTTTGCTCCAAATCACCAGATGTTGCACAAACTTGTCAGCTCACAAGACCATTACATCAGTTCGCTAGACTTCAGTAGCAGTCACAGTCAGTACAAAGCGTGGCCATGTATGCGTGCACAGTATACTGATCAGTCACAGTCAGTACAAAGCGTGGCCATGTATGCGTGCACAGTATACTGATCAGTCACAGTCAGTACAAAGCATGGCCATGTATGCGTGCACAGTATACTGATCAGTCACAGTCAGTACAAAGCGTGGCCATGTATGCGTGCACAGTATACTGATCAGTCACAGTCAGTACAAAGCGTGGCCATGTATGCGTGCACAGTATACTGATCAGTCGCAGTCAGTACAAAGCATGGCCATGTATGCGTGCACAGTATACTGATCAGTCGCAGTCAGTACAAAGCGTGGCCATGTATGCGTGCACAGTATACTGATCAGTCACAGTCAGTACAAAGAGTGGCCATGTATGCGTGCACAGTATACTGATCAGTCACAGTCAGTACAAAGCGTGGCCATGTATGCGTGCACAGTATACTGATCAGTCACAGTCAGTACAAAGCGTGGCCATGTATGCGTGCGCAGTATACTGATCAGTCACAGTCAGTACAAAGCATGGCCATGTATGCGTGCACAGTATACTGATCAGTCACAGTCAGTACAAAGCATGGCCATGTATGCGTGCACAGTATACTGATCAGTCACAGTCAGTACAAAGCATGGCCATGTATGCGTGCACAGTATACTGATCAGTCACAGTCAGTACAAAGCATGGCCATGTATGCGTGCACAGTATACTGATCAGTCACAGTCAGTACAAAGCATGGCCATGTATGCGTGCACAGTATACTGATCAGTCACAGTCAGTACAAAGCGTGGCCATGTATGCGTGCACAGTATACTGATCAGTCACAGTCAGTACAAAGCGTGGCCATGTATGCGTGCACAGTATACTGATCAGTCGCAGTCAGTACAAAGCATGGCCATGTATGCGTGCACAGTATACTGATCAGTCGCAGTCAGTACAAAGCATGGCCATGTATGCGTGCACAGTATACTGATCAGTCGCAGTCAGTACAAAGCGTGGCCATGTATGCGTGCACAGTATACTGATCAGTCACAGTCAGTATAAAGCGTGGCCATGTATGCGTGCACAGTGTACTGATCAGTCACAGTCAGTACAAAGCGTGGCCATGTATGCGTGCACAGTATACTGATCAGTCACAGTCAGTACAAAGCGTGGCCATGTATGCGTGCACAGTATACTGATCAGTCGCAGTCAGTACAAAGAGTGGCCATGTATGCGTGCACAGTATACTGATCAGTCACAGTCAGTACAAAGCGTGGCCATGTATGCGTGCACAGTATACTGATCAGTCACAGTCAGTACAAAGCATGGCCATGTATGCGTGCACAGTATACTGATCAGTCACAGTCAGTACAAAGCATGGCCATGTATGCGTGCACAGTATACTGATCAGTCGCAGTCAGTACAAAGCGTGGCCATGTATGCGTGCACAGTATACTGATCAGTCGCAGTCAGTACAAAGCATGGCCATGTATGCGTGCACAGTATACTGATCAGTCACAGTCAGTACAAAGCATGGCCATGTATGCGTGCACAGTATACTGATCAGTCACAGTCAGTACAAAACATGGCCATGTATGCGTGCACAGTATACTGATCAGTCACAGTCAGTACAAAGCATGGCCATGTATGCGTGCACAGTATACTGATCAGTCGCAGTCAGTACAAAGCGTGACCATGTATGCGTGCACAGTATACTGATCAGTCACAGTCAGTACAAAGCGTGGCCATGTATGCGTGCACAGTATACTGATATTTGCCTGAGATCAGGGTAATGGGCTTCTTTTTAGCAATAGTGCGGAATATTATTGAACCTACAGTATATAAACCAACAGTACCCTGACGGGAGAGTAAAAAGAAACAGGAATACAAAACATGTACTTTCAATCAAAGTAAATGTGTTAAATATCCATCTAGCTTTATGAAATTTATTTGAGGGTTGAACAAAGAATTGACTAGAGAGGGATTTGAAGCAACGCTCTCCGGATTAACGCGCCAGCGCTCTACTAACTGAGCTGCTTTATAAAATATCTTACTTAACATGTACTTGAAAATGGACAAACTAACCTATGAACTGTACATTGATTGGAGAAGTACCAGCTTTCCATTAATATTGATTTGAGTGGCATAATGCAGTCCTTGAATTAAGAACAAACGTGACAAAAACATAACTGATTGTAAACAGTATTCTCAGGAAAACAGACAAAAGTTGCTTTCATAAATATGTACATATTGGTCAGTATGAACCCATACAAAATCAGTAACAGTTGTTTTAATTAAGTCATCAATTACATGAATTAAATAGAGCACATTGCCCCCTGGGCATAGAGCTGCTTAAGAATAAACATTGTATAACAATTTGCTGCTTAGCAGAAATGAGCAGGATACCATGCAGTCACAATTTTTACAAGTGACATTGTGTTTTGGCTGGTAACTGTATTCTGGTAAGCATAATTATTTGGTGCTTAACCACTTGTTGTGCTTAAGCAGCTCTATGACATTGGACTATCAAACATGAATATCATACAAAAACATACAGCAAATTGTTTTTGTAAAAAATGTACAAAAACTGAACACACATTGGGTAAGATAAGACTGAAAAGAATCTTTCTTATGTTGTTTTAAAAGGGCAGGTATACATTTGGTCGTCACTCTTAAAATAATTGACAATAAAAACTTTTGATTAGAAGCCTACAGTCAGCTTTCGATAGTATAAAGCAATTAGAGAATCATTTCACTGTGAAGTAATGAGGTTATGTAAACAGGCATCAATTGTTATGCCCCTAAATTTGAATCTGAGATGTATACTCCCATTAGGGATTATTCTTACCACGTGGACATTATTATTTGCTCTGGATTTTCTGCGATATCTCAAAAATGCTTCCACACTTTTAAATGAAAAAGGTATTTTTTGCCTTTAAGGATTAGGTTGGGGCTCATGTCATACTCAGTCATAGAGCTGCTTACAAAGGAGAATCAGTCAGTTTCAGATTTTTTTGTCAAAAATTATATATAAAAAGTACCCTTTTTCATGAATTAAGATTGTACAAAACTATTAAAAAACTAAAATAAATAGAAAAGTAACCCCAAACCTAAGATGAAAATCAATTCTTGTAAATAGTTCGATAACTAGAGCAGACTTCCGAGAGATGCCTTACGTATATTATTTCTTTGTGCAGCGATCAACTTTGTCTCCAATTTGCTCTCAAATATGTACATAGACATATCCTCTCAGAGTTGTTTGCATTGTTTGGCAGGGATCAAGTAACATACACTTAAGCTGCTATTACAACAGTCACTGTCTGAGTTTAACCAGTGTTTGGTGGCTAGCCCAGCCGGTCTCATTCCTATCAGCATGCCATCTCTCTCAAACATTCTATCTGAGCAAGATAGAGTTTAGTCCTAGGTGTGAGTCGGTCACAGTGGCATCTAAGATGGCCCCCAAGTGCTTCAACATGATCTCCCATCTGCCATAGACACTCTCGATCATCCGCACTCAACCAATGCTCGATTGAAGAGCTCTCTGATGGATGGCAATTCTGGGAGTTGGTGGTGTTCTGTGAATCGTGGGATTGACTGTGGCTGGATGTTGAATGGTATCTTGCTGTAAAAAATAGGAAAAATAATCATATATGAGAATTATATATAAGAACGAAAAGTTGCTTAGCATGAAATTTCTTCCTTGATAAAAAGCAAATTACAAACGAAATATCCGTTTGGTGCATTTGCCTCTGCTACTGCTGGTATTCAGCTGTTGTTTGCTTTTGAAAATCACGTAGAAATTTGGTTGGGAAATCCTGTTTTAGTATCAAGGCAAACATGCTAAGCAAATTTTTGTGCTTAGCACTAGCAGCTCCATTAAATTGGGCCCAGGTTCATACTTCCAGTGAATGCAATTTGAACTTTGACACCACAGCCCGTTTTCGTTGCAAATAATTTTTAGGAGTTGAGCAATCCTTCCCGACTTATTCGTTGCAAATTTGTGACATTAACATTTGTATCACATTCGCGGGAAGTATAAACCAGGCTTCAGTCAGTTTAAAAGTTGACTTTAGCTCCATTTCTCTATGACTTTGCAATGCACTAACAGAGCTTGGAATATCTGGTGTGTTGCTATTGCATCAGCCAAGTATCAAACAACATTCCTACATTTAGTTTCAATTACATTCTTCTTATTTACCAAAATCCGGCTCTATCCAGGGTTAATTTACAGACTGTGTTTTTTAGACCTACAGCTTGTACATACTGCATGCATGAGTAACAGACTAAACCACACCCATTTATTACAGCCAAGTAAAACAAACAACATGTTTGTCTTCCTTCTGGACTTTAAAAAAAAAAAGGAAGTAGGAAGCCCATAATACACTGTATGGAAGATTTTCCACTAACTTTAGAACGCCCCCAATACTTCGATACAATCTCAGCAGTTGGCCCATATCCCCTGTCATTTCAAGGCTTACTCCCATTTCTCATTAAACACCACACACATTCCTAGGCTATGACCTCAAGGTCCCCTAGTATTGACTATTACTCCCCCTGTTGACCACTACATCATCTAGCCCTTCCTCCATGGTTAAACAAACCATGATCCAACCATAATGCATGGCCAACCTTTTTCTTGGAAATGATGTTACCAATCTTGTGTTGTTTCTCTGTGACATCAGTTCTTTATCAAGAATCCCCCACCACCAAAATCTTACTTAGAAATGTCTACCTCCAAGCACGGTCTACCTACATGCTCCAAGATTAGTCAAAGCCAAGCCCCTCACCTCTCACATACCTGTACCATGGAGCTCCATGCTTGTACCTACATGTAGTACGACCTAGCTGGCCCAGCACCTCTATACAATTGTATGGGTACAACAAGTCACCTTGTTTTATAATCAATCAAGATCAGGGCCTAATTTCATAAAGTCTGAAAACACAAAAACTTGCTCAGCACTGCTCTGCTAATAGCCATTGGAAAAAGAAAAAAAAGTTCACAGATTTACAAATAACTGACAGGGTTTACAGAAGGTAATGATGAAAGACATCCCTTAAAATATTATTCCATGAAATGCTTTACTTTCTAAAAAATTAAACAATTATCAATTCTCGATATCGAGAATTATGGATTTATTTTAAACACATGTCATGACATGGCGAAACGTGCAGAAACAAGGGTGGGTTTTCCCGTTATTTTCTCCCGACTCTGATGACCGATTGAGCCTAAATTTTCACAGGTTTGTTATTTTATGTGATACAAGAAGTGTGGGCTTTTGGACAATACTGTTTACCGAAAGTGTCCAATGGCTTTTAACAGAAAAAGTTTACCAGCCAAAATTTGAAGTTTACATCGCTGTGACTGGTGCTGGTGCCCCACTAAATGTTTGCTTAGCAAAGAAATGTGTCAAGTAGTTTTTTTTTCTGAAATTGGGCCCTAACCTTTTTTGTCTCAGAGTATTTCTTCAGTCATCTTCAACCCTAGAACACACTCCACTACGCTTCTGACACTAAGACCAGATGCTTTGCTGAGAACAAACTTAATTAAAATAAAAACCCACAAAATATTTGTACAATTGAAAAAGCCAGCATGTATGGGAAGAGAGACAAGTTATTTTTTGCACTTGGCCCTAGTCAATGTTACTGAACCACTGATGTAGTGAGTCATGGAGGTGGAACAATAGAGGTGTAACAAAGCTTCTAATACAAAGTGGAAATTCCAGAGTAGCATTAGGCAATCACAACTGATGTGCCTTTAAAATGCATGCTGGTGATCAATCCCAATTTAAGCTTGTACATTCAGTATGTCCTCTACAAAGGCACTTCTTTTAAAGGAACACACTGCCTTGGATCGGAAGAGTTGGTCTATAAAAAGCATTTGAAACCATTTGTTATGAAGTGCATTATGATTAGAAAGATGTTTTAAAAGTAGAATGATCCACACAAGTATCACTCAAATTTGCACGGTTTTTCATTTTATGTCGCGAACTAACACCGTCGGCCGGCCATTTATTGGAGTCAAATTTTTGACTCCCATAAATGAACGACCGTGTTAGTTCGCACAGTAAAAGGAAAACCACGCAATTTTGAGGCAAACTTGTGTGGATCATTGTATTCTACTTTTTAAACATCTTTCCAACCATGCATTTTATAAAAAAAACGATTACAAACGCTTTTTATAGACCAACTCGACCGATCCAAGGCAACGTGTTCCTTTAATACGTACTCCAACTTAACTAGGACATTTTCTTTACTTTATTACCTGGCGGTGCTTTTCCTAATTTTTGGGTTTAACCAGGGAGATAGACAATTCTAACCTTAAATGAATATCTTCAGTGTCTATAGTTATCATTAGCTAACTTTTGCCTGCCTGCTCCATCCAAAACAATTAAAGATTTTTCACGAGAAAAAAAAAACGATATGGAAAGGTATGCCGTAACAAAATGTATTGACTAACGTCTAAATGAGTTGGGCTTGTTCTGAGAAACACCCTTGTTTTCAAGGAGTTGAACCTTATTTAACCTCCCATCTAATCCCCATTTCACCTTCTATCTAATCTGCATTTCACCTTCTATCTAATCTACATTTCACCTTCTATCTAATCTACATTTCACCTTCTATCTAATCTACATTTCACCTTCTATCTAATCTACATTTCACCTTCTATCTAATCTACATTTCACCTTCTATCTAATCTACATTTCACCTTCTTACTAATCCACATTTCACCTTCTATCTAATCCACATTTCACCTTCTTACTAATCCACATTTCACCTTCTATCTAATCCACATTTCACCTTCTATCTAATCTACATTTCACCTTCTTACTAATCCACATTTCACCTTCTATCTAATCCACATTTCACCTTCTATCTAATCTACATTTCACCTTCTATCTAATCTACATTTCACCTTCTTACTAATCCACATTTCACCTTCTATCTAATCCACATTTCACCTTCTATCTAATCCACATTTCACCTTCTTACTAATCCACATTTCACCTTCTATCTAATCCACATTTCACCTTCTACAATATGTAGTCCAGATTTCACCTTCTATCTAATCAACATTTTAACCTTCTATCTAATCCAGATTTCATTTTCTAATAATCCAGATTTCACTTTCTATCTAATCCACATTTCACCTTCCATCCAATCTACATTTCACTTTCCAACTAATCCACATTCCAACTCCCATCTAATCCACATTTCACATTCGATCTAATCCAAATTTTAACTTTTATCTAATCCACATTTCATCTTCCATTTTCAGTGTAGTGCATTTGGTTTAACATCTCATCTTGCTTTGAAACCCACTTTTTAATAAGGGAATCAGTGTGTGGTGAAGAGGTTTTCAACTAGTGGTTTAAACCCGCCGAGGCCTGGTTCTTGATAATTTTACAGAAACGAAGTCGAGGTAAATTATCAAGAGTCAGGCCTCGGGGGGTTTAAACCACTAGTTGAAAACCGATTCAACACACTTTAATTCCCATTCATAAATACCTTTTCCGCTAAAAAACATCAAAAAGTTATAATTGTTCAATGATTTTTTTCAACGCAACACCCCTCCAGCTATGAAATGGTAAGGCCCTCGGGTAAACAACTTATAAGGAGATTGCTGTGTGCGTCACGCGTATAGCGTGATGTGGCACAACTGTCCCGGCCGTTGCTCTCGACCAATAGGAATGAAGAAACTGTCTTATAAGCACAGGTGCAACCGCGCATGTCACGCCCATGTTTCAACACTTTACTGGTCATTGTCAAAGGTTTAAACACCCCCACGTGACGCGCTCTCTACCAATAGGAATAGTGAATCTGTCTTAGGTATTTATGAATTGTGGTTAGTCCCCAACGGAGCTTTTCAGCTCCTTGGCACACACAGCCGTTTAGATTTGCTCTTTCCTTAACAACATAATTTACCTCTCTTAGTCCTGATGTAGCTCTGCAAGAGGAAGAAGAGTAACATTGCAAGTTCCTCACACTCTGCCATTCGTTCCTCTCGGATAATCTTGTTTCCTGCAGCGCCCCCTTCCATGGTGTCGGCCTCCACCTCTACAAACTCGCTCACTCTCATTGGTCTTGATCGGAAATGACATTCAACGATCTTTCGAACAGTTAACACGCCTTGCTGCTCTTCTTTTGCATCACACAGATTTTCCAGCAGCAGCTCAATGGCCTTTGCCCTCACTGGGTCACAGGTTAGGGTCTATGTTGAAAAAAAAGGAAAAAATAACCAATGTTAAATATGGTATCAAAGGCTTTGCATAAATCTTACTTAGTTACATGTAGCTCCATATTTTGGCATCAAGCGTTAAGGCATTGGTTGTACATCATTTTACATGACTGAGTAATAATTTATGCAAATTGTCAATGAAACTGTTTTGATCCAAGTGGAAATATATCTTGAGACTGAAGTTCTGGGCTTGGTTTCAACGAGCTCCTTCATTTTAAAATGTGGATTGTTAACAAATGTTTATAGCAACAAAAAATCTGTGTGAATTCAGGACAATCATAAGACATCATGGGTCAGTGGGTTATGGACTAGCAACCTGTTCCTACTGTGCAAAATATTTCAGTATATGAGTCAAGATAATTTCAAAGTAATGGATGATTAAAGTGCCTGAACACTATGTGCGTGTACTATCAAACTACATACTTAAAAATTCACTTCATGAAAGGAACTTCAGAAGTATCATTGGGCATTGAACACAACTATTTCTTTTGCAAGGTAACTTACTTGAAGGCAAAGTTTTCTTTGGTCCAAACTTGGAATGTAGAGATAAGGGTAGACGAACTCTTCAGCAATCCTCAGAGCACTGATGCTTTTGCCTTCAGCAAAACTCAGGACCAGCAATTTCTGAAGCAGTTTTAACACAGTGTAATAACTCCCACAACCCACAGTTTGTGAGGACCCCATACTAGGAGTTGCTGCTGCTGGTCTGGAGCTCTCGTCACTTGGCTCCGCAATCTGCTGGAAGATCGCAAATATATTCCTGTCTTCTGCTTGGTCAGGTTTCGAAGGGGCTGGTGGGGATGCTGATGGTGTTTTCTTCTTGAACTTCTTCTTGATAATTTGACAAATCCACTCTATAATATCCCTCACATGACCAAGGCATTTGTCAGTGGACAGAAGATCATGGGAAAATGACTTTATAGGCGTGTTGTTCGTTTGCATGTTTTGAAAATCTTCCATGACAACATGAACAATAAATTGAAAGACTAGAACATAAGCGAGTCGAGGGTTATCCAAGGTTTCCGTTTTCAAGGAAAGTCTCTTGATAACAGAAGTGACCAGGTCCCAATCAAGAGAAAAAGTGGCAGCAGAAGCGGGATGTAGGTTCTGGATATGAATCAGTGCACCATAGGCATTCAGAACAGTGGAAGTCTCCATCTTATCAGCTAGCATCACATCTTTCAAAAGGTACATCATGTACTCCTCAGGAGCCCCACGGTGCAGGGTGGTGAAGTCCCGAATGAAAGAGATAGCTTCGTCATTAAAGTCCTCTTCCATTACTGCTTCAACTAAGTCTCTCTGCCGTTGACAAAATGGCAAGACACAACTAGGCTCTGAAACTCCAGTTTGACTTTTAGGATCCTTCCCATCAGCTAACGCTGGCTTCTCGCTATTTTGAATGTCACAATTTGACTCCTTTACTTGGATGTGAATGGGAACCCCTACAAACTTTTCTTCTCTCCTATACAGTCTTGGTAAACCAGAACCTTTGCACTTACTGGGCGATGGTCTCTTTAGCCAGCTCTGCTTCGATGGGGTCTGCATGACTCGTTTATCAAGAGGTTCAAAGTCTTCATCACTATTGGAGAAATCTGACAAGCTCAAGAATGTTTTTCTGATGTTCATCAAAGTGGTGGTTTCCTTTGTGGCTGATTTAGGGAGGTCTGCAGGGCTGCATTTATCAAGTGAATGTTGGTGGGAGACTGCAAGTTTGGGCTTCTTTACTGGTGTTCCATGAAAGATTTGGTCATCTAGATGGTTGATGGGTTGTTTTTCTCCTGTTGGAGAGGAGTATCGCTCTACCAGCATTGGAGAAGCCGGTCTCTTGGCCTGACACAAGAAAGAAGAAGTATCCTGAAGGTCGGAGTCATCAGAGAATACCTCAGTAGTATACCCATGGTTGATGCGTAGGTTTGTCAACTGGGGTTTGAGAGAGCTGTCAAACTCTAGACAGAGAGAGCTTGGGAAGCTGCTGACTGGTCTGGACAGCGACACCATAGCTGCAGGCTTCCCTTGAGGGGATCTCATGTGGCGTCTCCCAAAACTGGGCTTTTTGGGTGATATCTGTGAACCAAACAAAACAAAAGCAGAAACAAATTAACTGTCATTCATTTAGAGAGCTGTGTGACAAATTTATACGGATTGAAATGTACTGTTTATTTGTTTTGTAAAGCCCCCGAGAGTACTTGCAGTACTGAATGCGCTATAAACAGTGTGACCTCTGATGTCACTCGAAAACCATAACATGATTCGCGCGCATACCACCGGGCAAAACCTTTGTGTTTTGGCAGCCAGCTAGAAAGTGTATGCAATCTTACCATGACTTTGCGCCTTTTTGCCCCGCGAAACATGACATATACAGTGTTTTGTCAACAGAGGGCAGTTTGAATGTAAACATAGGTCACATCGTCTATTTACTTCTTCTTATTATTATTGTCTGTCGTTTGATGGTAGTCCAATGAATAGCTCAGTGCAAGCTCAGCTGCCAACGTCTGAGCTCAAAGAGTTCAAATCCACAAAGCCTGATCTGGCGTTGATGCAAAGCCCGTAACGTGAGTGAAGTTGTCTAGACAGACAACAAAGACACACTTTATACACTCATTACCTTAAATTTTTCAGCTATGCAGTGAATATGGAATTGAATTTTAATGGTGATACAAAGTATAAAACTGTCTGAATTTTTCATCAAAATTTCTTCAACTTACATGTAAGTTCATTTTAATTAAAATTAGTTTAATTAAAATTAGTTCAGCATTAATTTTGTCTCCTTAATAAATTTTGATATTATTTATACCCTATAGACTGTGCAAGTCTCGCGCGCACCGGAGTGAGAAAACACGACAACTGAAGAACTTAATTTTTTTATGAATCAAATCTTTGCTTTAATTTTTTCTTAATGCCGAATCTGAACAACAAAAACAACCATTAGAGCTTGTTTAAATTAGTTTCAGCTTTTTAAACTAATACACAATTATCGGTTAAAGTCTATGTATAGACAAAAGTAAAACTCTGGGACAAGGATGTTTGTTTGATCTTAAATGTTTTGAAACCCCTTTTGTAAATCTACGCCCGAATGTGAAACTACTGAAAGCTGGTTTATACACGGACGCACGATGGTCGCAAGGGCGTTAGATAAACGCGTGACGCATTTTAAAGAGGAAGCCGACGCCAAAGGCTTTGAAAAGGCTTTCCACCCCGCGCTGCCAAAACAAGCGTCTGCATAAGTTTCGTGATCGGAGATGGGCACAAATTCTTAATTTTTTACAAGTAACCTGACCTAAGGTCAAGTTTAAACATCGGTTTTTCTTCGTTTTTATGATGACTTTATTTTTACTTTTATATATGTTGTTAATTAGTATTACATTTTTAACAACATATGTCATTTTTATGGTCATAAACTATATTAAACTAAAGTAATGGACGAAACAAAATCTCCTCAACGTAAAACTCCATAAGGTTGGGACCACAATGGTCCCGGAAGTTCAAATCTGCACGAGACTTGCACAGTCTATTTGGACTTGGGCTTAAAGTGCCCCCCCCCCCCAAATTTGACCTTTTCTTCCCGTCAGTAAACAACCTTTTTCTGACCGAGATTGCACTTTGATCGCCTCAAATTCCTGGTTGGTAATTCCCCCAGAATAAGCCAAAGTTGCATCACTTCACATTTCACCATTTACATTTGGGAAATCCCCTAAAGCTTGTACTGAGTGTGTAACCACGTACATGTACAAACAGTGCTTTCTCGACTGTGACATGTACATATGATAGCTCAATGCTCAGAAGCTCTTAAAGTGCCCATCACCACATTTACAGCAAAGGAAACTATTTTTAATCATGGTAAAATCTGGTTTGTTTTAGGAGAAATTCGTTAACACAAGTTTAAAGTACGTATTGATGTATTGGGCTTCAAAATGCACAAAATTCAGTTCTGTAAGGACTTTACTTCTTTAAAGCCATTGGACCCTTTCGGTACAGAAAAAAAAAAAAAAGTTCACAGATTTACAAATAATTTACAGGGTTTACAGAAGATAATGGTGAAAGACTTCTCTTAAAATATTAGTCCATGAAATGCTTTACTTTTTGAGAAAACGGTAAAACAATATAAATTCTCCTTAACGAGAATTACGGATTTGTTATAAACACATGTCATGACACGGCGAAACGCGCAGAAAACAGGAGTGGGTTTTCCCGTTATTATCTCCCGACTCCGATGTCCGATTGAGCCTAAATTTCCACAGGTTTGTTATTTTGTATAGAAGTTGTGATACTAGAAGTGTGGGCCTTGGAACATACTGTTTACCGAAAGGGTCCAATGGCTTTAAAAAGACATTTGAGGAATGTTTTTTATTGCGAGGTATCGCTAATCTTAATAGTTGTTAGCCAAGACATGTATCTCACTAAAAACAATTATTATAAATCTTGAACCAAAAAGGTCTAAGAGGTCAAGGAAATTCTTTGTTGATTTGACCCATGTATTCAAACTTTTCCGAAAAGCTGCCAAATGATTAGTTTGACAGTGCAATCAAACGAAAACCAGGTGTTGTCAAAGTTATGTGTTTAGTACTGCATGTTAGTTTATGGATGGAGGAATTCCTCCATGGTTTATGTGATGATGTATCATACAATGCTACACATTATCATTTCCATTATGAAAATCATTAAAGTATTGAAAATTATTCATCTTCATCACGTATTCACTTTCCGACAATAAACAAAAAGTCAAAATTTAAAAAAAGTCATGGAGGCCACAGAGGTAAAAAAAAAATACTACCCCAGAAATATCATAACTATTCACTTTCCAGTAACAAAACAAATATTGAAAAAAATTGTTATAGGAAGACAGGTCAATTGGAGGCCACAGAGGTAACAAAAACAACCAACAAAATATAGCTGGAAATACACACCTTGTTGAATCAGACAACTTGTCAAGTTATTGTAATAAGTTTGGGGTAATTTTTAAGAAATTTTTCTAAAAAAATAATCACATGTTAAATTGTGGGCGTTTTTTATGTACAGAGCTAGCTGTGTGGTGTCTGAATTTTGGGGACTTGGGATAACTATATTGCTTACAGCGAAGGCATAAATTTCATGAAATTAAGGAGTGCACCTCGCACAAATTGCAACAAAAAATCTAAAAACACCACTTACAAATATCTCCTTGAAAACATTTAAATGTGCTTAAGAAATGCATGAGAATAGCACCCAACAGTGATTTTGTCCATGGCAATTGAATATGTCATAGTACACGTACATCCATGTACTGGTGGAGAATTGAAGGCACGTATGAACTCTCTACAACCCTAATTTTAGAATAGTCCTTTGTGTTCACAACTTAAAGGGTCTGGGTACTTTTTTGTAGGAAAAACAAAACACAACGTCCACAGATTTACATTAAACGTGTACAGTTTGAAGATAATGATGGTAGAAGGCTTCCCTTAAAATACTACTTGCTGAGGTGCTGTAGTTTTAACGAAACGAGTAAAACAAGTCAGAAAAATATTTAGCTCAGAAAACAAAAATTATTTTAGCATGTAAAATGTATTTTCGTGACATTGTTTTACTCTGCATTTCTCAAAAACTACAGCACTTCAGCTAGTAGGCTAATTTTTTAAGGGAAGCTTTCTACTATCATTATCTTCAGACAGAGCGGTAGGGCTATAATTTTAATGTAAGTCTGTGGACATAATGTTAATTTCTGTTGATCTTTGATAAGTTGTAAAGGATGTGATGCTAGATTGAGAGTTTCTGTTGCAGTTTGTGGAAGTTCTATACTAAAACAGGGTGTAATTGGAACAGGTTAATGGTCACAAGGGATTTTCAGGTCTAGTTGGGGAGGGCCTTGAGGTCACAGTCTAAGAATGTTAATGCTCTGGTGGCCACTGCACACAGTGTTGGGTCTACTCTTGGTGTAAGGGGTTGAGCCTTGACAATTAGGTTGGGGGTACAATTCAACCTTTTATGTGTGCAAGTCAAATCAAAGTACAATTCAATTGCATTCACAGAATGATTGTTATTGTCAGGGACAGATGAAATGGGTTGGGTGGGTGAAAGTTCATAAAACCACATTTCAAACTTTGTGTCACATGCATGCTGCAGTTTGTCAAAAAATACTACAATTCTAGGCAGAACAAGACTTTGTGTATTGCAGATTTCAATGGTACAGCTGAGAAACAAGAAACAAGGAAATCAGCACACCAGCTCAAAAGTTGTCCAAGACTGTACAATAAAAAATTTTAACCACTTCCTGCTGGTTAAATCAGGAACAGTTTCAGGATTGAATTTATAATTTTCTAACTAAATTTCCAATGTATTTTTATTTTATTTTAGTGAAATAAAAAATGTAGTCATAGTTAAAGCCATGACACAACAAATGTTCACATTTCTTTTCCTCTATTAAAGGCAGTTGACACTATTGGTAATTACTCAAAATAATTATTGGCATACAACCTTACTTTGTAACAAGTAATGGGGAGAGGTTGATGGTATAAAACATTGTGAGAAACAGCTCCCTCTGAAGTGACCTAGTTTTGGAGAAAGAAGTAATTTTGTCATAGTTATCTTGCAACTCCGACGACCGATCGAGCTCAAATTTTCACATGTTTGTTATTTTATGCATATGTTGAGATACACCAAGTGAGAAGACTGATCTTTGACAATTACCAATAGTGTACACTGTCTTTAAGAAAATGTGGATTGCGTTCACATTATAAATCGACGGTCAATCACAGCCGATTTTAGTAGACCTAAGCATTCTGAAATCTTGGGTACAGGCCTAAACCGTTTCCCTGGCATTCACAAGTGGCGGACTGGATGTCTTTGCCATGGTTTGTTTGCTTTATTTACAAAATGTCCATTGAGCTAATTTAAATCCACATGGAGGCCAACATGATGTGATGTATGCAAAGAATTATATGATGCAAAATGTTTAAGCAAATTTTCATACGTTTGAAAATTTCTTTTATGATTGCACGTCAAATGCTTTTTGGGGCAGTAGGGCCTAATCATTTAACATTATGACATATTTTTACAAACTATTTATATATCCCCTAGTTATTTTTGAATAACATTCGAAGATGATTTTACAGTTTCCAAGCAGTAACAATTTGGGTGTATTTTTAATTTAAAATAAAAAGGGTTTTCCCATTCAAACATGAAATTCTAGGCCAGCAAAGTAGTGCATCATTGCACACAGTACACCGTCCTTGTTCAGTACACAATACCTCCCTCCATGGACAAGAATGATGGTTCTAAACTCAACAAACAAAAGAACATCAGAATGAATGATTCCGGATGTAAAATAAATAATAGAGTTAAACTGATTTACCAACAACGTCATCAATATCTAGGGTTGAAATTCAATCATACAAAACAAAATTGTAGTTTAATTTTACATGATCTTTTATACACATTACAGACAGACCAAAATGACATAACACGGATGTAGAACTGCATATATCTACAGTGTACATGACACATGTAGGCAGGCTAACAAATTCCTTCAATATGACCTACTTTACATCCATTTAATAGGCCCTATTCCTGTGTGAATGTTGTCATCCTCTTTATTGCATTCCAGCATGAGGGATGCAAACCTGGGCCAAGAATCATCTTTGTGAGTGTAAGGCCATTTCATTTTGCAAAGGGGATCTAGATGTCTATGGGAAAACATATTTAAAGGAACACGTTGCCTTGGATCGGTCGAGTTGGTCTTAAAAAAAGCGTTTGTAACTGCTTGTAATCAGACAGGACAAACTCAACAGCTTAAAAAACAAACAAAAAAACTATAGTACAAAACAATTGGCACATATACCAGGGGTCGAAATTGCCACTAGCCCGCTAGCCCGGGACTACCAGATTTACAGCCGGGCTACTCATTTTTCCAGTTTGATAGCCCGACGGGCTAGTGGAAAAATAATGCAAAAATCATCATCACAAACAATAAAGAACTATGTTATTGGTGTATTGTAAAGTTTGAGCCGTGACGCGAGACACAATGTGTCTTTCGGGCTACCAAAATCTCATCAGGGCTACTAAAAATTATTGGTCACTAGCCCTGCTGACTACCATGGAAATACACTTAATTTCGACCCCTGTATACTATACTTGTACTTGTACTCACCAGTTACGTGATCCTAAAAAACAGTTACTTGTTATTTCCAAAGTCTTGGTAATCATGCCCGACACCCGCATCCAGCAAAAGATAATTTTTATTGTGTGATCATCGAACATGAGCAATGTGAGTATGTATGGAAACTATCAAAGTTCAAAAATGATACACGTACTAATGTTTACAATGCATACAAAGTACAAAACATCTTTTCATACGTTCCACCATACAGATTTAATTTGGAACATTCCCAATTTCTATGTTTCTGATTATCACGTGCTTGCATGCATCCATGGTCACTGCTAGCTTTCCAGTTTCCTGTGTGATTGGGCCAGAGTGCCATTAAAGAAATTATCATAATAAGGACACGTTGCATTGGCTCACTGAACTACCAATCTCTCATACACACCGCCGCAGTGTGACAAATGCTCGCATATTACTGGTACACGTTGCTAAATTGTATACATGTATCAATTATCCAGGGCTGAGGGAAATATAATGTGGTTTGCTAGCCTATATGGGTGGTTTGTTTTCTGTTTATTTCCTTCATTAAAAAAATATATACAATAATAGGCCTAAGGCATTTGATCAAACTACGTGTAATACCTGTATATTTCTTTTAAAAAAGCAGCTTCACAACTACAAAAACGGTCTGGTTGTATCCAATACACCCTAAGCTATAATTAATATAATTATTTTGAGAAAAAAAAAATAGCTGATTGCAAACCGCTTACCAACCAAAAGGACCTATGGTATAAGCCAAACAACTAGATACCGGACTAATATCTCCACCCTTGAAAAGTTTTTTTCAAAGGCTAAAATAATTTTGGGAGCTGATTTAAAATTTTGTATAAATTCGATGTAACTTTTAAGGAAAGGTCATTGTGTTGTCTTCCTTTTGAATAAAATGTTAATGTGTAGTAAGCTTCCTGGCACATAGAAAACTTCTTCGATTTTGTATCCTCTAAAGAATTCATAAGCTTCCCATAATACAATAAAGACACAATAGGATGGGATGGGATTACACCATGCTCAACACTAATCACTCATGTAATGACTTGGTGCACAGGTTGGCTATACTGTGCCAATCCAGAAAGAGGAATAGCCAGGCATTTATATTTTGTCCATTGTTTTCATTAGTTGAATTTTAAACTGAAATTTGATTTCTGAAAATGAAAATTGATTTTTGGTTCAAATTCCTGTTGACCCAGCCGCATTTTTAATAAATAAATTTTAACAAATTGCCCCTTTTTAGAGACAGAGTTGTTAATTATTATAAGCCCAAGGTTGTGTTTTTTATGGACTTACCATTTCTTAATTTACACTTTTTAGAGTCTTTTCAAGCAGAAGATTTCTTACTGTTTTGTATGTTTTACTACTGTGCAATACTGTTCACCTAAATAACTATTTGTTTTGTTTATTTGTTCAGTTTAAAATATACTTTGTATTAGCTTTGATGCACTTTCTGTATCAATTCCTTTTGACCTTTGAATAACTGGATTTTACCTGATTTATAAAATGAACCAGAAATGGATATCAGTAAGGTCAGACTTGAATGGGGTAGTAAAATACATGTGGAGGACATAAATTGCATGAAATTTACACTTGCCTGAACACTGTACGCTATGACATGTACAGCTTTTATAACACAGCTAGTTCAAAGCACATCATTTCACAAAAACCTTGGTGCGCAATGACCATAGTTGGTTCTTTTAAAAGCCATTATACACTTTCGGTACAGAAAACAAACAAAAAAGTTCACAGATTTACAAATAACTTACAGGGTTTACAGAAGGTAATGGTAAAAGACTTCTCTTGAAATATTGTTCCATGAAATGCTTTACTTTTTTTAGAAAATTAAAACTATAAATTATGACACATTTTCTCCCGACTCCGATGACCGATTGAGCCTAAATTTTCACAGGTTTGTTATTTATATAAGTTGTGATACACGAAGTGTGGGCCTTGGACAATACTGTTTCCAGAAAGTGTCCAATGGCTTTAAAAAGAGACACACATTGGTACCCAGACAGTTTATTTTCGATGTTTGTGTAATGTGTACAATAAAATATTGTCTGTTGGCATATTATCACCATCAACACCGGCCAGACAACTATACCTGCAACAATGTGATTGTGTACTGTGTGTGTGCATTGTCAAGTTCAGTCATAAAGGGCTAGGGGGTCACGTATATTGTTTACTTAACATTCCGCATTTACAGGGGTAAGAATTATTGCTGAAAAAAGGCTACAACTTTCACCCATGTAGGAGAGTACAATTTTAAACAGGGATATGAGTGGGCATTGCAAACAAACCATGCAGAAATCTTTGGTTGTCAATGTTTGGCTTGAAGTGGTGGTGTATGGTGTATGGATTGAATGGAGTGTTGTGGGTTAGTGCCATAACAGCATGCTATTGTATCTTGGCTGGCCACATATTTAATCTACAGGTTTGAGGTCTAATGTCCACACGATTGTGATCGCTAGTTAACATTTAAAACATAGGACTTCTGCTTTGACCCTATTGTTCAACAGGACGATTTAGATTGAAAGTGCAATATTTTCCACTTTGAAAACTTGTAGCATGTACACACAATTGTTAAAGGAACACGTTTGCCTTGGATCGGACGAGTTGGTCAAAACAAAAGCGTTTTTAACGTTTTTTATATAATGCATATGGTTGAAAAGATGTTTTAAAAAGTAGCATACAATGATCCACACAAGTTTGCCTCGAAATTGCGTGGTTTTCCTTCTACTGTGCGAACTATCACCGTCGGCCATTTTATGGGATCAAAATTTTGACCCCCATAAATGGCCGACGTGTTAGTCGACGAGGTAAAAGGAAAACCACGCAATTTCGAGGCATGTTTGTGTGGATCATTGTATTCTACTTTTACAACATCTTTCTACCCATATGCATTTTATAAAAAACGGTTACAAACCGTTTTCAAAGACCAACTCGACCGATCCAAGGCAACGTGTTCCTTTAATTTCCCTTGAACAACTCAATTTTAGACAACACGACTGTTGACAAACTCCATGCCATTTGCTGTACACCCTAACAACTTGTGTACATTTGTTACCACAAATAAGTGTAGACCAAACATGATGTCATTCTTAAAGGCAAGTCTGGTCCAAATTTATGCAGGCTCCGCATTGATTCACTCAAAAGAAACATTTTATGCAATATCCACGCAATCAAATTATGCTGAACTAAAATCATGAACTTAGACAAATTTAACAACAACAAAAGGAAAGCTGCAGAAATGTGGAGGTCTTCTTTTGCCTGATTTTGGTGATTGTCACCACAACGCCAGGGCCCAATTTCAAAGAGCTGCTTCTTTCAAAAAGGAACAAAAAGTACAGTCTAAGCACACCCTTAGAGTAATTTTATAAGAAGTAGAGGGCGCACTGGTGATGCTTCTTGCACAAGAACGACAGGACCGCAAGGAGCACACACACGCGCGTACGCATGTACGCGCGTTGATAATAATAATAATTTGGGGGCTAATCGTCCTTACTCGCAGCTAAGAGCTGAATTGCGAAGGACGCGGCTACAACGTGTTCGAGAAGCAGGCATGCAAGGGCGCATTCAGCTGCCAGCACATCAACCCATTATGACCACGGAGCACAGCCAAGATCGAAAGTGTTTGATTTTTTCCTGAGGGAGGAAAACCGGATAGTCTGGAAAACCCTCGTGGCCAGCAGAGAACCAACGCACAACTCAACTCACATATGGGCCCCGACCGGGAATCGAACCGGGGTCACCTTGGTGAGAGGCGAGCGCTTTACGCACAAGCCAACCGTGCCACCCAAAGTAATGAAGTACACGTTGGAGTTTGTGCTTATTGAACGTACGCAATGCTGTTTTGTCAACTTACAAAATGGCCGCACAAAACACACGCTGTGCAATGCCTGTTTTGTCAACTTAGAAAATGGCCGCTCTGCGCGCAAGCCTGGTCACGTATATAAGGCCAGTGCGCCCTCTAGTTCTTATAAATATACATGTTAACTCTATGAGCACAACCAATATTATGCTTAAAACTACATGTAGAATGAAAGTTGCAATTGTATAATTTTTAGTGAAAATGGTGTAATTGTTGTGCTTAACATAAATGATTATTATTTTGGTGTTATAAAGATGCTGTATAGTTCTACTATAGGCCTGCCCCCTACGCACGTACACCATCAAACCTCAGAATGACTTTTACATAATCAATCCGGTGCAGTATTGTTCCATGTCCCCTACACTTACCGTTTTAAAGGAACACGTTGCCTTGGATCGGACGAGTTGGTCAAAACAAAAGCGTTTGTAACCGTTTTTTATAAAATGCATATGGTTGGAAAGATGTTTTTAAAAGTAGAATACAATGATCCACACAAGTTTGCCTCGAAATTGCGTGGTTTTCCTTCTACTGTGCGAACTAACATGGTCGGCCATTTATGGGAGTCAAAATTTTGACCCCCATAAATGGCCGACGTGTTAGTCGACGAGGTAAAAGGAAAACCACGCAATTTCGAGGCATGTTTGTGTGGTCATTGTATTCTACTTTTACAACATCTTTCTACCCATATGCATTGTATAAAAAACGGTTACAAACGCTTTTCAAAGACCAACTCGACCGATCCAAGGCAACGTGTTCCTTTAACTTTTCCTGATTCACACATGTTTGAAACATTTGGTCAATAATTACTACCACACATTTAAGGGAATATTGTCTGAAAGAGGGATGAAGTCTGCTGGTCTGGATTTTTCTGGTCATCGCCCCCCCCCCCCCCCAAAAAAAAAAAAAGGAAAAAAAGAAAAAAGGGGAAAAAGATGATAAATAAATAAAAACCGCTGTACTTCATCTAGGCCTACGATTTTTGTGCATGGTTAAATTGCTTCTTATAATGTTTAGTGCTGCAAGTGTCACTGTAGAAAAAAATGGCGTTCAATACAGAAACATACCAGGATTTGCTGGAACGGTACCCTCAATTTAACCACGCACAAAAATTGATGAAGTTACAGACGGTTTTTATTTATTTATCATCTTTTTCCCCCTTTTTTTTCTTTTTTTTCTTTTTTTTTTTTTTTGGGTGGGGGGGGGGGGGCGATGACCAGAAAAATCCAGACCAGCAGACTTCATCCCCTCTTTCAGACAATATTCCCTTTCTGAGAACCTTTCACCCCCTTTCTGATAATTTTCTAACAACCCGGCACCGTATAAAGTTACGTTGCCCATGATTGAACGCACGTGGGCACTCGCTAGCTGCAGCGCCTGTACCCATCCCAGTGTACAATGTATAGCATTCGCTGCAACGCCTGTAACAAGTGTAGCATTAAACAGCCGTTGATGGACATCCACCCACAACGCGTCACCAGCAAACAGAAGACACGTGATGCGACTACCACCTGATCTATACACCGCGACGCCATGTTTCATTACCATACACATCCGAAAATCGCAGACTTGTCAATCGCTCCACGATGCGGAGTTAAAAATCATCGATTTGGAGTTTAAAAAATGATCGCGAGTACAATTAAATGCCTGATGTTACATCCTAGACGTATCGAGAATAGAGTAGGCGATTTTTGAGCTAGTTTGTTTGGTCTTTTTGTCATTTTGAGGCATTTTTTGTGGCTGGGTGTCGCGAAAAACAGGGTATTTGTTAAAATTCTGTGCCGTTCCCTGGGGCGCTAGTACGACAGATGAAGTCAAAAATTGTTTAAAAGGAGTACAGCGCCCCAGACACTGGGTCTACCTTGAACCCAGATGTCAACAAAAATTGTAATTTTGACATCTGCAGTTGTCCACAAAAGTGGGGCTGGGTAGTACAATAGGCCCCCTACACCGCAATATCAAACCAATTTAAGGAGTACAGCACCCCAGTAAAGCCCGGTTCATACCTCCTGCGGATGCGAATGCCGAGCAAATATGGTGTGAATTAACGTCACAACTCTGTTTTCGGAGTGAATGTTTTGCAAGAGTTGGGCACAGCTCAACTGCTGCGAATTATTCGTTGCGAATTTGTGCAACAAACATTTGCTTCGCATTCACAGGAAGTATGAACCAGGATTTACTGCTACCCAATCTTTCTCTACACTATGATGTTACTGTTAAAATGGTTACTACCTGGGTTTAGTTATTTAGTAGTGGATTGGCCCTATTATAATAATGTTAGTTTATTTGACTAGCTTGATTAGTTGATTTGATTGAAAACCGAGAGGTTTTAAAACAAGATTTACCTCTTCATCAAAATCGCTGTCAGATGACATTAACGTCAACTCCTGCCAATTGCTGTTGTGTCTGTGCCTCTTCTTCAAACGATGTTCGCTCTTGATCTTCTTTTTTCCATTCTTTCTTCGTGTGTCACCATTTTTCTTGGAATCCTTTTTCTTCTTGTTCACAAAATGGTCTGGTGCGTCAAGAAAGTCTTCTTTCGAACATGTGCGTTCAAGCGTCTTCGTTGCCGACACAGGCGTGGTTTGTGTTCGAGATCCAGGAAGCATGGACTCAAATGGTTGATCAGAAACATCACAATCGTAAGGCGTTGATGGTGAACTGCATACTGTGTAAAGTTCATCATGATTGGAGATAGGGGCTCTTGTTCCTGACGTGTCAACCATACACACCGTCTCCATGTCACCTCCATGCCGCCGGTGGTCAGTCCCCTGGTGCCCCTGCCCGGCCCGCTGATGATACCGGTGATTCAAGCCAAGCATTTTCAATTCGTCGTTGTCTGATGTCAAATCAATAGTTTCAACAAATTCTTCGACATCGGAAGTACTGATTTCAACAATTTCTTCTGAATCGGAAATACTGATTATAGTTGAATCCATGGAGATTCATGGTGGATGTTTGCTGAGAGTAGGAGATCAAAACTAGGGCAAATTTTACAAATCTCACAAATCTCGGCCGAAGTAAACAGTGTTGATGAGCGCTCTACGCGCGTTGAGAAGTTGACCCTTAAACTCGTCGTGCTTGTTTTACTTAGAACCAACCAGAGGTGGCGCACTTCATCAAATTCCTGCCAGAACTCGATCGAGGAGAATGCATAGTCGATCCGCGGATCACATAATTATTTGCAGGCTTGGCATCATTTTTTTTTTTTTTTGCCAGGAGTCGGTCATACTCTATCCTGCCACTTTGCTGACCATGCATTTCTTAAGAATGTTTGACCACGTACCATTCTTTTTCTGATTGGTTAACTCCCTATAGTGATCAAGACAACATTGTTTTATGATGTTTTATGATGTTTTATGATGTTGTAGTGTTTAGGATTTGAGGCATTCAATGTATAATTTTGGTTTGCGGTAACACCATGTATGTATCTACTTGCCAGGTAGAGTTTGTTCATAGAGAACTGTCTTGCTTTATTCTACTGCCGCGTAGTAGATAATCGGAGGTTCGGGAGACTTCTCAGTTCTGAAAAGAACTGTCCTGCTTTTTAACAATTACCAGGGCGGATGGTATAGAAAATACTGGACTACTACTTTAGCTTATAGGATCGTAATTAACTGTGGTGGTTCAAAAAAGGTTTTCTGATGGTGCGCGACCGCCAAGCTTTTTAATTCTTACTTCTGAGAATCTCAAGTAAACCTTTTACTGAAAGGCAGTGGACACTATTGGTAATTACTCAAAAAAATAATTATCAGCGTAAAAACTTACTCGGTAACGAGTAATGGGGAGCCGTATTTTGTTTAGGTAAGGTTTATTATTTGATATATTTATTTTGGTAACACATTCATCAATAGTTATGACGCATCAATCACAAAAAGTACTTACAATTTGACTCCAATCATTCACAATAAGATCCTTCTATAATGGAAATAGATGTAGTCACAATATTTTAAGGAGTCTAAAATAAAGAAGTAAATCTTTCTAATCCAATTTTATTGGTCGAATACGAGATTATTGTATTATTTCTTTACATGTTTCTTGTATTCTATAATAATCTTGTTTTTTAAATTTCCTTCGATACTGACTCTAGCTTTAGTTAATCAGTTTGAGTATGATCATACTGTGATGATAAGAAGTTCAAAGAGTTTTGTTGCTGAAAATGCTGGGGTCAAATTCTTTCTTTTTAAATTTGTTGTACTTTTTGTCAAAGAACTTCTTTGTATTCTAGCAATCCAAAGTGTATATGCTCGTATGCTCCAAGGGAAAGTTGAGCAAGATGTCTAAACATCCTATCAAAATTGGAACCTCACAAATATACCCTTCTAAAAAATGCCACAACCTCGGTGACCCTAAACTATCACGTATCCAGCATTTCAAAGAGGTCAGGTAGTGACCAGTTTAGAAACCTGCCTCATATCCGTAAGTTCTTAACCTTAGAGGCAACCGAGGTGGTCCACTCATGATCTCATCTCGATTTCTGCAATAACCTTCCCGAGTTCAGATACGCCTCCATCCAGAACTCAGCTGCTAAATTGTCACTTGTGTCAAACGCTCATCTCATATCACCCCATCCTACAAGCATGAATTACACTGGCTTCCTGTTCGGAACCGCATCATCCTTAAGGTTCTCCTTATGATCTTCCACTCTTTGGATGGCACATCACCTGACTACATCAATGACTTAATCCATGTGTACAAACCTTCCAGACAGCTCTGCTCCTCAAATAACCCGGGGAAGTAAGCAGCCGGACATTTCAGCACGTTGTTCGAAGGTTTTTAGCTTTCCGCCGGCGTGTTCAGTTTTCCGGGTGACGTAGTCAGACAAAAATACCGCCGCGAGTATCCTGGCGAGTACTGTAGTTCTCTCAGTGATCCCAATTTGTTTCTATGAATACAGTATTACGATTCTTTTCTGTTTAGTCACATTCTCTTGCCCCATCTTTCGTATTCATGCGAACAACTTTTAGCATGTCACCATAGAGCTATATAATCTTATTATATAGCTCTATGCTCTATGCATGTCACACTGCTTGTATAAAAAACAAACCCCATTTACAATGGACCGATCCGGCCCGTCAATCAAACTGTGCGCGTTCACCCATTTTGACCGATCACAGCAATGATTGTGGTCGGACAAACTCGGTCATGCGTGCGCGTATATTTGGCACGCGCGGCAGAATCATGCAGAATGTCATTGGGAGTGCTTGTACATGTGTCTTGCTCACGTGCGCGGTGGGCGGAGCTTAGTGGAAAGCCGGAACGGTCCATTGTTGCACGCTGTGACGGGGTCCATGGCGTTTTGTACACTCGAGGGGGGAAATGGAACCCGGGGGGCGGAAGGGGGGGCGGGAGGGGTCGCGCCACGAACCCGCCACCTACGTTGAAAATAATCTCATTCTTCTTTCACGACGAGCGCCGGTCGAAGCTCTCCATACAAACATACGCAAACGGTGCGCTGTGTAGTGCACGTACATTCCCTATATAAAATATACGTTCTACCCTTTGAACGCAGGCGCGCGGCCGTTGAGACTGCCTGGACGCGTCCATTTAATCAAAGGGTGCGTTTATCTCTAAATAGTGCTAATTCACCCAATTTTTACACTAGAAAACATCGTAAAATGTTTTTTTTTTTGCATTGCCAACTGCTTCAGTAACTTAATAATTTAATAAGCAACATATATTTAGCGTAAACGACATGTCTTACATACTATGTTTAAGATGTGCGCTTGCCTCAGAATTAACATTACCTGCGGCGAATGTTCCCGTCCGTCAACAGACGATCGTTTGCGTGGAAACCAAGTATAGGCAGAAACCATTTTCTCAAAAATACCTCTTAATAAACGTCAAATATCAGAGGATGTACGGAGGGATTTTGTTTAACATTTCAGGAAAGAAAGATCTATCCCTCATCATAACGTTCAGTAAAAAAAATCAGAGGATGAACGATAGTTTTTTTCACATTATGTCGATGTTTATAGCCATTTTAGGGGTGACGTTTTGTAACGAAACTCCCGCCTGGACCCATTCATACACGTTGGCCGCTGCAATAAGCCAACGAAAATTGTCGGTAAAATGTTTAAAGTCACCTGGAAGTGGTATTTTTTTTAAAACAAAGCTTTTGTCACTTAAATATGTGTTTTTATGAGATGAATGTGAATAAAAAGTTAACTAAGGTTTAAAAATATTAGTTTTGATTGTATTTACAAATTTACGAGTAGGCCCCGACCCGAGAGGGCGCTGTTCGTGACGTAATTCAAGGCGCGATATTTGAAGAGAAAATTTGTAGTCAGGCCCCCGTACATTACGTCTGGGAACATGGCACATCAAAACAAATTTAGACACGATTTTACACACACACATACGTACTTTGAAACTTGAACATGTTGAACGCCTAGTGGTTTTTACAAAAGCTATTGCTGCTATTTTTATTTAACTATGCGACTTTTTAGTGACCAAATGGGTTGTAAGATGTGGGTCTGCCTCATAGAGCTGCCTACGTATTATTATAGAAATACGGCCACAGATCGGAGCAGACTGCGCGCACGCACTATGGCTGCTGTATATATGTGCGGACGGTCACATAGGACCTGCACGCACGGTGAATCGCATGCGGTACAAAAAAAAAATCGTGTCACTTGGCAAAAGCTAAAAACTTACCCTCAAAGTTCAAACTTGCCCGAATTTGTTCACGTTTAGCAAATGCTCCTCTGGGTTCGTCACGTTTTTCAGATACCTTCTTCGACTTCTCACTAGCTAGAAAAATTTTTGGGACGCCGTCGTGTTTAAGAATGGCTCTTCTCGTCACGTCAAATGAGTGGTGTATCCCGGATTCGAAGCACGACGGCTCGAAGTGTTCGCTGCATAGCGCTGAAAAAGACGTCGGACCGGACCACTTTGCTCTAGTTAATCTGACTTTCGCAGCCCACAACCGCCTATACTTGGGATCTGCATGAAACAGATTGACCCCATCTTTAGTTGTTTTGCTGCATCCAGCAGCAATACACCTGGTCGGCATTGCCGGAAAAATGCCAGAAAAAAAACCTTTTTCGCATCAGCGTACAAACTCACGTCTTAGAATTACATGTACTTTTGCACGTGTGTTTATCTATGCATCGAGGGGGGTCTATGTTTGATCGAGGCAAAGTCTTCCTTTTCCTACGTCACAAAGGGGGTAGGCGGAGTCAACCCCCAAGCACTTAATTAATTTTTTTAACATATGAATCGTGACAAACAATTACTCAAAAAATTGTTTTATTGTTAATAAACATATACTCTTATGTTTAAAAGAAAAAAAATCCTATTTCCAGGTGCCTTTAATCATTTTATGTAAAACTAATCAGTTTCACAATTGAAAATACTCTTACAATAAGTACTGTTATGTTTTCAGTGCTGTTAAAGAGAGCATTTCAGCGGTATTCATGTTATCTTTTCTTGTTTAATATTGTCATCACCTATTTTTAAAATGGAATGTACGCAAAACGCGCTAGCAAATGATTGCGCAATACCCCTTTCGCCCCCCCCCCCTGACACCGCGCTTAAATTCCTCTTCTCGAAGTTCTGTTGTCATCTGCAAACATTATTACGACGGACTATTCATTGGCTTATGAGTCAACTCGGTCCCAAGTCAACTCGGTCCCAGTCAACTCGGTCCCAAGTCAACTCGGTCCCAAGTCAACTCGGTCCGTATGGTTGACGGGAAGTAGTTGTATGTTTTCTTTGAATTGAAAAAAATAACTAATGTCTTTTGACTTTGTACATGAAACGGGATAAGTGTGCACTGATGTTCGGAATATAATATTCAATGCCTTCAATAGCGACCCATTTGTTTCTATGTTCAACATTCACTCTCGAAAATTGATTGTGTTGGCCAAAAAAATGTCTTCAAATGTCTCTTTGCTTTTATTTCAACCAGAGTATTGTTTTCTGTATCATGATGGCTCTCAACAATTAATTAATTGTCAAACACTAATAATTGAATCTTCTTTGATTTCTTTTCAAGTAAGTTACATTTAAAATTAATTAATATAAAATCAGTACGAACTACCGGTACATAATAATTATTAAAAACTAAAGACAGGAAATAGTTTTATGTTTGGTTAAATTATAAAGAAAACTTTCAAGTTAACTTATAAGAATAACAAGTTATATCCAAAATCTATTAATTCTATAAAAATCATAATAATTTTAATATACTAATAAAACTAAGACTAAAGCGCATTTTACAAGATACAAATAAAAATCTTGGGTTAATTGCGGTCCCTCCTCCCCGCCCTCCCCTCCCGCCCGTGCAAGCTTCCCTGTGTTGGGACCGAGTTGACTTGGGACCGAGTTGACTTGGGACCGAGTTGACTTGGGACCGAGTTGACTTGGGACCGAGTTGACTGGGACCGAGTTGGCTTGGGACCGAGTTGACCGGCGTTTAATAAGCAGACGGACAAGAAACAATTCCCTCGAACCAGCGGTTGTTTCGTACACAGCGCGAAATCGACCAACGCTTTTTGTTGCGCGTCACATGATTGGTTCTCGAGCAATACAGTCCAACTTCACAGTTTGTACCGATAACAATGCTCATTGTTCGCCGCTCGTTGTACTCGTGGACGCCGCTGCCATGACAGTATGGAACGCCAAAGAGGCATTTAATCATCGGTGATGGTCGTTTGCAACCGGTGATCAAATTTGTCATCGGTGGTGGTCCTATGCGATCGGTGATCAACTTGAGCAATCGGTGAAAAAACACGATCGGTGGTCCATTTTAGCGATCGGTCATGCATATTCATGATCGGTGATGGCATTAGCGATCGGTCATGCATATTCACGACCGGTGATGGCTTTTTGCAATCGGTGGTCGACTTTAGGGATCGGTGATGGCTTTTTGCTATCGGTCAACTTTAGTGATCAGTGATGGCTTTTTGCAATCGGTCAACTTTAGTGATCGGTGATGGCTTTTTGCAATCGGTCAACTCATGGAGGAATAAATTAGAACTTTAGGGATCGATGGTGGAATTTTGGGATATCCGAATTTTGCGTCCGGTCGGTGCAGGCCTACTTCAAAACCTATGATTATGTAGATTGTGGATATTAATTGTTGTTATTTTCTAGTTCACACCACCATGGAGGAATAAATTACACTCACCAGCGGGTTGACTGACTTGCCAAACATTTTTAGAAGAGTACCATTTTCTAACTATGTAAGGGGGAACGCAACAACCATCAAATTAATTAGCTCTTTCTATAAAAAAAAAATAATAATAATAACAAATCGGTAGGAGAGGGTGGGGTTAGGGTACCTTTAGGCCTTTTCACACGAGGAAATTAAGGGGGGGGGGGCTCTTTGATATGCTAGTATGCAGCTCATGAATATGTATATCTTTCGTCAGACATCAGACAACACAGGATGTGAAGTAAATGAATTATTCATTTTGACGTCCAATCACGCACTTCTCTTATTACAACCTTTGGACCCTATCATGCTCACTGAGCGTCCGTGGTGGTGGTGTGATGTAAACATGTCTCGTCTTTCGCGGGCAATATGGTAATGAGTTGACCGTGGGAACTCATCGCATATTATAGTAATGAGGTCAGTGACACATTTCACGCACAAGTATCACCGATGATTATTTGCCTCTTTGGCGTTGGCGCCACGCCAAAGAGGCAAATAATAATCGGTGATGGTATTTTGCGTCCGGTGCAAGCCTATTTCAAAACCTATGTTTGCAGATTACGCCACTCACCAGTTTCTTTGACTGACTTGCCATACATTCATAGAAGAGTCCCATTGTATAACTATGTCAGGGGAACGCAACAAACATCAAATTAGCTAGCTCTTTCTAAAATGTCAAATAACAACGGGGTATGAGAGGGTGCGGAAGGGGATCTATGTCCCAATTGGTTGTCGTCCTCCAGAAATGGTGTGGGAATACAAATATTTTTAAATGTTTTTTGAACAACTAATACGAGTCTGTACCGATAATTTTTTTGAATTTCATGACTGCTCTATGAAATTGTGACAAAATACTCTCATTTTGTTTGACAAGTGACCCTACTCAGATTTCTCACATATTCGCTTTTGTTTGGCCATGGTTGGTGTGTCTTTGTGTGCATAGTGTTCAGGGAATGAAATGTTGCCCCTTTGTTCAAAGGAGAAGTTAGCTTTGTTCAGAGGAGAAGTTGAAACTTTAGATACGGTAGATTTACAGATTGAGTTTGGAAAAGGAAATCACTAGTTTTTGTATGAGTATTTGTATGAGTATTTGTATGAGTAAATTCTAGAAGATATAGACATACAGATGATCAATGAAGTGAGACCAGTCACTCAAGTTGTCCCCACGCCTTTGGGTATTGTGAATTTATTGTTTCCCATAGCCACTGCACTAAAGCTTGGTTCTTATTAAAACGTGGTACGGTTTAACAATTTTATAATGATATGCAGCCAGGTGGTTAAAGATACCTATATACTACACTACAGTACATGGACACAGGAAGACTCCTGCTGGGGACGTCCAGAGATGGGTGTTGATCGGGACATTCCTCCATAATTGGGAGATAAACTATGAGATAAACTGGTCAAGTGAATGATTATTCAGTGAAGTACAGTCCCCAATGAGAGTGTCATACCACGTCAGAGCTTTGGCGATTTTCTCGAATTGTTTTTTATTTTTTATGATTATGTTATCAATTTTGAAGTAGGCCTGCACCGACCGAACGCAAAATTCGGATATCCCAAAATTCCATCACCGGTTGCAAAAGTTTACCGATTGCAAAAAGCCACCACCGATCCCTTAAGTTGACCGATGCAGAAAGCCAGCACCGATCCCTAAAGTTGACCGATTGCAAAAAGCCAGCACCGATCCTTAAAGTTGACCGATTGCAAAAAGCCATCACCGATCCCTATAGTTGACCGATTGCAAAAAGCCATCACCGATACCTAAAGTTGACCGATTGCAAAAAGCCATCACCGATCACTAAAGTTGACCACCGATTGCAAAAAGCCATCACCGGTCGTGAATATGCATGACCGATCGCTATATACCATCACCGATCATGAATATGCATGACCGATCGCTAAAATGGACCACCGATCGTGTTTTTTCACCGATTGCTAAAGTTGATCACCGATCGCATAGGACCACCACCGATGACAAATTTGATCACCGGTTGCAAACGACCATCACCGATGATTAAATGCCTCTTTGGCGTTCCATACTGTCATGGCAGCGGCGTCCACGAGTACAACGAGCGGCGAACAATGAGCATTGTTATCGGTACAAACTGTGAAGTTGGATTGTATTGCTCGAGAACCAATCATGTGACGCGCAACAAAAAGCATAGGATCGCATAGGACCACCACCGATGACAAATTTGATCACCGGTTGCAAAAGACCATCACCGATGATTAAATGCCTCTTTGGCGTTCCATATTACTGACAGCATTTCTATTTGAGGGGGAAAACCCTTTTCGGTGATGAGCGATGGCAGTGTGCAGCAAGTAAATACGTGCATAGACCTTTATAGCTCCATCCATGGTGGGAACATCGTTAAAAATGCCAATGTTATCCACCAATAAGGCTAACTGACGCTGCTACTCGACTCTGTGAAACTTTCTGTTTCCCCTCAATCACATCACGTTGTTCTATCTGTGTTTTTCTGCTTCTTTTTTTCGCGACACAGGCGTACTCAAAATGGCGGGCGCCAACTCAGTACCACAAGGACCTGTCAACGTATCATCAGATGAGCTCTCGCAGATTAAACTAAAAGATTGTATACGCGGCGTGATCGACACATTGTACGAATCAGTCAGGTTAAAATTAAGTGCTTCAGATGTTAAAAAAATAACAGCAGTCATAAAACACCGAAAAGTTTGGAGTAACTTTGGGTTAACCGAATCCGAACTGAAAAATATAAAAACTGTAAAAAAATTAACCCGTTTATTGAGGGACGATGTTCGTCTGGAACTGGAAGGTGGACGTCGCAACAACTTGTCTTCAAGTCTGTATAACTTGCGGTTGCTTATGGGAGAAATCAATCGTCCTGATATTCAGCTATTAATTGGCAATGCTGAACAAGAATTGCTACCACTTGGTGAGTTGCGTCTTCAGACCTAAATGAAGTAAATAAATTGCATTGCCAATAAATAACCCTCCTCTTACCAGTTTTCTCGGTATCCTGGTGTCATGTGTTTTCAGTAGGATAACAGGAAAATTGTTCACTATCAAAAACTGAATGTTTTTTTCCAATCATCTAGCCGATTTTTTAACAATAACACTTACACTTCGTGGTGTTTTGAAAATGTTAAAGTTTTGGTTTACGTTGTGAGAGAATGTCCGCCATTAACAGTGCTTATGCATGCATGACATTGGAGCAAGGTCATATGTTTTCACACCTTTCATCGGTTTGTATTTTATTAAATGTTCAGAAGCAAGTATGGCGTGCAAAATAAATCAAAAATATTATTCAATTACTACTTAACAAATTTAATTACATTTTTTGTCCTAAGGCATTATATGGCTACTATATTAGAATCCAGAGATATCATAAGGCATGAAAGTAAAACACCCCACCCCCCTTTGAAGCACACACACTTCATAACAATCCGTTTTCCCCCATTTCAGACCAGTAATGTTTGGTTACAGGAGATAAGAAACCAATCTATGATATTTTCTCTTTAAAGCCATTGGACCCTTTCGGTTCAGAAAAAAAAAAAAAAGTTCACAGATTTACAAATAACTTACAGTGTTTACAGAAGGCAATGGTGAAAGACTTCTCTTGAAATATTATTCCATGAAATGCTTTGCTTTTTGAGAAAACAGCAAAACAATACAAATTCTCGTTAACGAGAATTAGGGATTTATTTTAAACACATGTCATGACACGGCGAAACGCGCGGAAACAAGGGTGGGTTTTTTCCGTTGTTTTCTCCCCACTCCGATGACCGATTGAGCAATAATTTTCACAGGTTTGTTATTTGATATAGAAGTTGTGGTACACAAAGTGTGGGCCTTGGACAACACTGTTTACCGAAAGGGTCCAATGGCTTTAATGTAGACATAATATTTATTTCGCTAATCGGAATTTATTACAGTATACAGTTAATAAAATAAAAATTGTTGTTGTCATTTTCACTTAAAATATTTAATTTTTTCCCCCATATTGGCACACCATAGAATCCCAAATAGTAACCACCTCACGTGATCCATCTAGTGACTAAAGCAGAATGAAAATTCAATCTAAGTGTTGTTGAAAATTGAAAAATGTCCGTGAGTTCATGGCTGAATGAGCTCAAATGAAAGACAAAAACTGCCTTTCTCAAAAGTCACAAAGGTGCGTTGTGTTGTTAACCGATGAAACGAGATGTTGCCTGCGTCACATTGATGGCCGGAGACGGGTGTGGTGCGAGTTGGAGAGCAACATGCAGAGTGTTGTGTTCAACCAGTTACAGCCTATGGTAGTGGGAGTGTCATGGTGTGGGGTAGTGTAAGCCTTACCAGGAAAACACCACTTGTGCAGATTGCTGGCAACCTGACAGCGCAACGATATGTTGATGAGGTGCTGCGTCCACCATGTTGCACCACTTGCTGCAGCCCATGGTGGAGCATTTGTGTACATGGATGACATGCCCGACCACACAGAGGGAGAGTAGCTACTGCATTCCTGGCTGGTGAAGGCATCGAGCGAATGGTGTGGCCAGCAAGCTCGCCTGACCTCACCATCCATGTGGGACTAGCTGAAGCGATCTGCATATCCCCACATCAACGCCAACAGCAACCTGGCTCACCTGTCCCATCTTCTGCAGGTTCAGTGGAAGGCCATCCCACAGCAGCGTGTCAACAGACTGATCAACACCATGACCATGGAGGTAGACCTCCATGCCATGACGGTGCCAGGTGGTCATTGACAGGCAAGGTGGATACATGCGTTACTGGCCTGCAGATTTGATAAACCTTTGTGACTTTTGAAAAGGGCAGTCAATTTTGTCTTCCATTTGAGCTCATTTAGCCATGAATTCATGGACATCTTTCATTTTTCAACAACACTTAGGAAACATGTCATAGAATTATTTCTTAATTAGTTGTATTGGTAAAATGTTTTACCTTAAGATGTTATGATGAATTGTTGAGGGGGGGGGACTTACTTTTGTTGATGTGTTTATTTTGTACCTTGTAGAAACGCTTAAAATACCAAACTTTTTGCATTTACAATTGCAAATAACCAGTGGAGCCTTACGTGTTTCTAAGTTTTGGTCAAGGGAGAGGAGACTGTTTGTTTGGCAAATAACACCAAAATTTTTGTATCTAGGGACTGTTCACATCGCGCACAGAGAGTTAAAAGATTTGCCATGATTTTAGGGACACCTTGAAAACAGGTCCTCCTATGATACATAAAAATAAGTTTTAAAAAATGCATCAAAAGACATTGTTTTACTTTGTACTTCTTGTATTGTAGCTTTCACAGCATTAACATGCAGAAAAATAGTCCATGAAAAAGTGACATCATTAGTGTGGAGTACTGTATTTGTTTTACCTATTAAGAGTCCCTGCCTGTAAGAGTGTACCAAGTGGTGATTCATGGGTTCTCAGATCTTCTTCTAAAAAATTAGAGTGATACATCATCATACCAAACGAATAAATCCAAAGTTTTAGTTTGCTGACGCTTTCGGTTTTGGAGTTACCAGTTATCAAAGTTTCAGCCTAAAAGCCCTCGAGAAACGAATAGTACATTCCCTGTAAACACAAAAATGTGCGCCAAGGTCATCCCAACAAAAGTAAAACATTTTTTGAAACCTCCAGTTGGGCTCATAACAAAAGTAAAAAAAAGAAATTGGGATCTCGTTGGCGCATCATGTTACGCGCACCTGAACCTTTGACGAACAGTGCCCTCGTGCCATATTCAACGCCTCATAACTCAGCGCGCCTATAAGATCCCATGAATTAAACAAGTTCAAATGAAAGAGCTTGCATCCCTAAAACAAATTTAAGTGCAAAGTGCGTGGGATCTCGTTGGCGCAGAGAGATAATATAGGTCAAAGTTCAAATTTTACCAATATATTGCGTTTTCGCACCTCCGTAAGTTCGCGCGCCAACAACAAAAAATTGTTTTTATGGCAACTGGGTATTGGAACAGTTTTCATCTAATGACAAATGAAAAAAGAATCTTGGGATCTCTGCAACTTGCATGTCAAAAGATTTTTTGAAAATTTTCTAAAGTATTGTCATTCCACACATTTTGGCCTAAATTGGCACAACATTTACTTTTTTCATCACTGTAAGTATCTATGCCAACAAGATCCCATCAATGTTTTCTTGTATTTGGTTAAGTTGAGTGTTCCTAAACAGATTTCAATTGAAAAATAATTGGGATCATGTTGGCCCACCAATATAACAAAGGTCAAAGGTCATATGAAACTACACTACTGTCTATTTCGGGCGATTTTGCGTCGTCTAGAAATCCACGCGCCAATATGATCCCATTAAGTTGTCTGTGTTTTATGATTATATAGATTCTCAGCAACACATAAAAAGCAAAAACCAAATGGGATTTGAGTGGCTCTAACAAATATTACAGATCAAAAGTTCATGCCAATTTAGGCCAAAATGTGTGGAATGACAATACTTTAGAAAATTTTCAAAAAATCTTTTGACATGCAAGTTGCAGAGATCCCAAGATTCTTTTTTCATTTGTCATTAGATGAAAACTGTTCCAGTACCCAGTTGCCATAAAAACAATTTTTTGTTGTTGGCGCGCGAAGTTACGGAGGTGCGAAAATGCAATATATTGGTAAAATTTGAATTTTGACCTCTATTATCTCTCTGCGCCAACGAGATCCCAAATTTTTTTTTTACTTTTGTTATAAGCCCAACTGGAGGTTTCAAAAAATGTTTTACTCTTTCTGGGATGACCTTGGCGCACGTTTTTGTGTTTACAGGGAATGTACTATTCGTATCTTGAGGGCTTTTTGGCCCAAACTTTGATAACTGGTAACTCAAAAACCGAAAGCGCCAGCAAACTAAAATTTTTGATTTATTCGTTTGGTATGATGGTGTATCACTCTCATTTTTTGGAAGAAGATCTGCGAACCCATGAATCACACCCCCCCCCCCCTAATTTGGTACATTCTTACAGGCAGGGACTCTTAAAACCAGTCTGAAGTAAGATGGGGCTCAGCTCACAACAGTCTCTTGACAGCTTTGAGTAATAATCAAAGTAAACTCTTGTCTTGGCCTCGGGCTGGGTATTCATGTTGTTTTGTGCTGTCATTTTCATTTCCTCAGGATTCGTGCCATTGGGTGGGCCTACTACTGCTACTACTACTACTACTGCTACTAGTGTCTTATGCGACATGATGAAGTTTCTACCAGGTAAGTTCTTCTGAGATTGTGACAAATGATGGTCAAAATACTAGGCTTTGTTTAAATCTCCCATGAGCTGTGTATGTTAATTGTCGCCAAAGTATAGGCCCTAGATCTTTGTCATTTGATTGAAGAATTGTAGGTCACACCCACAGCATTCATTCTGCTAACTATTACATTTTTGGGGGGAGATTGCTTTGAAGTGGTTGCCTGTAAATTGCCTTGTGAGAATAATTTCTTTTATTAATATTAATTATAATAATAGTAGGTATTTGTAATGCGCCAAATCAATCTTTACAGATGTTCAAGGTGCAGCAGAGACAATGTAAACACAACAATACATGTACATATCCAGTGAATGCTAATCAAACAATAATACTAACACCATTTAAAAACAACAACAACAAAAATAGGAAGAAATCAGAACTAGGAGGGAAACCACGACCAGACCTGCAGCATTTAGACAAAGAAAGAAACTAAACATTCTTTCAGAACACCAAGTAACTCATTTCTTAGAGAGTGATTAAAAAAAAGTAAATCTTGTGTGCTCTTCTCTTTAAAATCTGTGTGCTCTGTGTGAAATCGTATGTATACTTTTACACGACGTCATTTTGTTATAAACACTGCATTAATTTCCCATTCTGCTTTTTGCCAATTGCAATTAGAACACACTGTGCATAATACTTAAAAGATGTTGCCCTAAATCAAAAGGAGATCAATGATATAATTTTCTGTCAGGTTTGATTGGTGTTCCAACGGAGATTACTGACCCAGAAGCAATAGAAGCTTACAAGAAAGCACTGGAGGAGGGAAGCAAGTCAGTACAACGCACGAGGCTTATGTTGGTTGGTCAAGAACGAGTAGGAAAAACAAGCCTGATGAGGAATCTTACATATCAAAGGTATGTTGTATTAGTGTGTGTGGGTTAGGGTTATTGCAGCTAGTTCTTTTATCCCGAGTGATATGGCTGTGATATTTTTTTCACAGGACTCTGGGAAAGTACTGCGTATAAAGAGCTAACACTCATAGGGGTATGGGTAAAAACAATAATTAATATTCTTTTTCCCGATGCATATTTAACATCTGTAATATATATTTCCTCTATGTCACTCCATATCAGACCGTAAGAAAGTGCACCCCACTAAATAGGAGAAACAAAGCATCAGCCTCATTTACATCTTAATTAATGTTATTGGTAGTTAAAAGTGCAGTTTTCATTCCATCCATTTGTAGTTTCAACAGTGAGGAGCCTTCAACTGAAGGGATTAATACAGAATCACTATGTACCATAGATGTCACTCATGCTAAGGGCTGGATTCTCCATGGTGAAAGAGGTGAAAACATTGTACATTAAATACAATTGTTGCATGCTGTGACGGGGTCCATGGCGTTTTGTACACCCGAGGCGCCGAGGGTGCCATTTTCACCCGAAGGTGTACAAAACCCATGGACCCCAAATCACAGCACGCAACAATTGTTTTGTTATACCTTGGTAACATGATTATTCCTCTTCTCAAAGTTACATTGTCATCTTCAAACATTATGACGACGGAGTATGCATCTATAGTTTAATAAGCAGACGAACTGTTGTTCAAATAAGAAACCATTCTTCACTGTTCCCTCGAACCCACGGCCGTTCGTACTAAGTGCTGGAAATCACCCAACAGTGGGAACGATCAAGGTGATGTACACCGGTTAACATCACTCATGTTACCCCGCCGCGCTGTGCAGCCATGGTACATTATACAATTGTTGCACGCTGTGACGGGGTCCATGGCGTTTTGTACACCCGAGGGGGGAAAATGGAATCCGAGGCGGGTTGTTTAATAAGCAGACGAACAAGAAACAATTCCCTTGAACCCGCGGTTGTTTCGTACACAGCGCTGGAAATCGTAACGCTGGGACAATCAAGGTGATGTACACCGGTGTACATCACTTTTCATGTTACCCGGCCTGTCGAGCCATGTAACATGCAATTTTGTTGCGCGTCACATGATTGGTTCTCGACCAATCAAACTTCACAGTTTGTTACCGAGGTATAACAAGCATATTTGTTGCACGGACATGATTGGTTCTCGACCAATCAAACTTGACAATTTGTTACTGAGGTATAACAAGTATATTTGTACATAATATGATACGGGTAACTTGGGTTTCAGCTTTGAGCTGTCTCAAGCATTTTAATTTTGTTGAGTATCCAAGTGGGTCCCCGACCAAATATGCAAGGAATTTGATAAAACTCCCATGTGCCAAACACAATTATGTATCATTTCTAGCAAAAATGGTCGAATTCATACTGTGGGACTTCAAGTAGGAACTTTCGTTAGGGTTTTGCAACAATGTTTATTTTTAAATGAAACTTGCAACTTCCATTTAACTGTTTAACTGTTTTTACTCATATCAATCCAAAATGAGAATTGGAACTTTGTGAATGAAACCCACAATTATCAATGCTGGCTTTCTATCGCTAAACAAAAACCATCCTAACCCGACTATCTATACAGTGTTTTGCTATTAATTTGCTATGATGTTCTCCCTCTAAATTTTGACCGCAAAAATTGATAAAGCGTTTCTGTTTATTGACCCTCTACTTTGTAATTTTACAATTTAGTTCTGTTTGATGTGTTAGTTTACCTCTGACATTCTACAGATGACCCTGCCAGTTTAAAAAGTGAATTTGTGGAAAGTGTGGCTAAAGAATGGGATCAAAACATGCAGAGTAATGCTGCTGAGAAGTTTACCAAAGAATTCCAAGGAATGATGCAGGTAAGATTTATTCTTTTGTCTTATTTATTTTTATTTCAAGAAATAACAAAACCTGGGCTGTTTGAACACTTCACTTTGACTTGTGTAAACCATTTTAGATATGGTTAATAACCAGAAATGGGCAGGCTTTGTGTTGTATTTATAAGTTCTATCATGGTCAATGTTTTCTTATTTTTTTTACAGCAAACAATTTAAGAACTACTTGAGTGGATTTGTTTAAACTTGTTTGAAACATTTCTGTTTACCACTTTCATGTTATTTTAATATTTGTACACTTCCTGAATTTTTCGTAATTATCGATTAAAAAATCAAGCCCTACCCTCAAGGTTTGAAAAACTAGAAACACTTCTGCCATTGAGGGCGTGCGTCAAAATGATAACAATTTGCTGTCATGTGCGGGAGTTTGCTTTGTTATACTTCCACGCTGCAACAAAGCCGCTATACAAACTGGAACTCCCACATATGATGTCACATTAGTGATGACGTAGGGGAGCTTTTTTGCGAATCTTTAAGAAAAGCACTGGATAAGGGTATTCGAAAGATTGTTTTTTTTACACAATTTAAATCTAATTATACTCATATAACTCAAGTTCCTTATTGATTGAAAACATTTTTCAAAGAACTTCAGCAAAGATCACGACTTGCCATTCTTTTATTAAGTAGGTCTTAATGAGGCAGTGAGTCTTCAAACTGATGTGAGTCCTGAAGATGCAGTGAGTCCTGAACATGCAGAAAGTTCTCTAAACTGATGTGAGTCCTGAAGATGCAGTGAGTCCTGAACATGCAGAAAGTTCTCAAACTGATAAGATGCAGTGAGTCCTGAAGATGCAGTGAGTTCTCAGAATGCAGAAAGTTCTCAAAGAGTGAACTCTGAAAATGCAGTGACTCCCAAAGATGAGCTAGAACCAGCCATTGCAGAAGGTAAAGTATGTATTTCTACAATTAGGTAGTTTGTTTGGGTGATATAGGTGTACGAGTAGAGAAAATTATTTTGTTATATTGTATATTTACATATGGAATCCAATTTGCTGCCGGGTATATCTGGGTTGGTATAGAAACATGTGTCAACCAGTTTTCCAACTGTAACCACAAGTGGCAGGCAACACAACAATAAAATTACAGGATTGGAAACTCCAGATATAGTTGAAACCATGATTTATTTTTACGTTTTACCAGTGGAAAACACTCTCTCAAACTATCCAACCATTTCAAATTGGTCTCAATAACTATTGCCATCAAATGCGTATACCAGTGGAACTTGTGACACTAGTGTGTTCGGTCGGGTTGGGGCATGGAGCTATGCTATTAGATTCGTTGATGGAACGTAAGGTAATTCAACAAAAATTGCTAACCAAAATGAACAGAAAGATCGAAGGACTGAAAACACGTCTTGCCGCTGTCGCTTCTTGTGCAGGAATTATTTGAGTCAAGCGCTGCCACCCTTAATTACTCAGCTAACTGAGATTTGGGTACTTACAAAGAAAGGAATACTTTACATGAATTAAAATAGCTACGTAATCAACTGACTGGGTATTTCCAAGTCAGTTGGTTACACAACCTTGCCAGAAGTATAATTTTGCTTTGATGTTTGACAATGCTTTACAATTGTAAAGCTAATGTGTCTGATACCAGACACACAAGGCCTGAAGGCCATTCAAGGTGTGGGCTACAACCAACTTTTTTCCAGAGGCTGTTGCCACCTACTCCTTGGGCTGATTCAGGGTTACCCCTTTACAGTCCATATAGATGTAGGCTTGGGTATCACTATCAGAAGCCTGGCTGGTAGATTAGAAAGCACTACCTCCCCAACTTTACAAAGCAATCATGGTTAAGTGTCACACCTGGACCCGAACCCTCACTCTGCTGATCAAACACCAGCACGGCCAGGGTATGTAAATGTATATGAGGACACAAGGCAACTTTGGTCAGTCTGGTTCAGAGTTCATGTGGTCTGGGTCACTGTATATCTCGGTTAGCATATCTTTACAACAATCTTTCGTATGATTGTACTTGTCTTTATAGACTAAAAAAAAGTCTTAATTTCTTGTACTCTTAACCATTCATAGGCCCAGGGTCAGCCAGAGAATTCACATCGAATCCAATTGACACATCGAATCCAATTGATCCTAAAATCGCCAACGCACTAAGAGCACTAAGAGAGAAAAACTTGTTAGGATGTAGCCAAGATGAGGGAGTACTTCTCAGCATCTGGGACTTTGCTGGACAGGATTTGTATTACACAACTCATCAGGTATGTAACGATAAATAGTCTAGCGCCCTCTATCAATCAGTCTGAGATAGCTTCTTCCTTATGGCGGCTAAATAAATACAACCCAGATCATTATTACCAGAGAATAATCGACTATATCCATCATCATCCTTATAAGTACCACTAGCTTTTACAATGTACATGTGATTCCTTAATTGTGCATCACTGTACTGCTCGGGCAGTCTAACAGTCTTAGAGAACAAACTTGTTGAGGATTTGCCATAATTTTCTTATCATTTCTTAGGTATTTTTAAAGAACTGGGGACTAGTCCTAAGAGATATTAAAAACTTAAAGCTAGTCTTAAAGTTAGGACTAGTAACTTGTCCAACCTCAATGTTGGAAGCGCTTTGAGAAGCCCTTTGGGTGTGAAAAGCGCTATATATAAAAACTGGTTATGATTATTGTTTTTATTATTATTATTATTATTATTATTATTATTATTATTATTATTATTATTATTATTATTATTGTTATTGTTATTGTTATTGTTATTGTTATTGTTATTGTTATTGTTATTGTTATTGTTATTGTTATTGTTATTGTTATTGTTATTGTTATTGTTATTGTTATTGTTATTGTTATTGTTATTGTTATTGTTATTGTTATTGTTATTGTTATTGTTATTGTTATTGTTATTGTTATTGTTATTGTTATTGTTATTGTTATTGTTATTGTTATTGTTATTGTTATTGTTATTGTTATTGTTATTGTTATTGTTATTGTTATTGTTATTGTTATTGTTATTGTTATTGTTATTGTTATTGTTATTGTTATTGTTATTGTTATTGTTATTGTTATTGTTATTGTTATTGTTATTGTTATTGTTATTGTTATTGTTATTGTTATTGTTATTGTTATTGTTATTGTTATTGTTATTGTTATTGTTATTGTTATTGTTATTGTTATTGTTATTGTTATTGTTATTGTTATTGTTATTGTTATTGTTATTGTTATTGTTATTGTTATTGTTATTGTTATTATTATTATTGTTATTAATAGACTAGTCTTAACTCTTTGTGAGATCCACCCCAGCATATTACATTCATTTGCCTGCAAAATGCTGACGCCTACATGCAACATGTATTATCTATATGCAAAATAGTTGTTGCTAACATTCTATAGTGCACTGGTCGAGTCCAGGGACAAATTTCACAGAGCTGCTTACCAAAGAAAATGCAAGCACATGTGCTTTAATACCAGACAAAGATTAATGGCCCAGACAGAAGTGTCACATGTTTTGTCCTTTACTGGTGATTGTTGCAGAGCAGAAAATTATTAAGCAATGTCTTCTGCTGGCAGCTGTATGAGGGCCGTGTTGTCAAGAATGTTGGTTTTGGTCCCAGTCACAGCATGTCTGCCCTTTTAAAGCAAGACACTCAATGTCTTTATCTGCACAATTATTACACTCATATTTCTCTTCGTACTGTAGACATTCCTGTCATCGAGAGCTGTCTATGTTGTTGTGTTCAACCTCAGCCATGATCTGGAAAAACCCATTCCAGTTCCTGGAGCTGGAGCTGTGAGTAAAACACATTATTTTTCAGACTCACGTCTTGAGTGTGTGACCACATAAAATAGTGACCTGTGTCCCAGGATACAACCTGTTTTACTCTAAAATAGTTGTAGTCAAAGTACTAGTCACAGCCAAGTATGTTTTTGTTTAATTAAGTAGAATTAAGACAAAATTCTCAAAGAAAAAATCTACAAAGCTGAGTCTATGAAATGGTTTTATATTTTGCAAACTGAATGTAATTATTTTGATAACATCACTTACTGTATTCATTTGTTTTAGTTTTGTTATGAATTATACAAATAATGAGGTAAAAAATGAGTTGCAGAAAATTTTGTAGACATTTTATTTCAAGATAACAATGCAGGTATCATTTATTTATTCTTTTGAAATTTTACAATAATCTATCGATCTCCACCATAAAGAAGATTAATTTGGGGGTTGATGTAACAGTTGAACTCCATGTTTTGTTTGTATTTTGGTAAAACTTTTTTCTAAAGTTCAAAGGCTTCAAGGCTCATACTATACTGGCGCTCTACCAACTGAGCTTTCTAGCCCTATGTTGGCAGTCTCCCTATTTTGTCAATGTCTGTGTTCGGGGGTGCCAGTCAGAAGCCATACAACCGTTAACTGCTGTGTAGCCAGGGATCACACCCAAATTACGATACAACCTGGGAAGCGGCAGCCAGGGGATCACCTTAAGGGGAGATGCAACTTCTCATTTCAGATTTCAAATAAGAAACCACAAGGGAAACTGACTTATCAGACTCTGTGTGATGGGTTTGCTTCTGACTGGCACCCCAAACAAAGATGTTGAAATATAGGGAGACCACCAACATAGGGCTAGATAACTCCGTTGGTAGAGCGCCGGCACGCAAATCCGGAGGTTGCAGGTTCAAACACTGCTCTAGACATTTCTTTTTTGTTATAAACACCCACATCAATGTTTATTTAAAAACCTTTTTATTTTCTCTCATGAATGAGAAGACGTCATGTCAAATGACTCCAATACAGTACTTGGACTTCTGGATGCGATCAGTCTACACCTATACCAAAGAAAACACCTCCAAAACCAGAAACAGATTAGAGCAGAAATCTCCACCAATTTTCATTGTTGGAACTCACAGAGACAGTGTTGGAGGGGCAGACTTGCCTGACAGTGAACGGAAGAAATTGGTAAGTTACTACGTGTTGAAAGATGCTGCAACTTCTCTAGATTGGAGGGTACTACAGTAAAAAGGCTGTAGAAGGCCAAGCAGTCTAGTGCACATGACTCAAGCTCTGGTGTTGGCAGAGTATGGGTTCTGGTCTCAAGTATGACACTTTATAAATCCGGCTTTCAGTATTGCTGATGTAGTGGGGGGGGGGGTCATTGCCCTGATACTCACATAAACTCAACAACAAACAAAAGCAATGGAAAGTAATAGCAAAAGAGAAAAATCTGAAATCTGATGTCAACCAGGCCGGATATGCAACTAACAACGAGTACCGGACGCATACCAGATGCATACCCGATGTATACTCATTGTGTACTCGTTGTGTACTCGTTGTGTACTCGTTGTGTACTCGTTGTGTACTCGTTGTGTACTCGTTGTGTACTCAATGTGTACACGTTGTGTACTCAATGTGTACTCGTTGTGTACTCGTTGTGTACTCGTTGTGTACTCGTTGTGCACTCGTTGTGTACCTGATGCATACCTGACCCAATGCAGTCACAAACTGTCCCATTGGGCCCTCGTGCACAAATCATGTTCTGGTTAAAATGGTTGATAACTAGTTGCTGATTAACAAACTTGGCCATTACACCTGAGTAATATGCCTGTTATTGGTTTTTTTCACAGGATTTGGGAATGTACTGATGAGTGTAATGCGCTTGGCACACATCAATGTATGATGAAGACATAATAACATTTTCAACATCCCCTGTCAAAAGGTGACTTTATCCCCCCCCCCCCTTGTTCGCATGCAGTGCAGTTTGTTCCCTTTAAAGTCGCCTGTGTAATTTGGAGTTATGACTATATAGGTGCCTATGCCTGCTTTCAAAACCTTTTAAATAACATTTGTTTGGCATTAAATTACAGATAAATGAAATATTTACAAGAATCAGGAAAGAGATCCACAACAAGGCTTACAACAGATACATCGTCACAGACTTCTATGCAATAGAAAACTCTCTGGGCCCCTCCAACAAGAAGGTATGAGTTGTTAAAAAGAATCATGTCAAAACATTGGAACTTTGTGGCAGTTGAAATCTGACATTCATAAAAAACAAACAGTGCAGACATGCTAATTAGACCACTGTCTGATTATGTGCCAAAACTGTTATGTGCCAAGAGTGTTTGATTCAATCCTGTCAATAAAGCAGATTGATGCACTTCAACAAAGACCAAAGAAATACGGGTGTTATTGTAGAAAATGGCTTTAAAATAATAATATTGTAATATTGGTTTTGTTTTGTTTTTTTCTGAAATAGATTGGACAGCTAAGAGAGCACATCAATGAAATAGTATGGAAAGAGCCATACATGGGAGAGAAGATTCCACTACACTGGCTGCAGTTTGACAAAAACACACTCAAAGAAGTGTCTAAGTGCATTGACCATGATGGAACCCCTGTGTTGAATCTGGAAGAGGTTATAGATTTTACTGATATCTGGTTTATGTAGACTTTAATAACCCTGTATATTTGGTTTGCGGTAACACCATGTGTGTATCTACTTACCAGGTAGAGTTTGTTCTTAGAGAACTGTCTTGCTCTATTCTGCTACCGTGGTTGTAGATGTTCAGGGATTCGGGAGACTTCTCAGTTCTGAAAAGAACTGTCCTGCTTTTTAACTACATGTATTACCCGGGTGGTATAGGCTAGGATTACTACTTTAGCTTTTATAGAATCGTGATTAACTGTACCCCTTATTTATAGGGGTTATATTAGTCAGTCAATGCTCTGATTGGTTGAGTGGTTGGCGGGCTCAGGGCTATTTTTAGGATTTCCCATTGTGTGAGAAACCCTTGGGTGTAGTGAGGCGTGTCAGTAGGTTGGGGGTTAGAGGAGGAGGGTGGTAGGATAGTGTGCCAAATGCTGCTGATGAAATAACTGATATTTTGTGACACAGTGTCTTGTCTGTGTATTTCGATAGCCTCTCTTATGCGCCTTGTATACCAATGTCTCTCAGGTGCTATGATTCGAGCCTGATCCCAATCTATGTATGGTCTAAATCGGTGGAGTGTTTGGCAATGGCAGATTTGTCATATTCCCCTCTGCGGTTGGTGGTTTATGTTCTTTTAGCCTGGTAGTTAGGTCTCTACCGGTCTCGCCAATGTACACTTTAACCACAAAAAGAAGGAATTTGATAGACCCCTGCTAGAGTCTTGCTTGTGAGTATATATGTAGCTTCGTTTCAAACTTGTTGCGTGTTCGGTAGTTGACCCTGATTTCCTTGATTTAATAACCCTGTCAAACCAAATAAAGTCCAACTTAACCAGCCTCAAAGCCATTGGACCCTTTCGGTACAGAAAAAAAAATGAAAGTTCACAGATTTACAAATAATTTACAGGGTTTACAGAAGGTAATGGTGAAAGACTTCTCTTGAAATATTATTCCATGAAATGCTTTACTTTGTGAGAAAACAGTAAAACAATATAAATTTTCAAATATAGATTTATTTTAAACACATGTCATGACACGGCGAAACGCGCGGAAACAAGTGTGGGTTTTCCCGTTATTTTCTCCCGACTCCGATGACCGATTGAGCCTAATCTTTCACAGGTTTGTTGTTTTATATATAAGTTGTGATACACGAAGTGTGGGCCTTGGACAATAGTGTTTACCGAAAGGGTCCAATGGCTTTAACCCATCCTAATTCAAGTGCATTTTGTATTTTATTCTGTTGGACTAAGGACCGCACCATATAGCCCATTAAAATCCAACTTAACCAGCCCTAACCCATTAAAATCCAACTTATTAATCATCCCATCAAAATGCAACCACATGTTGTCTTTGATTTTGTTTGAAAGAAGACTAAACAATGCTGACCCTTACCCATCGAAATCCAACTGCATGTATTGTCTGATTCTGTTGGACTGACGACTACACTAGTGAACTGATCATGCCTTCCTGATACCACTTCCAGGTTATTTAAAGAAAAAAGCCAATGAAATGTTCAACTCATCTTACAATAACTGAAATGTGGGTTGAAGGTTTTTAGTCAAAGTCACAGATGTGAAAAAACACAAATTGTAACATGGAAATTGCAACATGTACCATCACCCCATCCTGACTCCCGTGATCACACCACTCAGTGTACCAGGGAAAGTTACAATGCTACAAGAACAAAAATGCAATACCTGTTCACTCATGAATTAGACAAAATGGCCTAATAAACCATCAAATTCACTCAGCAAACCCAAACTGATCGCATTTGATCATTATGAACTTATGAAGGAAGGCTAATTGCTGCGCAGCCTATTTTCATACCCCTCACAAAGTGAGCAATGCTCACCCAGGCATGGATTATTTTCCTGACTTTTTTGTGTCATTTGAAAGTTGAGACATTTAGCTGTCCATACACATAAACATTTTGCCCCAGAATCGTATATTTTTTACCCGGCAGTCAATTCAAAAGTGTATAGTTTTGTTTTAGACACCCGGTAGGTGCCTATGCCTGCTTTCAAAACCTTTTAAATAACATTTGATTGGCATTAAATTACAGATAAATGAAATATTTACAAGAATCAGGAGATAGATCCACAACAAGGCTTACAACAGATACACCGTCACAGACTTCTTTGCAATAGAAAACTCTCTTGGCCCCTGCAACCAGAAGGTATGAGTTGTTTAAAAGAATCATAATATATTTTTCGTTTTCATAACACTAGGTGAGGGAAAACTCCGGGGTAAAATCAGATGTTGAACTCCAAACGATGCTGACATTTTACCACGATCTCGGCCATATTGTATATTTTGGAGGAGACGGGGACCGTACAAAACAAGAGTTGAGAGATGTTGTCATTCTTGATCCTCAATGGTTGATAGATGCTTTCAAGAAAGTCATCACAGTCGTGCCTCCTCGAGAACAGGTGTGCTTAAGAAGTCTGTCCTCCTAATTGGGTTAAGATGAAATACCACAATTCTTTGGAAAAAGAAACAAAAAACAATGACTTGTTTTCCACAGTGAAACTCTATGTTGAAATTCTTCTATATGTAAATAGTTCTCACCAAGTACTAAGTCGCTATTCATAGGGCTCATCCAGACCAATTGACATAAAATTACGACGGAAATGTTTCTTGTTTGTTGTTGGCATCACATCATGGATATGTGAATAAAAACTGAGGACATTGTTGCCTAAAAGTAAACAACAGACAAACGAACAAAACACACACACCAGAAAAACCACCACCAGAATTGTCATTGTAGACCTGGCAAATAAACAACCGAGTTGTGTTTGTTGTCATGCACATCCCCTAAGATGTGAACAACAAAAACAATTTGTGTCCAGAGGCAAAACTATACATTCTTATTTGGGAGACAGGAACCTGATTCACCAAGACTAGAAGTGCAAGATATAGATATAGGTTTACGTACATTTGCATTTTTCTAAATCTTAGTATTTTAGAGGTTTCGCAAACAATATTTTTTAGAAGAAAAACAATATGAATCTCTTGGTAGAGGGGCGGGAAGGCAGGGAAGTTGAGGTTCCTGATGAACGGGGCCACCCCAACCCAACCATGCCACTCTAGGAGGAGATTCAGGTAACTGCACTAACATCATTAATTTACTATTGTTTGTTTATTTCCCCGAATGTTTTGTCATGGTACCAGATGTCAGGCCTTACAAAATCCTGGCAAAGACTGCAGGAGGAGGGAATTCTGAACGATGAATTAATCGATCATATGTGGAAAAAGTTCCCCCAAAAGAAGAAGCCACTGCTTTGTCTGATGGATAAGTTTGATTTACTGTGTGAACGCATCAATCAGGTAATCAAGATCTCTATTATCACTTAACGATAATTGCTTCTCAGTTCTGAGAAGTAAATCGGTGCAGAGATCATTAATCAATCAGCACCGAGTGCACACATTTCGGCTGCTGGTGCTGCATACACCAAGGGGGTTTACAGGATTTCAGGAATGGCTTATAAGCAAGGGCGTCGATGGGGGGGGGGGGGACATGTCCCCCCCCACTTTTCAGACTTGGGGGGGACAGCATATCAGATGTCCCTCCACTTTTTGATTGACTGTCATTAGAAAATATGCAACAAAGTATAAAATATACATAATTTTCTTGATATTATTACAATGTTTGTTCAAATAAAAGAATTGCGGATAAACGGTGAAATGTCTTCTTCAGTTTCATCTTTATTCTGATCATGGTTCTGATGGACCACGCTCAGAATGGTTTTTGGGGCCTATTTCCGTTTCTTTGATACAGACATATGACGATAAGTTTCGGTACACGATGCATCCGGAAGTTTGTGTGTGCACGCGCGTGCAAAATGTTTTACCTTTATTTTGCAATCACACAAGGCACAAAATTCAGTAAAATCCATAAGAGCAGCTCCGAGCAATTTGGGCTCAGTTGTCAAAGAAACAAAATGGATATCAACCAACCACTAGTGCTACTCCGCAAAGTCTTACTCGGCTTGCCCACTGTTCAGATGAGGCTTTTGTGTCAAAGGGATTTCGCAAGAAAAAGAGCACAGATAAATTTAGACAACATGAGTGTTCAATCACAACCTTGCTTCTGAAAATCTTTAATTGAAGAATCTAACCTGATATCAATGTGCAAAACTCAACTCCAAACTTCGAGAAGAACAACATACTGCACGATCAGCTCTTCTAAATATCATTATTATTATTATTAATACTATTTATTCGGCCAAGATTCAAAGACAATAATGTTCACAAAAACAGTATATACAAGTAAACATATTAAATAAAGACAGCTATAGCAAATACATAGGCCCTATCAATTAAAATGTTTTAAAATGGTGTGAAAGAGAGGGGTTGCATTGAGCCATTGCGCCGGACGGGAATTTCGGCTCAGGTCAGCTGATACACACGTGGTAAAAAAATGTAGTAAATTTGAAGGTAAAATATCTTAAAATAAAAGAAAAAGAAAGGAAACAAAAACATAAAGAATTATCGAAATTTTACCCAATAATTTTTCGCGATGTTGTTACAATTAAAAAAGCCTTTGCATACGATGTTTGAATTTGATAAACCCATTCCCAAACTCCATCGGATGTTATTGTTAATTATCACCCCCTGTAACTCGCCTCCTTGTCAAACAAAAAATAGGCGGGAAGACGTGTAACACAGAATCTAAACGTAAAGGTAATGGTATGGGTGAAAATAATGTAAGGTATTTTTAAAACTTGCTCGCCCGTCCTCCCCACTTTTCAGTAGCGATCGACGCACTTGCTTATAAGGCACAGCCGGGGTTGTAATAATGCAAGTAACCTTGGTACAATATGAATGCCCTTTATTTTTGTAACACTTAATAAAGAGGGTGTCACAGAGCTGGCCAATACTAATACATATTGTTCTGTTTGGGCTGTGTTACAAAGAGAACAACTCATTATCGAGTAGACTCATGTTTGAAAAAGAAGATAAGAAAGAGAGAATCAGAATGAAAATAAGACATTTAGGTACAGGTTATTTGGTCACTAACGCAAAGACTGGTCAGTCTGTGCTCTGGTCACTGACATGGTCATTGCATGGAGGAATGGTGACATGGTCAGTGGGGGTGGTCCATAGGTCATTAAGAAGACATCAATTTTAAAAGACACAGACAGCTAGTCTAGACACTGGTCATCTGGTTGGGCATTGGAACAATAACTGATGGGGAACTCGTTGGCTTGTGAGACCATGTGAGACTAAGGGAAGTGTTAATTTTATTGAAAGTGTTTTTGCTAAGATTGGTGATTGGTGTGTTTCTTTTTGTCAACTCAACAGGACAATAATAGTGTGTCTTACTATGTACCTTCGATGCTGCAAAAACGAACACCGTCAACGAACAGTAAAGCACAACCACAGAAGGGTCCAAAGACCTCGACAAATCATTTTGTTGTGGACTTTGAAAGCTTTCTCCCAGGTAACTTTTTTTGCATAATAGTTCAGAGTTATTGAGTATGTGTTGCAATGACCCCGAAATGACAAATTACGAGTACACAAGTGTTCATCACATGCGGCTCAAGAAGTGCTCATCACACAAAAGAAGCACAGAATACACAGACCAAAGAAGCACAGAATACACAGACCAAAGAAGCACAGAATACACAGACCAAAGAAGCACAGAATACACAGTGCTCATCACAAGTCAAAGTAGGATCACAACAAAATAACAGAATTTTAAAAATGTTCATTCCACCAGATGGATTGTTTCACCGTCTAGTTGTTCGAGCATTGAGATGGTCACAGACATTAGGAGGAACACATCCTGCTCTGGAATACTATAGGGGAAGCTTCTTTGTTGGTGTGCAACATGAATTTGTTCTCCAAATGGAAAGGAAGAATGATCTGGCTTACATTCAAGTACATAAGCTCTTTTCTTGTCTCACTTTTAAGTAATTTGTTAAACTGCCTGGCCATGAAATGCCAAATGTCACAGAACCACCATGCAGGCCTCATTCCCTCCTGAAATCATCATTGTTTGATATGGATAAAAGCAAGTGGTATGAACTTGCAGGAATGTGCACAATCAAGTGAGACCTTTTGGGTATAAATCTCAAATTAAACAAATTTTTTGAATGAAAAGATGTTTTAAGCGTGTGAGAGCTTAAAAATGAATTAGGATGGAATACAAGCATGTGATTTCCTGGGTGATTTCTAATTGAGAACCTTGAGACACTTATCTATCGTTGCTTTGTCCTTTTTATGGGACGCAAAGGTGCGTCCTGTGTGTTGATTTCATGTACATAAAATACCCAGTGTACTTCAAAAAATTAATGGTCAATGGAAAAAATTGTGTCACATAACCCTGTAAAAACCAATTGGTACGGGTCTCGTAATTTGAAAACTTGAAATACCTGTCTTAATAAACATCATAAGTGCTTTGAGGCGTCTTAGGATAAAGTGCAATAGAAAATGTTGTCATTATATAATAAGGGAATCAAAGTGTGTTGAATCGGTTTTCAACTAGTGGTTTAAACCCGCCAAGGCCTGGTTCTTTATAATTTACCTTGACTTTGTATCGGTAAAATTATCAAGAACCAGGCCTCGTTGGGATTAAACCACTAGTTGAAAACCTCTTCACCACACATTGATTCCCATTTATAAATACCTTTTCGGTCAAAAAACATCAACATTATGGTAAAAAAGTAAATAAATGCAAAAACTAGAGATTGAGAGTTTGTGGACAAACTCAAGGTGTTCGGTTACCGGGAGTAAAAGCCTGGATTAAAAAACAAATAGTTACACCTTACAACCAGACCTTTGCCAGACTTGTATGCTGTGATGGTAAAGCATCAAAGGATGTATATTTCTTTACTCCTCCATGATTTCAACCTAAAAGGCATTAAACAACGCCCTTTCAAATCATTTCACAGTCACTTCTGGTTTAAACAGGTCAAAAGGTCAACAAAAATTCACCAACATATCCATTTCTGTAAAGTACGTAAAGCCCTTTCATATGATGTATAGATTGTCAAAATAGCTTATGTAGTTTTGGAAATATGAACTTAGGAAATATTGACGACTGTAGAAAAGATTGTAATGGGCATGTATGTTTTAACCGCCTTGAAGGAAGACTATTCTTCATGAAGCTTTTTCGCGCTCTATGGATGATCAACGGAGCGTGACTCCGTTGCACCACTAATACACTACACGTTGTGTGTATGCCTACGTGCAATGTTTATGCACATACCAATGGGGATACACGCTCTGTTCTTTAGACGTGAATTTTGAAATTTCCAACCTATTTTTTGAGCCAGAAGACAACATCGAAATGGGGTCATGTCTGTAAGGCGTTTACAGAGTTTTCAATAACGATTCCGATGGTGTTTCGATTGTAAGAATCCCTCATGTAGATCAAAAGTTATGATTTTTTGAATTAATAAACTTTGAATATTCATAACTCAACAATTGATGACGTCATCATGACGTAACTCACACGGTTTCTTCTCCTAATAAATATCTAACTATGTGTGAAGTTTCAAGTTCATACGATGTTTGGAAAGATGTTTTTGTAGGGGGACAAGGGACGTACAGAAGAAGAAGAAGAAGTATCAATAAATAAAAAAAACCGAACAAAAATAAGAGGTGTTCCGGGCTGTTGGCCCGAACACCTAATTATAATTTTTGAATGATTTCTTTCAACACAACACCCCTCCAGCTATGAAATGGTTAGGCCCAGTCAAGGCCCTCGGGTAAACAACTCCTTATAAGGGAAAGCTGTGCGCGTCGCGCATATGGCGTGATGTGGCACAACTGTTTCAGCCGTTGCTCTCGACAAATAGGAATGAAGAAACTGTCTTAAAAGAACAGGTGCAAGCTCGCGTGTCACGCCCATGTTTCAACACTTTTTACCGGTCATAAACAAAGGTTTATACACACCCACGTGACGCGCTCTCCACCAATATGAATAGCGAAACTGTCTGAGGTATTTATAAATAATTTATTATGAATGTGTTGGTTTGCAACTCATCCACATTCCCAGTGATATTTGGCAAACCTGAATCCTCCACTCATATACAAAACAGTTGGACGTCACACTTGTTCCTATAGTTGTAGTTTTATCACACTTTTTTGCAAACAAATCTTTGTAAAGGTTTACTCCTTTTTGTAGGTAAGTGTTATATTAGCACCAGAGCATGGCTCCACAAAAAGACGCAAAAAGGAAGAAAAGATTAAAAGAAGGAAGACGCCATCCCCTGAGGTTACACAAAAGGTTTGTGGAATCTTCTTCTTTGTTATGTTAGGTGGCACCAACAGTAATGTACATCTCTATCTGTCCAAAACCAAACTGGTACAGCGTAGCTCTAGAAACTGCTTTAACCTCGTCTGTTCATTACTGGTGTTTCCTTCTCTACTGCTGTTTGACATTATTTTTGTAGTATTTGCTTCTCTGTTTCAATGTCAACTTTTCAAACAAGTGTATTTAATGTTTTTTTTGTTTAAATGCAACGAAGCCCTTATTATCAGGCATCTTAAAAGCTCACAATGCTATGCAACAATTGAGGGTGTTTTTTCTTTCATTATTTTCGTGCAACTTAAATGTCCAATTGAATCCAATTTTTCTTTCATTTGTTATTTTAGGTGTCGTAGGTGTCATATAATAATCACACCTCAGATTATTGGTTTAGTGTGGTTTCACGCAGGGTTTCAAAGGGTAAACTCAATACGACTCTACAGATGCACACAAAAGAGTTGTTCTGACTTACAACTGTTCAAAGACTTTATTCAAATAGACTCAAACTGATACAGACCTGACTTGGATCTGAACTAGACTCAAAAGCGATATTCAAAACAACTTAATATAGAAAACAAACTCAAACGGAGTTTAAAACAGACCTTAGTGTAAAAACAGACCCCTGTAAATAGAGAGTAAAACATAGAAAACATTATAAACTGAGCTAAACACAGTACACCAGTAGTGTAAAGGTCACTTTGTGAACAACCTTCACTGAGAATCAAAACAAACCATAAAACAGTCACTATTACTTATACATAACAAATTACTAACAATGTTGGATAGTTGTTAGAGCTTCGTCCTTGTCCTCAAAACCCAGGACTCGCATATGGATTAATGCATTACTACATGCACAAGGCCAACATGAAAACATTATGATGCTAATGGTTACACTCTTTGAACTTTAGTACAGTGTGATACAATAAACATTAACAAGATTATTACAGTGTACCACAAAATAAAGCAATTTGACTTAACAAATCTCAATCAAAACCATTTTTCTCAAAGTAGAGTTTAACTGTAAACCACTTTTAATTAGCAGAAATACAAGACAAAAATATTAATAATCAAGTTAATACAAGAAGTTAGAAGCTAACCTGAACACTTTCAGCCAATGCTTCTCTTTTAACACATCATCATTAGCACGACCATCCAGGCTGATATGGAAGCTATATAATTATATAGCTTCCATATCAGCCAGAATAAAATGGAGTCTCTCTCAGTACAATTGAAGCGTGAGACAACAAAAACAACCAGTCTACAGCGGTAAAACCTAACATTGTTTCTCCTTATTGTAAGAAAGGTTAACATAAACTCATTTACAATATTCTAGATATTTGGATTGAACACAAGTTTCTTGAGGAAGAGTTATACATTTGTAATAAAATTAACTCACATTTAAGGTGATGCGCTCCCCACCAATAGGAATAGCGAAACAACTTAAAAACATCTAAGATCAAAAACTCACCCTGATAAGAAAGCTCCTCACGAATTCAGATTGGATGAAAACGAGTTCAGCAATTTGGAATGACTCCTGATCCTCTGTGCATTGACTTCTTTGCTAAGTCACTGACGCTAGACCAATCTCCGATTGGTTAGTTTAAAAGTTCACTGAATATGTATACAATTCAGTTTGAATTTGATGTTTGCTATTGGTCAACTAATCGCTGACTTTGACATTGGTCACCGATCCTGTGATGGTGTACCTTAAGATTCTTTTTCTGACAAAAAGGAATTTCTCCTTGTATCAATTTACCTCAACTTGACCCATAAAGTCACTGTAAAGGTCATGGCTCAGGACTAGCAGTCCTTTGGCTCAGGACTAGCAGTCCTTGAGGGACACTAAACCTTTCCAATCAACCAAGAGAATATATAGCAATAAGGAAGTGGGTTTTCTCTGAAAACCCCCTTAAAACAATGAGTTTAAATAGAAATTGTTATAATTAGCTTGTCACTCTGTATTTCCATACATTTAAGTCACCCTGGTGGAAAAAGTCTTTAAGCAGTGGATTTGTAAGGAAATCATTATGATTAACTTGCCTTCAGGTGGTCACTTTGTATTAAAATATTATATATTTATGTTACCCTAGCGGAAACATGTGGACATAATAACTTTTGGTCAGCAGTTTTGATACTCTTTTTGTGAGGATTTTGGGTGAAGTTATGTAATGAACGTTCATCTAGAAAGCAAAGATAATTAGATTATAGTAATTCTATAAAATATATTGAGGGTAAATTCCATTTCCCGACATAGGCACATGTTTGGATACACCAAGTGAGGATATTGGTCTTTGACAATTACCAAAAGTATACCTGCCTTTAAGAAGGTGGGCATGTTCATCCTAGTTTCCGACCTCTCTGTTGATCCTCTTGCCTGTTTTTGTTGTCAATTGTGTTTTTATACTTCATCAAACAGGTGCTTGAGTTTGTGAAAAATGAGCTTCAAAACCTAAAGGATCTTTGGATCAAGCGTATCAGCTACAGCCTTGCTGTTGCATGTACCTGCGGCCGTGGGTCTATACACTTCCTTCCACTTGATGACTGCTTGGTAAAGACAAGTGTTAGTTGCAGAATAGAGAAGAGGCCGCAAGTTGAGATATCGACCCGTCAGTTTAAAGCAATGTTTGAACAAGATATCAGTGCTGCACAAGACTTGGATGACACAGGTAAGATGATATGGACATAATGGTTTGTTGTGGCTGAGCAGTCATACACACTGGGATCAATATCTGGCGTTTCTGATTAGCAGAGTGTAGGTTCGAGTGTGGTCTTGAAATTTGTGTGCTTATGGGCCAGACACTGTACCATTATTGTTTCGTCCTTCTTTGAATGGGACATAGCTCCAGGTTGGTGAGAGGGAGAAGTATGGTGGTTGTTGGCAAAGATAAGAAATTAACTAGACTTAAGTTTTTGTCGTAACAAAAACAAGGTGTTCGGCTTCTTGGAGTACAAAAATACAAGCCTGGTGGACAATAAAAAAGAAGACAAATCCATGAAATAACACCTTTTTAAAGCATGTAGATGCACTTCCGTTGAGACAGGTCAAATGGTCAAGAAACATTCATTTTTGTGAAGTACCCAAAGCCCTTTCATATGATGTACAGATAATCAAAACAGCTTCTGTGGTTGAGGAAATATGAAATTATGAAATACTGACTAACTAACCAAATGGGAAATGTATGCTGATAACGCCTCGAGCACAGACTAAACAAAAGGTATGGTTAAAAAAAAAAAAAAAAAAAAAAATCTTACGACAACTAGTATTCCCAAGTGATCTCCCATCCAAGTACTGACCGGGCCCGACGTTGCTTAACTTTGGTTAGCGGACGAGAACCGTACCATTTAACATAGCATGGTCAAGATGTCACATCTTACAAATGCACATTTTGACCTTCCGGTACGAACTGAAGAAGGGGTCATTTCACTTCAAAGTACTACGGTATGGAAAAAGATAACACTCTTTATCTAAAAAAAAGGGGAATAGAGGAACGCTTTCAGACTGTGTTTTCCTATTAGGGAGAATTATTCCTGAATGGGCATGTCCGCTCTGGCTTTTCGGCAATATCTCAAAAACGCAACCTCCTTTAGAAATGAAATTTCCAGATTTATTGTATTTATCTACATTTATGTAGGATTGAAACAATTGACTGGTTCCAAAAACGAAAGGTATACTTTGCCTTTAAACACAATTTTCAATTTTGAGCTTTATACCTTAACAATTTTACTTTTTATAGCACTATCTATTATTTGCCGAATACCAAAAACTAACTTTGTACTTTTCTATTTGAATAATTTATTCTTCAGTGGACAGAGGACCGATGAGTGATATACATCTGGATCGTATTGCTGATGAAGTTGGGGTAGAGTGGGAAAGACTGGCACGCTGCCTGGGGTTCAGACATAATGAAGTTGACAAGTTCAAAGCGAACTCAAAAGGTGATTTCCATGGCCAAAAATTTAGCATGCTTATAGCATGGCGGCAGAAGCAACAAAAAGGTGTTGCAAGAATGACAGAGGTTCTTGTAAAAGCATTGAAAGAAGTTGGCCGTGATGCCTTGGCACTAAAGGTTGAAAACTATACTGGAGGTATGGGGGATACTCAGAGTGATTGAATAATAAGGGAATCAATGTGTGGTGAAGAGGTTTTCAACTAGTGGTTTAATCCCAACGAGGCCTGGTTCTTGATAATTTTACCGCGACGAAGTCGAAATCTTCAACGATATAATAGATGTTAAATTTGCATCGGGGATAAAGAATATTAATTTTGGTTTTTACCCATACAGCGATGTGTGTTAGCACTGTATACTCAGTACTTTCCCCGAGTCCTGTGAAAAAAATATCACATGCATGTTACTCGGTGGGATTCGAACCGGGTGGGATTTAAAGTCTATTTAAAGTGAATGTATTTTTATTTGTACCCGTTTGTTTGATCAAACGTCTTTATCATGTGGATACAATTTTCAGTATTTTCACACCATGTTAACTGATAACTGTAAGTAATGAGACCAAGGACATAATTCATTTTCCAGAATCTGTCCAGATCTAAGGCTATTCCAACAGTGACCAACTGTATAATTGAGGCACTGTTATTTACTATGGTCATTTACAATGATGTATTTCATCCTGCATGGTCTGTCTTGTTTTCAGTAATCAATTGTCATCTTTTAATGGATTTGGGATTAAAGTTTCCAAACAAAAACAACTCAAAACAGACGGTTTGTGTAGGAATTGTTTTTGTGTACATGTTCAAGTCACAATATTAACAATGAATGTCGCCGGAAATCAACCGCATGTTGTCAAATAATGTTGTTTTATGAAAAACTGAGAGCAAGGCTATAAAAGGAAAATCACAAAGAGCCAAATTATATGTATGCATTTCAGGAAATTTATGTGAAACCTCTTAAATAATTAACTGCACAATTAAACACATACAAACAAAATGGCAGCTTCCATTGATTACTACTATGAATTTCAAAATCAGACAAACATTTTTTACACAAATTAATTTTTCGATGTAAAATTATATTTTGCTTATTGACTTTATTGTTTTTATCAAAGTCTTCAAATGATTGCAAACAAATATATACTCTATTATTTGGTTCTGTATGAAGGCACTTTTTCAATGATAAAAGAGGCATAAGTTAAGGTCACGTTTTAATGATTGGTCATTAGCGCCAAAATTAAATTAATACAAAATACATGTACCATGCAAACTCTGGCTTGATTTCAACATTAAACACTATACACAACACCTATTACATTTGTCCCAGATTTATCTGTTACACTTTTATGAAAGAATAACTACACAAAAGCACAACATCATTCCTCCCAAATGAGGAATCCATCCAAAATAACATAGATGAATAAAATGGCTTCTTGGTTTGTCACTTATGATTCAAACATTTAAAAACATATGCAACCACCACATCATTGACATCTGCTGGTCCAAAACATTTAGCAAAAAGAATGTCTGAATCCTGATGTCACTTTAAAAAAAAATATCACAGTCATTCGCTGCCTCTGCTCATTTGATCATTGTTTTTTCTCTCTATAAAAAAACCCCCCATGTTATAGCCTTAAAGTATCGAAGAGAACGCCTAACAAATGTTTCATGGTACAACAAATTTATCACAAACATTACAAATTAGTTTATATCTTATGACTAATGATAATGCATCAGAATATTATACAACTAAATTAAATACAAAACACTGTATTTGAAAAACGAACAACTTAAAAATCTCTTTCCAAAGGGCAGGTCAACAATTTAAACCTCTTCTTGTACATCTATCTTTTTTTCATTTAATCATAACGACTACATTTTTGTTAGTAGCAAAAGTACAAAAAAGGCAGTGAACTTTTATTTATAGTATAATATTAAGCAAAAATGTAATTGATGGACCGAGTTTGGCAACCTTGAAAAACAACACTTTCGGGACGGACAAATAGATTATATTATAAACTTTGTTGAATAACTAAAACCTTGTCGAAATAGATTAATGTATTGCGCGACATTGGACGGTTTTGTGCTACAGCATATACATGTATTTTGTTACTTTTAAAAGGGATTTGAAAACGAATAAATATATAAAAAGAAACCATTAAGATTCCTTGTATTAAAAACTGCAAATCATCAGAACTTACTGAAGAATATCAAAATAATTTTAGGGTTTTGTGATTTCTCTTTTGAAGTTGAAGGCATCTTTGCCATTCTATAAAATGTACTTGTACCAATTTGATGATAATGTTATAGAAGAAAAAAATAGATCAGGGGTCAAAACAAACTAGTATAAGCATCGGGCGAGTAAACTTGTTTTTGAACCGCTAAATACAATTTTTTTTCATTGAAGTAATACAAAATAAGATAAATGTTCTCCTACTGCTTTTTCTAAAACAGCTCAAATGTGAAACTGGTCTTGTAACAAATTTTCAGGCCCAGTAAAAGCTCTGGGCTAGCAGCTCTTGTGGACTCCCCCACCCACCCCCCCCCCAAAAAAAAAAATATATATATATATATATATATATAAAAACAATAAATAAATAAATAAAAAATAAATAAATAAATAAATAAATAAATAAATAAATAAATAAATAAAATAAAAATTGAACCCTGTATATTATTTAAAAATAAAAGCAAAAACAGACTTGCTGTTACTTTTACTCTATTCAAGATGAAACTCGAACATTACGTAAATTGACAGGAATATCCTACCTAATTTTGGTAGAATATTACAAATTAATGATAACTAGAACAAAAAAGCACATTGTATGTCAGAGAGATTCAACTTACCAACAGTTAATCTTTATTTGTGCAAACAATTGATAAATCTTAGAGGACTATTATGTTCTCGCATCAATAAACAAACAGCTCATTATTCAGTTCGCAACTTTAAAGGGATTGTATACATTTGGTAATTGGAACCCACTTTTTGTTCCAACCATATTTTAGTTGTAGATGAAATTCCCTTTCCAAATGTGGTAGCATTTTTGAGATAAACTTGATGTCATTGACTGCTGACATCATGCAATTATCACCAACTGCATGTTACTAACTGATTATTTTGTTGAGTAAACACAAAACTAATTACTCATTTTAGTGAGCAGGCAATTGTTGGTTTGTGAATATAATGACAGGCAAGTTGTCTGACATGAACCTGAGCCAAATTACATGGAGCTGTTTAAGCACAAAATACTGCTTAACAAATGTATACTAAACACAAAAACATGTAAGCAGGGAGCATGTCACAAACTATAATATGGTATTTTGGCTGGTAAACCCAGAACAAATTAATTTTGCTTAGCAATTTTTTTTTAGCGCTTGGCTAATTTATGTGCTTCTGCAGTTCTATGAAATTGGGCCTAGATTACAACAGTTATAGTTATAGTGTGTTCGCTGAGCAACATCTTCCTTTCTTTACTTTCCCCACCCGTGCGCTTTGTTAATGGCACTTACTTTCATTTAAGTCGTTTAATGCTTGAGAAATTATGTGGAATATAAGCTAATGCATGCCATAGCCGCACCCTCTTTCGATTCTGTGAAGCTCGGGACGGGATGCTGACCGGTGCAAACCTCGGGGATGTGATGTGTCTGATGGCGCTACTGACTAGGCCTGGTACTGAGGGTTCTTTGACTACTCTTAACCATGGAGGTAGAAATGATGTTCTACCGTACTGTCGAAGGTTACCTACCGGTGGTAAGCGCCGGACTCCCCATTCCCGAGCACTCATGGGTCGATTGAGCACAACTTTAAATAATCTAATTTCATTGATTTTGACCGAATCTTACTTTATGCCAACACCCTTTGTAAGCTTTGATTTTGTAAATAAATTATTTAATAAATTGTTACTGTACACAGAATGTTTCAACCCTTGTCTTTTTGCTGGTTTTTCCTTTCTTTAATTGTTTTGGTAATTCCATTGTTTTATTAGTCTGCCGTGCATACCAACTTATGGGGTTTAACCTTGTGAGTTGGTCGTACGTACCGCAAAATTAATAGTGTCAAAATAGTGTATACAATAATTCCCAGCAGATCTTTGTTTCGCCAATACAAGGCCGAATTTAGGTCTGTGATGTTCCCATTTTCCAAAAGATAGAGTCCTTATGAAAATGGGGGAAAAACATAAATAAAAGTTTCTAACTTCAGGGTCAATCGGTGTAAAATGTCAGTGTATTTTTGGTAGAAATCCAAAAACGGTAGACGATTTCGTATTTCAAAAATTTGGTCTGCATTTTAGACAGAAAATTTGTTGTATTAGATGATATAAAATAAAAACAGCACTGAATTGAACTTTTGACTTGTTGGACAGATGAGGTCATGTTTTAAATTTCAATCCGAAAGAGTATAAAATAAAATGACATTTTACACAATTTAAACAGAGGTTCCAGAGACTTCTAATTGTTCCCCATTTTCATGAGGACTCTTGGAAAACTAGTGCACCACAAAACTTAATTAAAACTTGGCTCCTCTAAATAAACCTTTGTGACTGACATACAAAATGGCTGTGCATACAAAGAAGTCCAGATGGAAAGTCTTCTGTGAAGCATTTTAAACTCTTGATGCTGAACCGTGTCGTTTCTGATCCTCCCTAGTCCTACCAGAAGTCTTTGTTGAAGTCCTCGCAGCCTCTTTGCTCGCCCGTCTGTCGCCCTCTCTGTGACGGTGTGAGTCACCACTTCCATTCTTTTGAGTTTTTGAATTGCTGTGTTTCTAATACAAAAAGAATAAAACATATCCAATGATTTTTAAAATAGATGTTAAATTTTCAATACAATTTTCAAGTAATTAACAATACTATCTTCGATTTCTGTGAAGAAAAAAAACCCACAGGCATAATACTCACAGGGGATACGAACCCGCGACCTTTGCCTCTATAGGCAAGTTCTCCCAAACAAGGCTAAAAACACTCTTGGTAAGGGGCTACTATTAAAGAAGAACTATTAAACTACCACTAGACCAAGGTAAAAGTTGTGGGTTTGAACCCCACCGGAGTACACCTGTTGATTAGTGTTTCACTGAATTCGGGAAAGTACTGAGTATTGGTGTATTGGTACACATCAAACCAAATAATATCTCCAAAGATCTGCAATGCTATCTTACACTCAGTACTAAGTATGGAGTCTTCACTAATTTTTGATTTAAAAATGTGTTCTTTCTCTCTGCGTTTTCTTTTTATAGAAAATCCCAATTTACCTTCCTGCCATGAGAGCCTGACATGGATATTTCTTCAATGAAGTTGGATGGTACTAATCCACGCCTGCCTCGCACCTGTAGGAACAAAAAATAGTCTCTTTATACATAGTGAAGGGTGTACGTGCTGGTAACCTCTCCCCTCAACCAGTTTACATAATTTTACTATTATATTTTGTAGCTACATGTTATTGTCTCTTGGCTGAGTTTTTAACAACTTGTTTCGAGTACTTGTTTTGGGTGGCATGGTTGGCGTGTGCGTAAAGCACTAGCCTCTCACCAAGGTGACCCTGGTTTGATTCCCGGCCGGGGCCATATGTGAGTTGAGTTGTGCGTTGGTTCTCTGCTGTGCCACGAGGGTTTTCCAGACTATCCGGTTTTCCTCCCTCGGGAAAGATCAAACACTTTCGATCTTGGCTATGCTCCATGGTCATAATGGGTTGATGTGGCTGGCAGCCAAAGGCGCCCTTGCATGCCTGCTTCTCGAACACGTTGTAGTCGCGTCCTTCGCAACTCAGCACTAAGCTGCGAGTAAGGATGATTAGCCCCCCAAATTATTATTATTAAGGCTGGACTCAAAGTATTTTTTACTTTTAGATTTTTAAAGTTTTTCCTTCTGTTTTTCTGTGAAGCGCCTTTAGTCCCTCGCACATGGCGCTCTATAAAGTATGATACTAATATTATTAATGTACAGGAAACACAACTAACCTTTCCTTGGTAGAAACCATCAGATCTTATGGAGCCAAAGACAGTCACAATATCACCTTCATTGAAGGCCACCTCATAGGTAGGGTAGTGGTTTGGGGAATGCTCTACTGGGTTGTAGTTATACACCGCCATGAACTGATTAGAAAACAACAGTCAAAAACACATTCTTAGATGCTGATAGAGGGTTTTCTCATTCATAATGATATTAAATGACAGCAGTAGCTGTACTATCATAAATTTTGCCAAACCAAACAGAAAGAAAGAAAAAAGGCCATTGGAAATCAATACTGAGGGTGATATAATGACCAAAGGTGTGATTTCATATTCACTACCTTATGGAAACCTAGAACAAAACAGAAAGGGAACACAAAAGGTCTCCTTAGGGAAAGTCTAAAGACTGGGGTGCTTCATAAGGAATATTGTGTACATTATAAGTTATCACACAAGCGTGAGTGGAATACGGAAAAATAAAGCGCTTCTGCATCCCGTTTAAAAAACTTAAAACTTAAATGCATTTATAAAGCGCTTTAACACTGTTTCAAAGCGCTGTTTTAACGAGGCTGGATATGGGACGCAAAAGTGCTATATTATCCATACTTCCACGAGTGCGCGTGTGATAACGTATTTATCTTCAAGCAAACTTGGCGCGTGACATAGAACACACAAGATATAGTGATATTAGCCGTGCAATATAGGTTTTTATCACCACTGCATTCTGCGAATCTAATTGGAGGATTAGTGCGTACTTGAAGATAAAGTCTATTGGAGGTTCTGAACTATAGGGACAAAGGAAAGTTAAAAAAGATGTTTCCACAGGGATGCAAAAAAATAGAACGCGTGTTCATGGCCAATGTGTGTTCATGGCCAAGGTGTGTTCATGGCCAATGTGTGTTCATGGCCAAGGTGTGTTCATGGCCAAGGTGTGTTCATGGCCAATGTGTGTTCATGGCCAATGTGTGTTCATGACCAAGGTGTGTTCATGACCAAGGTGTGTTCATGACCAAGGTGTGTTCATGACCAAGGTGTGTTCATGACCAAGGTGTGTTCATGACCAAGGTGTGTTCATGACCAACGTGTGTTCATGACCAAGGTGTGTTCATGACCAAGGTGTGTTCATGGCCAAGGTGTGTTCATGGCCAAGGTGTGTTCATGGCCAAGGTGTGTTCATGGCCAATGTGTGTTCATGGCCAATGTGTGTTCATGACCAAGGTGTGTTCATGACCAAGGTGTGTTCATGACCAAGGTGTGTTCATGACCAAGGTGTGTTCATGACCAAGGTGTGTTCATGACCAAGGTGTGTTCATGACCAACGTGTGTTCATGACCAAGGTGTGTTCATGACCAAGGTGTGTTCATGACCAAGGTGTGTTCATGACCAAGGTGTGTTCATGACCAAGGTGTGTTCATGACCAAGGTGTGTTCATGACCAAGGTGTGTTCATGACCAAGGTGTGTTCATGACCAAGGTGTGTTCATGGCCAATGTGTGTTCATGACCAAGGTGTGTTCATGACCAAGGTGTGTTCATGACCAAGGTGTGTTCATGACCAAGGTGTGTTCATGACCAAGGTGTGTTCATGACCAAGGTGTGTTCATGACCAAGGTGTGTTCATGACCAAGGTGTGTTCATGACCAAGGTGTGTTCATGACCAAGGTGTGTTCATGGCCAATGTGTGTTCATGACCAAGGTGTGTTCATGACCAACTCATAACAAAACTAACACATCTTTGTACATAAATGGGTTCTTACAGATCAATAACAACTAAAACAAGTCTCGTACCAGTCTTTCCTGTAAGTCTTCACTCACAACAGACGAACCCTGAGATGTGACAGTACCATTTCCCACTGATGATTCAGTCATAGCAGAGTCAGACCATGATGATGATAACATGCCTGGATCTTCAAACTCTGTCTCTACAATGGCCGATGACTGACCGGTAGATGAAACAGTCTGGATCCCAAATGTTTGGACAGTGCGTAGATTGATGCCATCCACCAAAGCCTGTGGGTATTGGAATGAACAAATAAAATAATTGAATGAACTTTTAATATACTTAATACAGTGAGGGCAATATAAAACCATTCATGCATAATAACTGAAGTGGAAAAATTTGCCACAATTTGGTTTGACAATGTTTGACGTAATACAGGAATGGTATTACTCCCAATGCACATTATGTAACATCACAGCTGCATCGAGTCAAGAGCAAATACAAATTTAAAAAATGCCAAAGTCAAAATATATTCTGGCCAAGGTTGTAGCTACCACGGTCGGAGCCGGTCGGCTATCACCGGCCCCAGCTTTTGCCGACCGAGATCCAACAAAAAATATCAAACTCCGACCGGCATAAATTTATGTAAAACTGTTTTAAATGCCATTGAAATAAGTGAAAAATAAAGAAAACAATCCTGTACAACTCCTAAGTAGGTGTGTATTTTATTTCTGTAAAAACAATCAAAACAATTTTCTCTCCAAAACCGCGATGTTCTCCGCGATTGTTGCTTAAAAATAAGCCGCTTGAATGCTGCGAGTTCATGGAGTACTAAAAAAAGCACGCACAATCTCCGGCATGCGTGTAGTATCCATGATGCACAAAACCACATGGTAATACCCACACGGTCGCCCACTGGTTCATGCAGCATGCACAGCACATAACACACACAGTCCGAAGTCCATCTTAACCAAGATTCCGCATGCTGTGATTGGCCATTGATGGCTGTTAATAAATCCATATTCATGATCTTCTTGGCAAGCCTTCTTCACAACACACGCTCACGAACGGAGTAAAGAATTGGCGAACGTTGTGCATCACGCCTGCAGACTGAGGCACAATGCACAGCCTTGGAAGAGTTCTAGTAACATGGACAACTTCTGCCAACAGAGGGCGTTGCGGGCCAAAGTTCATTGAATTATTTCTCAATGTGTGTTGTTGACCGATCGTTGATTCACGAAGATTTTGTTGCAAACGGAGATCAGAACATGTTCAAAACAAACAATTCTCAAACAACAAGTTCATTCAAATGGTTGTTGATAATTTAGGGCATAAATTAAGAGATAAAATCATCCAATTTTAGGGACTTCACTTCCGTGTTTTTATTTAAATATTTTTTTTTAGTTTCAATTTTTGTTGGTACCATACATGCAGCAGGCTAGTGAAAAAAACCTGCGGGCGATCAAGAATTTTGGTTGAATCGCCCGGCGGGCGGTTGAAAACAAAGTTATTCTGATGGGCGGACCATGTTGGTGGAGTCGTCGAAGTTGCATTAAATTTTTATTTAGAATTTTATTTAGATGATTTTCCTGTCTATTAATACTTGTTGGAAAAAAATGAAAAGACAAGAATCAATTTTTGAGTTTATTGAATGAGAAATTATCGTTGAGAAATTGTCAATGAATACAAATCAGTGAAACATGGCTTTTCTATTTTACTAATGTGCTCCTTTTTGAAATGGAATAGTCTAGATTTTGCGGCAGTGATCGGACATGTGTCCCGTCATCCTGCGTTTCTGAACTTGTCTCTCCACTCTGCATTGCCTTCTGATGAATACATGCAACTGCAAGCTTTTCAATTGATAAATTCAACACTCAAAAATTCTGCCTAGTAGTCTACCTACCCTATTTTGTGATGGGATTTAAATCGTAAACAGAATATTAATTTTATTTATTTTACCCTCACATTTTACTTTAAAACTTAATAAGTATTTATTTTCTATGGCTCTCTCGACATGTTTTTTCCTTTGACAATGGCTATGTCAAGGCACAAATAGGCAAGAGAGAGCCTGGGGAACCCATCAAAGCTTAAACAAAACCTAAAAATCTTCAGCTTCCAAAGACGCTGCCCCTGTTGATCCCACCGGGTTGTGAGGCGCTACGCTGCCCCTACATGTACACCCACCCTCTCGACTACGCTCTCGACAAAATTAGCCGGCATCCAATTTGCCCTAGCTACAACCTTGATTCTGGCCTATACAAATGCTGGCATGTGACCATTTACAATAATAATACAAATAATAATAACTAATACTTACAAAGCACATTTTACAAAAATGTATCAATGTGCTTTACTTAAGTGCCCTGGGGTGGATTTCACAAAGGTAGTCCTAACTTAGGACTAGTCCTAGGCAATGCTAAGAGATAGGACCAGTCCTAAGTTAGGATGAGTTACTGGTCCTAACTTAGGACCAGTCCTATCTCTTAGCATTGCTTAGGACTAGTCCTAAGTTAGGACTAACTTTGTGAAATCCACCCCTGGTCATTTGGCCAATAACATTCCTGTAATCTTTCTCAGCTCCCTAGGGAGTAAACATCCCTGGGCTTCCAGGACGCTTTTTCAAACACAATATCAACCTCTACCCTCCAAATACCCCATTATACACCTGGGTGAAGCGAAGCAATTAAAATGAAGTGTCTTGCTCAATGGGCCGTATTCATAAAAAAAAAAATTGTTTTTTCTAGGCTTTTGCTTACATCTTTATACAGATGTTTGTACAAAGATGTAAGCAAAAGCCTAGAAAAAGCAATTGCTATTTTTTATGAATACGGCCCAATGAGACAAGTGTCATGACCGGGAATCGACTCACATTCTGACGACTGAAAATCACCAGAACTTGAATTTGATGCTCTAAACTGCTCGGCCATGACACCAATTTTGACATGATTATTGTACAAATCAATGTGAACTAAACAAATCATGGCTAAACAAATTTTTAAAATAGTCTGGTCCCTACTTTTGATCATAACCAGTGCTATGATCATGAAGGAATGAACCAGACCAAACTGCCTCCATAATCAGTCCTACCTTTGTAAGATGAGCATTTGTGACTAGCTGTTTCTGCTGTCTGTTGACAAAGATCTTGTAACCCACAATCTCCAATCCATTGCTACGACCTAGGTCATCAAGGTTAGGTGGATGCCAGGTCAAGACAGCTCCATGGCGACCTATAACCTTTGACACAATGAGGCTACGAGGTGGCTGTGGCATACCTGTTAATGAAAACAGTCAGTGTATTTTTAATTTGTATGGTAGCAACGAGCCAAAGCAAGAGATACATGTGTGTCTTCTTGACCCTTGTAGAAAGCCAACTTCGTATTTCAATCACATTATGTAAAACTATTGTGTGGAAACAGGTTTGGTTTTAGTAAACATCTACCTTTGAAGACAATATTTTAAATTTAGGCTTAAATGTTGCAAGTATTAACAGACCAGTCAAAAACTTTTTCAGAGTTAGTTTACTTTTTCAGAATCGCATTTGTTTTTTAAAGTTTAATTACATTACTTACTATATGGACTAACATATTAAGACATTTAGCTCTTTTTTTGGTGATTTAAAGCTGGTTTAAAAGCAGGATAAAAGTGAAAAAGCTCACTTAAAACATAACAGCTCCACCAAATTTCTACAAATTGGAGACATGCAAAATAAAATTCAAAAACATTAATGTTTGAAGACCGAGAGTTTACCTACCCTTAACAAAAATAGGGCACTGGACATGACTCAGGATATATAGGCTACTAGCATAAATAATTGTTTGGTAATGAGCAACGGAGAGCTATCATAAAAGTTTGTGAGAAACGGTTCCACTGAAGTAACATAGTTTTTGAGACAGAGGTAATTTCTCACTCAAATATTTGAATCTGAGAAAAGATTCAGGCCTGTGCAACCTTTCTCAGGCATCTGAAAGCACACAAATTTGTGCAACAATGGTGTTTTTTCTCATAATTTTCTTGCAATTTCGATGACCATCTAATCCAAAATGTTCACAGATTTTTTGCTTTGTGTATGTTGGATTACACCAGGTGTGAGTATTGGTCTTTGACAATTACCAAATGTGTCCAGTGCCTTTAAAATACAACAAAACTCAAACTCACCAGTAAGATGAGGTTGTCTCAACCCTCCATGGGAAGACAGCTGGTGATGACTGTTTGTCTTTGCCTTCTGGTTGTGAGGTATCATTCTACTCCGATCTGGTTCATCAACTCCTCTAATACCATTCCTAAGACCAACAGTTGCAATGTGTGGCTGTGGGGATGCCGTCCCATTGGAACCAAGTGGGCCATAATGAGAGGAGTATGCAGTAGGTACCAATGAAGGTGGCTGCTGAGGGGACGCGCTTTGAATTGGCAACCAAGAGGCAGGGATGTTACTTGATCCTGGCATTGAGGTCCTGTTGCTTGAAGCAGACATTAACTGACCACCACTTGTGGGTGATGAGGCTAGGTTCAAGAACCCGTTATTCTGAGTTTTGGGGAGAGTCGTGGTTGAGTTTGGGAGGTGAGGCTGGGTTGATGATTGCAAGCCTCCAGGTTGGTTTTGTGGGGGATGGTTTTGTAGTGACTGGACGGGGCCATGCTGGGGAGTGGTAGAGGCGAAGGTTGCTGAAGCAATCCCTGCTGCTTGGTACCCTGGATGTGTTACTGTTGTACTATTTCCATCATAGACAGAAGCACCAATGTATCCCTGGGGAGTATTTGCTGAGGCACTCCTAGGGTGACTTGCGACTCTCGGATTCAAACCCGAAGCACCGACCCCTGGCTGCATCTGTATTGTATTCATACTTTTGTAAATCTCTTGGGCATTTGACTTCTGATGAGCAGATGATGGGCTCATTCCAGGGTTCACCAAAGAGCTCCTGTTGTTGATGTTTGACGGCAAAGTAGTGTTAGAAAGAGGTTGTGAACCATTCTCAGAATGTAACGCATTGGACATTACACTGGTCTGTAAGGTGGTCTGGTTTCCGGACTGAGCTACTGGAGCTGATTGTACACCAGTGCTATTCACCAGGCTTACTGGATGCCCATGATGCGTTGTGATTCCATGATGAATGGCTGCAGTACCTACTCTCTGTGCTGAGTTGCTCATTGCAGGATCCATTGATGTAATGTGGCTGGATGGCACTTGCCCTTGTGGTGGAAATGTTGTTTCTAACAAGTTGCTGGAACCTCTTGATCTTGAATCAATACCATGACTGTTGTTTGGAAAGCTATTCGTACCACCGAGCGATGAAGGTGCTCTCGCCAAGCTGTTTTCAGATGGAACTGGCGCACTGATCACAGAGGGTGCTCTTACTGTTGATCCACTCACAATACTAGGACTTATTTGTTGATTGACCAAAGGACTTAGGACTTCTCCCATCCCACCCACAGGGATCTGTGAGTCTCTATTGGAGTGTGATCCCTCAGTGATCCCTCCCTGCATTGTTACGTTTGAAGCACCATTCACAGGGAGTACACCATTTGCAGAGGAATTCTGTCTAGAGTTTCTACCATTTTCAGGTTGACCATTAAACTGCCCACTAACACGGTTTGTGTTGGTCATCAGCTGCCCACCAGGTGTCACCCCACCATGATAATTATTTAAGGGTCTTCCAAAGGATTGCGATGGGTCATTAGTTGTCCTAGTCATGTCAGCTGGGACAGAAGGATTTGAAAGACTTGCAGATGGCTCAGAGTGCAGCTGAGTGGGACTTGAATACATCTGGTATATTCCATCTACCGGTGAAGCAATAAATGTGTTCACATCTCCACTTTGACTGGTAAAATGGGGTAACTCTGACGCTGTATGCTGCTGGCTTGATGCCAGCACTGCATGGGCGGACATAGGGAGAAGCCTCAAAGGGTCTGCTAAATCCTGCTCAGAAACAGTTGGACTTCCCCTGTAAGACAAATCAGCTAATCCACCCTCTCTACTAATCACAGGGATGTGGTGGGACGGACTATTATGCCTCAGGGGAGTTTCAAATGAAGGGGTCCTCCTGTATGTCCTTGATGATGCACGATTGTCTCTTCCAGGTTTAGATGATGTAGATCTCAGTTTGGATGGTGAGGCATCCAGGACAGACCTTAGAAGATCCAATTCTCCATCCTCTTCTACCCTTCTCGTCGGAGTCAGGTGTGAGCGAGACCGACTTCCAGCAGTTCTCCTCATGAGTTCCCCTAGAGATATCCCCCCATCGTCCAACTCTGAATCGCCGTCCAAACTCCCGCTGATGAGATCCAGGGTAGAGCGCCCTCGTGCAGCTCCAAGGCGGCCAAGTTCGTCATCATCGCTCTCATCAACCGAGCGGATGTCATTCAAGCTCTTGCTGATTTTGTCCAACTTTCTTTGTTGCTTGCTGATGTCAGCTTGATCTTTATGAGGATGTCTGGATCTACTACCACGTGTAGTTCTACTCCTACTTGATACTGGTAAGGGGTCATTGAACTCCTCGCTTGGGAGGTTCACAATGGCAGTCAGGTCACTGACCTCTGACAGAAGCTGCTCGGTCCTGTCTGGGCGGAATTGCTCCAGCTCGGCAGCCATCTTCTGTATAATGGCTTCTCTCTCTTTGCATTTTTGGAGTAAGTAGGAAACTTTTGCCTGAAAGAGAAACAGAAACCAGTAGAAATGACAGTGCGTTGTACAGGTTTGAACCAAGAGTATAATACAGTTGGCAGAAAGATAGGAGTGATAGAACTGTATGATCACACAAAACAAATAAACACTTTGGAGTACAAATGCAACTGAATCACTGATCGTACAAAACACTTTTAGCCAGTTCTCATTTAGATTTGTCAATTTGTCAAGCACATTATAAATGTATGCTTAATCACTAACCAGCCTCGCTTAAAATGAGCTTCAAAATCCAATGATGTATCATTCTTTTGTTGCCATATGGAAAGTTATATTCAAACGAACCATTTGACATAGCAACTGTCTCTATAGTCTAAGGAATTCAAAATTCAGCAATAACTTAGCAAGTCATTGTAGCAGACTTTATACAACTATTACTCGCAAATGGTTGTGACACTTGTGTCCTTGAGCAAGATACTTTATTATAATTATTATAAGTTAAGTTAAGTTAAGTTAAGTTAATTGCTTCTCTTCACCTAGGGGTATAAATGGGTACCTGCGAGGGTAGAGGTTGATATTGTGAATAAAAAAGCCTTTGGAGTGATAAAAAAAGCATTTGGACTGTTGTCCAGGTTGTATATTCCCAAGGGAGCTGAGAAACATTAAAAGCGATGGCATTGGCCCTATGACCAGGGCACTAATGTAAAGTGCATTGATACAGTTATTGTGAAATGCGCTTTATAAGAGTTATTATTATTATTAATATTATTGAAACAGCTGCAGATGTCATGAACATGTTCACTAAATGGCAACAATGGAGGTGCCTTCTTTTAACCTCAATGAGGTCATATTCTGCAAAAAGCCATTACCTGAAGTGGTGCAACCGATATTTCAGCTTCATTTTTCTTGTGTTCCATATCGTCAAACTAAAAAAACAAGAAATTACATTAAGAATAAATCAATGAAGACTTCAAAACTGTCTATGAATATTTGAACTTAAAATCTAAAACACTTACACAATGTCTCCAATGCATAGGACTTGACACTTTGCATGGTGGGAGTTTTATCAGGTAAGGTTTGCGGTAGCATCATGTGTAAAACACAATTTGTACAAATGTGTTGGTTCTGAAAAGAACCGATGGTTGACAACTCCCCAATGCAATATAATTTCCAATGCCAAAATTTTCCAATGCAATTTAAAAGTTCAAAATCTTGCAACATAATGTCTTAAGATTAAGTTTTTCATCAGATATTGAGCTATCTTGACTTCTCGTCAAGACCTATGAACACCTTTTTTATCTCCAAGGAACCTTTATACCTTACATGAAAATTTTGAGAGAGACGTTTACCTGGTCTTTGATGTTTCTATAATCCTCTTCAATACCATCTCGTTTTCTTCTCTCATTCTCAAGATGTTTAAGACGCTCCTCCAAAGCACTGTTATCTTCTGCAAGACGTAGCTCCTCACTTGTCTGCAAAGAAAATAGAAAATATTCACTTTTAACACAAAGTCTAAAGACCCCTTGCACAATGCGGAACGCACCTGCAAACATTGAGCGTCTACCAAAAACTGTTCGTACGACTTTTCAAAGCTTAAATAGAGGTGTAGTTTTTTCCTATGACGAGAAAGTTCAAATTCATCATTTTTAATAAGCAATTTGTATTTTCATAATTCATTGATAAATTCGTAATAATTGCAAAACCCTGATAGTTGTCAGCTATGAACTCTATAAAACAGAGGTGCATAGCTCATGATCCTGATAGCTGTTAATCCCGTACCTTCTCCCTCAGCATATCTTCAGCCATCTGGAGTTTCCTTTCTAAGGCATCTCTGTCTCTGTTGCTATGGCGACTATCAGACAACTGTTGATGCATCTCATCCCACCTTGCTTCTATCGCTGCATATCTTTGTATTCGACCTCGCAGCTCTTCATTCTAATTAATGAAAACAAAAAAGACTTGATCAAATGTCGTCAGAAGGGAGAAAAAAAAAGGAAAAAGCATAGAGCAATGTTTTCAGGGGAGTCGCGTCGATCCGTTGTACATCCTTAAATCATTTTCGTCTCATTGAGACAAAAATTATTTTGGGTGAAACTGTTTTACTAATTTCTAGAAAAAACTACAGAGCCTCAGCAATTCTTATTTCAAGGGAAGCTTTCTACCATCATTATTTGTAAATCGTGAAAACTGTTTTAATGTAAATCTGTGTACGTTTGTGTTTTGTATTGTACAAAAAAAGCACCCAAACCCTTTAAGTTATATTTTGTGTTTGCAGGACTTCAAAGTTTTTTTTTTTGTCAAAATATTATTTGTCTGCTTACCTCCCTGGTAAGGACATTCAATGCACTGGCAAGGTGCAACTCCTGCTGACTGACGTCATGTGATCTAGGGTCACGTGACCTAGAAGCATGGTGACTGATATCTGGTTTAGTATCATCTGACATAGCATCAAGTGACTTCCAATCACCAGATCTGGAGTCAGGTGCTCTTGAGTCAGGTGACTTTGCTGAGTCTGTGTGGTCCGTTGGGGTCTGTTGGTGCGCCCTCATTGTTTCAAGATTCTTTATTTTCTCAGATGTTTTCTGGAGTTCTTCCTCCTTCACACAAGAAAACAAAACAACAAATGATGAAGTTATACCTTGTGTGATAAACAAAATGGTTACTTTATTTACAAGGCAATTTTTTTGAAATTTGTATTTAAAATCTCTCAAAATGTCCAGTGGTGTTTTAAAATATATTTCTGAATCTGAATATATAGTCGGCAAAGCATCCTACTGAAAACATCAATCCAACTTTTTGTAGAGAAGACAATGAAGAAATTTCAGCTTAAGACATGGTAGGGAAAACCCATGAGTCAGGTATGGACGGATAAACCCAATCCTCACACAACCCTCCAGTCCAGGAATCAAACTGGGGTCCACAGAGGTGAAAGGCACTGAAACCACTGAGCAAACCCGACTGCTTTGATTATCCTTTGCCTACACCATAGTGTACGATAACAATCTTCATAAGATTCCAATCCTCTTTATACCTTAGATGCCAACTGTTTCTCCTTGGTCTCCATCTCCTCCTTGATTCTTGTCTCTTCCTCATCCTTAGCTTTCAGTAACTCCTCCATCTCCTTCAATCTGTCCTGGCTAGCCTCAAGCTACAACAGAAAGAATGCAGTATTTTATTATTATTACTGTTTGGCTTTGGGTCATGTCAAAATTCAAATTATTATACGCAGATGAGTTGTTCACCGACCAATCATGCATAAATTTTTATAAAATCCCTGGGGTTGTCCCCGGAGAATATTTGCAGGCCTTTTCACATTACGGTCGCTTTACCCCGGTCTGCCCTGGCAATGCAACGGGGAATAGCCAGCTCTGCTCTAGAGTAGGGGTGAGCACGAAAAACCCTGGGGTATTCTTGAAACAGGCAACAGGAACCAGAAAACGGACTAAGTGTGAAAGAGTGCCAGGGTAAATGTGGGTTCAAAAAGTCCAGCGGCCACCCCGCGGCTGTATTCCATGAAGATAAGAGATACTGTGTGAAAAGGGCCTAAGTTGTGCTAAAATAAATACCACTATATTCCATAAAGGCAGTGGACTATTCACAAAGTGATATCAATGTATCTCAAAACATGAGTGTTGAATGGCTTTAGGATGTTTAGGAGGTTCAGAATATTGAAAATATTGTCCACTAACTATGTTGTTTACCTTTTCTTTAAGATTTGCTACCTCAGCAGTCTTCTTTATCAGATCAGTTTGGTTAGTGTCAATTTGATCAACTGTTACTCCCTCAAACTTTAAAGTAAAAGCATGAAATATGAAGAAGTGTTAGTACAGCATGAAACATGTTAGTATGGACATAGAGAAAGGACGGTATGAAGAAGTTGATACCAGGGCCAAATTAAGCGCAAAATAATTATGCTTACTAGAATAAGGTTACCAGCCAAAATACCATGTCACATGTACAGTTTGTGATTGGTATCAGCAGAAAATCGTTAAGCAATATTTTCTGCTTGAGCAGCTCTATAAAATTTGGCCCTGCTCCATTTGAACTTGTAAAGTTCACTGACCTTTGACTGGAGGGCGTTGACCTCACGTTCCTTCTGTTTGACCTCTGACTTCAGTAGAGCCACTTGTCGCTCTTTGTCCTGAATGTCGATCTCCTTAGTTTGAAGCTATAAGAGGGATATTTTTGAATAAAGTTTTAGAGACTTTAGGGTAGAAATGGATTTTTAAAATGATAACTTAATCGTGACTTGTTCTCGTAAAATCGTATGGATCTGAGAAAAGTGATAACCTTTGAGTTGTTAGCCCATATCATTATATTGGCACTTGAACAATGTTAATAGCTACATGTAATAGCCTATGCCATGGTAATGAATGCATAACATTATTTAAAAACTGTCTTGCAGATAGATAACCCAACAAAATGTATGCTTTTGCACATAGTACATAGTTTTCTTCAATTTGCATATTTTGCAATGGTTATCATCCCACATCAAAACAAGAGTATAAAGAATGATTCAAATATGGGGTTTCCCGTAGTTGGCGTTTGTATGCTCTACAGGAAAACCAGGATGATCCACAATTTCAAAAATTACAAAAAAAACATACATGCTGTTTTGGGAGACAGTTTTTGCAAAATTAACTCACAACACACTTTGCATCATGCTCGGTATAATGAATGACTCCTTGGAATAGCTGCTGTACAATGTGCCATGCTTACCTGTATTGTTAAAGGTCGAAGGTCACCAAAGTCACGCAGTTTCTTTTTTAGGTTATCCTCATTCTGTTTAAGCTCTTTTACAACATCCTCTTTCTCCTGATCATATAAGAGTAAGAACAGAATACAAATGACATGAGATCAGGGTCCAAATTTCATTAAAGAGAAAATTTTGCTAAACAAATTTCTTTGCTGAGCATTTGAGTGAGAATCAGCCACAACACAACAATGCAAAATTAATACACAATTGATAAATTTTCCTTCACAGGAAAACAAATTATTCTGGGGTTCCCATAGAAAAAAACCATGTGCGGCTAACTTGATAGGTACTATAAACACTCAAACTTGGCGAGTACAAAAAGGTTATTTTGTGGAAAGTTACCAGCTAAACATGTTGTGTAATATTTGCAACTGGTGCCTTGGGCCCGATTTCATAGAGCTGCTTACTTACTGTGCGATATAGCACTGCTAACCAAAAGCACTCGAAAAAGCATGCAATCCTTTTGTGGAAATAAATATATTAATTGAAAAAAAAAAAAAACTTTCCAGTGCTTACAGCGCGAAAACAAATGACGTCACAATGCAAATCACGCAAGCTGGCTGCCTAATTGTCTTGCTTACCTGACCTGTGAAACACATTTACACATTTTTTTCTGCTACAGTAAGCATGACCGCTAAGTAGTGCTATGGAATTGGGCCCTGCAGTCTCCACTTAGCAATCAAAGTTTGTTCTTACCTGAAGTTGTTTCTCCATGGTCTCAATGCTGGTTTTCATTCTTCCGATGTCCGTTTCCTCCTTTGCCTTCTCGGCTGTTTGCCAATCCATCATCTGTTTCAACCACATCGGAGTAGCTGGCTTGGCTAAGACACTCCCGGCAACATCTTGCAACCCAGGAGTCTTGGGAAGCCTCATGGCGTGATCTGGTCCAGCAAAGACTGACGCTGCTGTGATGGCCTCTACCTCTTGCTCTGTTATGGAGGAAACTGTGTCCATACCACTGTCAAAGGACGACGGTAGGCGTACAATGCTGGATTTGGATGAGAGATCCCTCCCATCCCAGGATGGATTAGATTCTTTACCCATGCTGCCACTTGGAATACCAGCTACATTCTCCTGATCGTTGATAGTGTCTGTTGAAGAGGAATCACTAGCCAAGTCTACTGTTACAGCACTAACAATCTGTCCATTCTGATAAGGAATATTGTTGTGATTCTCAAATCTTTCCCCAGAAGCGATAGACTCATGTTTCTGTTGGTTGGTAGAACTTGGAAACTCTTCAGGTGTGTTAGGCTTCTTTGGAGGAATTGTCTTCGGAAGTGGAGGCGGTAGGTCATGGATTTCATTCAGGTCATTACGTTGACTATATGGGTCACCTGGTGTTTGACCTGGACTACCTGGGTATGTGGCTAGTACCTTTGGAGGTGACGTACCAGGTAAAGGAGGTGGCAAGCCATCTGGGCTTCCTGAATAGGTCTCAGGTTTCGTAGGAGGACTTGTATCTGGTAATGTAGGAGGTGATTCTGAACCTACTCTGTTTGGTTGACTTGTTCCTGGGAGTGCATTAAATGGTTCAAGACTTCCCTGTGTTCTATTTTGGGGACTTTTTCCTAGTAATGTAGGTGATGATTCAAGACTTCCAGGTGTTTGGTTTTGGGGACTTGTTCCTGGTAATGTATTCGATGACTCATGACTTCCGTTTACTCTCTTTGGAGGACTGGCTCCAGGTAATGTAGGTGGTGATTCCATTCTTCTACATGCCCTGTTTGGAGGTGATACTTCTGGTAATGGTGGTGGAGGCGATTCTAAACTTCTGCTTGTTTTTTCTGATGGTGACATTCTTGTAAATGTTGACGGTCCATCAGAGTTTCTTAAGAAAGCATCAGGGCTACCTTGATCAGTTGTCCAAGGTGTTGATGATGGCAACTCACTTCGACTTCTGAGATTTAAGTCTGGTCTGCTATGAGAAATTGTCTCTGGTTGGTAAGAAGATGAGCCGTTGAGGTGGCTATTTAGATGTGCATCGGGTTTGTCACTATAATCATAACGAGTACTTCTTTCAAACTGAGAATCTGGAATGTCCATGTTTCTCGCTGTTCTGTTTGGAGGAGCTGTTCTGGGTAGGGACAGAGGCATCTCATCTCCGTAGGTATCTGTTCGGGATGGAGTACTTTTTTGGAATGACATTGGTAGTCGAGTTGAAGGGCTTTCTGAGCATCTTGAATAGGTATCTGGTCTGCCTTGCTTGGAAGATTCAAGCAGTCCAGAGTGGACCTCGCCAGGGCTGCTGAGGTTTGTTTCTGACCTCCAGGGGAATGAGGATGTTGATAACGTAGGAGTTAGAGTACCTCCATCATCCTCATCCTCAGTTTCAAGCTCAAGTGAGTCATCCCTGATTACCCTCCGGTAACCTAATTGTAGAGAATTAAAATCCCCAGCAAGGCTATCAGAACTTATTGAACCTGAGCGCTTACGGGGTGCTGGAGGTGTTGCTTGGGGTAAGGGTGGAGCATCTGTATAAACAACGGAGTTCCTAGCCGACTCTTCTAGATGAACCTCCTCATGCTCACACTCAGACACTGTAGCCAAGGAATCATCGTCATAGTCATCTGGACACCAGTAGGATGCTGTGTCCAGATTTATCTCTAGATGTTCAAAAGGAAGCTCCCAAAGGGCAGCGACAAACTGGTCCATCATCTGTGTCTTTGTTGCAGAACTAGCTCCATCTAGAGGTCTTGCTGAGCTCTCCATGCTCCCTCTCATCTCTTGTTGAAGACTTTCTTCGCCAGGTATTGGAGGATAGCTTGCAGCATCCTTCCTTGGAATCCCTGTTACTTTATCCCTTGGAATATTCCTCACCAGGCGGCGAAGAAGTGCTTTCCGTGGCGTTGGGTCTTTGCCAGCATAGAGCTTGTTGAACTCCACAAAGTAGTTTTTCCCTTCTTTTAACAAGATGGGATCGGTGGGACTTTGAGCAACTGGCAGAGCCTCCAAGAATTCCTTGAGCGTCATCTCGAATCCTTCCTCTGATCACAAAAAATAAGCAAAACAACTTGAAGTTATAACTTACAGCACTTTGTGGAAGTGAATCAAGCAAAATAATTCAAGAAGAGAAGAAATATGAGACACAGACAATTACTGAAATATCAAATAATTTGGATCCCATAATTTAAATTAGTTGTCTCTCTTTAAAACTCTGCTGAAATTAACAAAAAAACAATCTATAAATTGTTGCGGTACCCGCTGCTTAACATTCATGTAGGATTCGAACTGCCTCTAGCTACCGGGCTATCTCGCTGGTCTCATTGTTATGACACTGCTCTAGAGTTGCAAAGATCCTGGGCTCGAATCCCACCCGAGTAATGCACCTGTGATTTATGTTCACAGAACTGGGAGAGTACTGAGTACACACGACTTGTAACACACATCAGTGTCAGGGTGAAAACAAATAAAATACTTTATCCAAAATACAATTTTTATTTATTTATTTAAAGAAAACCATGTATAATAATTCAGTACCTATCAAGACAGTTGTCAGGAGGAATTCACTTGGAAGGTACGTCAGAGGACCTGTCTGGCTGGGCTTATCAATACATATAGCTGACTGGTAACCAACCTAAATACAAAGGACCAAAATAAAGAGTTAAATGAGACTATAGCCAATACATGAAACATCTGCTTAATGAAACCACTCTGCTGAAAGTAAGTGGTGGGTAGCCATGTTATTCAGGAAATTGCAAAGAGGAAAATAAAACGCAGCACTTAATGACGAACTAGTAATAAATGCAAATATTGATTTATTATAATTTAGTTATTTCAGTGCTATATTTTATTGTCCTCTCTCTGCTGAAAATAAACATTTTTTAAAAATCAGAGCCTCAGCTGAAAGAGGGTACTGCACAATATCAAAAATCTAATTTAAGACCAAAACTAAGTGAATAAAGAAGGGGAGAAACAGCTTAACCCACTCACACTTGATACTTTTTGATGGGCAGTGTGATTGGGTTGTTTGCACAATGATAGAAAATGCATTAAAATGCTGTTTGTTAAAGTCTTCTAAAAACTAAATTTAATACTTGTTTATGCTTGATAAGGCCTCCAAAAAGCCATGATTTCAACAAAAGTAAATGCACACAAATATAGAATATGTAGTCTGAATGCAGAGTGCAGACTGAATTCTTTTTCATCCATCAGACTTTCAAGTTTTCAGCACATCAGCTCAATGATTTTGTGATCTTGTTAATTAAAATAATAATGAATTTTTTAACAATATTTGCATTAAGAAGGAATGGTTCAAAATATCAACAACTGTCACAGTACAGTCAACTCTTTTTATATACAGCACTGTTACAAAAATGTACTGAATTTCATTTCTGCTTTGTTTAATGTCCTCCAATAAAATCATTTCGGTCATGAAAAGGACAGTTGGCCAGTCCCAACGATCTTGTTATGATACAGTAACTGCGCTGATAGAGTGGCATCACTGTACTTGAATAGCAAAATAGTAATCAGATATTAGGCCAAAATACTAAGCACATTAGTAATTCACATCTTACTCAAACATGTATCATGGCAGAAAATAAATAAAGTTCAAGAACGATTTGGGCTACGCTTTACAACAGCTTGACCAAGCATCAAACAAATTATGACAATTATTTATAATGAAATACCTTCTACAGTCAGTGCCACAGCTTATCATTATTTCCTACTTTTAAAGCTCCAATATAGATCACAATCCACTTCTAAATATCACTTGACAAATGCATCACTACCAAGTACATGTACAGTAATGCCATAAGGCATGTAGCAAGTGACTGAAGTGGTAAAATATGTATCATAGCCACACATTAAACAAAATTATGTTTCTCAACCAGTTGAAAGTACTGAAAAGTTTGACAGGGTTTATGTACATGTAATACTCCACTTTGTGAAGCCTTAGTTTGAGGATGATATTCTATTAAATAAATTTGGTGTGTTGAATAGATATGCTTTACACCCCCCCCCCCCCCCCCCCGAAAAAGAAGAAGAATTAAATATATAAATAAATGTAAGCATCTATCCCAATTAGGATGTGATTTCAATGCTTCTATAGGCCTATGCCATTGGTGTATTTAGTCAAAATAAATTAAGACCGTGTACTTTCACAAATAAAAATCATTTTTCTTTCCCAATAAAAAATTCGTTGTGTAGACTGTTTGAACAACATACATTTTCTTCCAGGGTATAAATTACTGATACATTCAGTAAAATATTCACTTCGTCAATTGAGAAACAAAACTAATTAATATTAGAGCCCAACCAGCTGCTACTGAAACAGTGTAGATTAAATTGTTGCTCATAATGAATGAGACTACAGCCAGTCAGCAAACAAGAAAACAGGTGGTTGCATCCTATTGTCATGGTAATCATAATTACAGACATGTTAATATCAACGGACTGTTCCACTTTTAGACGGGTGTGAATCTAAGTACAAAATGTACTGACATGTCAGAGGTTGAAATTTAAAGAATGCGAAGCCTTGGTTTTATTTTAATGGATTTTGTTTTGCATAATCTTGAGTTAAATATAATAAGTAATGAAAAAGTTGTGCCATAGAATCAGCATCGATTGGTAATCTTATTCTGGTGAGTATAATGTTGCTGTGCTTAAGCGGCACAATGAAGTTGGACACAGAGCTATGAGGGCAATAAACGCCCAACTACCCAATCAAGTAGATCATCATGCCCTACTATATTAAAAATACAACCTTTTTTCAACAAATGTTTTTGTTTAACCCTTTAGAGAACATAGCAGCCACAAGCAGCTTGTACAACAAAACTGGAGCAGCCGCAAGGTTTGACCTTTATTCCGTTCACAAAGGATACATAAGTAAAAGGCCATGTCTGAATGTGAAATAAGCCAATGTAAAATGTTAACATAACATGTAGTATTCCCAATTCTAAAAACAAACTATATTTTTCTGATTCATACTATTTCTGTTGACATTTTTACTGACAAATTTGTATGACAGAAATGGAACAACATTAGCATTGTGTGGGCATTTTGTGATGATTATACAGAAATTATTGGTCTCTAAAGGGTTGAAAATGGTGTATCTTATAAGACTGAAATATTAGTACTTCTGATGTTTTTTACTTTTGTATTTCCTTGCCAGCCCCTGTTCAGCCGTCATTGTCTGTCTAAACTTTTAAAATATCTAAAGAGATAAAGTTTATCCAAACACCCAATGAACAAAACATTAATTCTGACCTAAAGGATATTTTCAAGTGGGCTCTTTTCAATAAAAAGGCACATACACAGAGTGCTTTACATGAAGGAAAAAACCCAAATCTACATTCCTGTGATCTTGAGTTGTCCAAGAAAAAAAATCTAAATTAAAATAAAAAATTGATGTTCAGTTAATTGACTAACAAAACTAAAAACACTCACCATTTTTTTCTTTCCAGCCGTTTCCTTTTCCACCACAGCCACTCTGCCACCTTCATGTTTCATCCTTTCCTTCAGCAAGTCTTCCCCACAGACACCAAATGTCAGCAGTTTTTCATTCAGTATTTCCTTCTCCCGCTTCATGAGGTGATTCTCCTCTTCAAGAATCTTTCCTGATTCCTCTTGGTCTCTCATATCCTTCTTGATCTCTCGATTGAACTGAACGATCTCAGTTAGACGATTAGTTGTCTTCACCCTGTCCGAGTTGGCGCTGTCTAGTTCCTTTTGAAGTGTGGCAACAGAGCATTCCAGTTCCTGCATTTTTAGTTTATGGGCAGAGTTGTCCAGATCTTTTCTTCCTTTGCCTAAGTTGACATTTTGTTCTTGTATCTCTACTTTCTCCTGCTCAATGGCAGAAAGCTTCTTTCTAAGATCAGAAACAGTCTCTTTAAGCTCCTTGATGCTCTGTGGTTGAGACTGGCTCTCCGATTCTGGAGAGGAATTGGTGACCCTACTGTCTTCTTTTGAACTCTGACTCAGTTGTTGTTCTAACTCTTCCATCTGTGTTGAGCAGATGTCAATATCATCTTGTAGATACTTGTTTGCCTTCTCAAGTTTCTCGACAGTGACTTCCTTCTCCTGTAAGTCTAACTGTAAGGAGTCTCTGGCGGCTGTAACCTTTTCCAATTGGCTGTTCACATCACAAAGTTTGCTCTCCAGCAGTGTTACTTGTTCCTGTAGGGAGTCTTGATCAAACAGAATTTCCCTTTCGATATCACTGTTATCTTCTGAGATGATGATCTTTGGCTTTGTCAATCCAGTCTTTACATCGGCTGCCTTTGGTGTGACAAACCCATCAAATGATATTTGTTGATTTGGTGACCTAAGGAGCTGATCCTGCAGGTCAGTTATAGTATCTTTCAGAGTGTTAATCTCTTCGATGAGTTTCAAGTTAGTGTCGTCATGTGACAGCACACCTGACTTTAACTCCTCCAGCTGTGCCTGAAGGTTGTTGTCGGGGCCGCCATCTTCAAGAGAAATTTCCAACTGCTTGATCTCATCTTTTTTAAGGTTCAACTCTTCCTTCACCTCATCGTTAGACACTCTGAGAGAATTCTCCAGTATCTTGTACTCCTCTATCATTTTCAGAAGCCCCTTTTCTGAGACTCTAAGCTCTTCTACCTCCAATTGCAACTCTTGAATCCTTTTCTCCAAGTCACTCTTTTCCTCACCTGCCCTTTTCTCAAAGTTTTCCAAGTCACCCATTTTAGCATTAGGTGTGAATACTGAAAACTCCTGAATATCGTCATCCTCATCTGAGCTCTGAGATGTACGAACCAAACTCTTGGATGCATTGACCGCTTGAAGCCTTTCCTGGAGGTTGGATTGTGAGCTCTCAAGCTCGTCAATCCTCTCTAAAAACCCTGACTCCCTCTCAGTCATGATGACATCAGCATGAGCCAGAGTTTCCTGGAAGGCTTCTTGCCTTTCTTCAAGAGCTTTGACTTTAAACTCTAACTCATCCCTTTCGACAGTCAATTCTGAAACCTTTTTTGTCAGAGATTCAACAGATTTCTCCCGAAAGAAGTCTTCTTCAAAACCAGCTTTGTTGTTGTCAGATTCAAAGTTTTCCATTTCTTCAGACTGATTGCATGTCATTTCAGAAGATGTCATTTTCTCAGTCAGTGTTTGCAATTGTTCCTTGAGATTGTCCACTTCACTACAAGACTCCTTCAGGGAATGGTCCTTCTTTTCCAGCTCATCATCAGCAGCTTCAAGATGACTTTGCAATTTCACATTATCCTCCTGAAGTACAACCACTGTCTCTCTCAAACCCACCATCTCCCTTTCTTGCATATCACACACCTCAGATTTCTCACACAATTTTTGATTGGTTTCTTCTAGTACAATTTCTGCTTGTGCAAGTGTCTCCTCAAACGCACTCTGTCTGTCCTCCAACTCTTCGATTCTCTCTTGAAGGTCTTGATCAGGGATCTTTTCTCCTGGAAAGTCAACACCGTCTGCAGAACTTGTTGCTTCAACTGTAGATTCTTGTGATGCCATAACCTTGGCTTCGATCACTGGCGTAACTGTGTCTTCAGTTTCCACCTGTTTTGACAGCTCCAAAGACTCGACTTTCAAAGTTAGATTAACCTCAGTTTCTCTCAACTTGTGCAGTGTTTCTTCTTTTAATTGACACTCTACCTCACACTCTTTCAAGGAGTCTTTAAGTTCCTTCAGTTCTTTCTCCCCGATTTCAAGAAGTTCATTCTTTTTATCCAATTCATGAGATGTATCTTCAAGCTGCTGCAACTTGTCAGAAAGTTCTCTGACAATTTGTTTTTGAGATTCTAATTGATCAATGGCTTCCTGTAGTTCTAGCTCTTTAGCCGCCAGCAGCTCATTTTGTTCACTCAGATTCTGTTGTACTTCTGACACGATGATATCAGCTTGAGCAATTGTCCCCTCATAGGCAACTTGTCTTTCCTCAAGTCCCTCTATTTTTAGAACATACTCCCTTTCCTGCTGAGTCAACTCTTCAATTCTTTGCTCCAAAAGACCAACTGAAGTTTCTTGTTCAATGTTGTCTACCACTTTGAGCTTCTCAGCTTCTCCTTTCTCCATTTGATTCAAGATGTCTTCCATTTCTCTATATCTTACTTCTTTCTTCTCCAGCTGCTCTTTTTGTTGACAGATTTCCTCAGTAGCTATACTTAACTCCTTTTTTATGTTGAGCAGCTCTCCTTTTGATTCCTCAAGGAGTTTCACCTCGGCATTAAATTTTTCTTGAAGGTCCTCCTTTGCAGCTTCCAACAGTTTTGTGTTATCTCTTAATTCCTCTACCTCTTTATTTCTTTCCAGGAGTAAGTTACTTTGCTCAGCTATCTTCTGCTCAGATTCCTCTAAATCTATTTTTAACTCTTTAGTAAGTTCTTCAATTTCTTCAAGCTCTTCATTCTTCAGTTCTAAAAGAGCACTTTGCTCAATTATCTCCTCTTCAGTTTTGTGTAAACCTTCGAGACGTTTTTTCAAATCCTCTTGCTCTTTTTCCATTTTTGAAAGAATCTCTGCTTGGTCAAAGAAATCAGATTCAACATCCTCAAGTTCCTTGAGTCTTTTCTTAAGATCAGCAAGCTCTCTAGCGGAATCGTCACACTCTAAAGACTTCCTCATGGAGTCTTTTCTTGCAAGAGTAAGATTCGAACGTCCATCTTGAAGCCTTTTCTCCAACACCTCAACCTGTTCTTTAAACTCCTGGCATTGCTCTTCAGAATCTGTAACCCTCGACAGAAGTATCTGGTTTTCTTCCTCAAGCTCTTTCTGCTCCTCTGATCTGACTTCACCTCCCGGAGAATGAGAATTTTCTTCTAGAGCTTCAAGATGGCTCTGAAGTTCTTCTTTTTCTTCTTCAAGTTCTTTGATTCTACATTCCAGGCCTGTATGAAGCTCTGCAGACACTTCTTCCAAACGCACCATCTCATCTTCCGATGATTTCAGCTGCTGCTCAAGATCTTGCTTAGTTACTTTAAGTTCATCCAAAAGACTCTTCAGTTCCTTGATTTCAGTCTGAAAATGTTCCTCCAATTGTGCTTTTTCAGATCTACATCTTTCAAGATCTTGCTGAAGCTCTTTAGGAGATAAATCACTACCTACTGTATTATTGACGTGACTATCGTCAACATCTTGATGTTGTGTTTTCAAAATTTCACATTCACTTTTCATTTCCTGCAATTTTGTGTGTTCACTTTCAAGCCTGTCTAACAGTTCTAAGTTTTCCTCTTTTACTACCTCTAGTTCTTCACTTAATTCTTGCTCTTTTTGTAGAGCATCAGATTCATTTCTGTCTCTATATCCATCATCAATTCTCTGCTTCAAAAGCTCAATTTCAGACTGTAACTCTTCGACTTTTATTTTTGATGTTTCAGCAACCTGCAGTTGTAATTCTTCAAGATTCAGCAGCTTTTCCTTCAGGGTTTCATTTTCGTCTGCGAATTCTGTCGCCTGGGTTTGTAAATCCTGACACAGGTCAGTAAGTTCCAGGTTAACCTGTTCTAATGACTGTACCTTCTCCATAAGTTCAACTTCAGACTTTTCTAATTCTGCAATTTTACTGTGCATGTCTGATTCTGCCTCCTTAACTCCATCACTGTTTCCCTGTAATCCAGGGTCTTGAGATTCACTTTCTCCTCCTGATTGAGGAGCAGTGTCTTGCACATCATCTTCTTCATAATCGCTATACTCTTCCTCTGGCAGTGCTCCTAGCTCTCCAAACTCTCCCATCAGTCCCAAACTTTCCCCAAGAATCGAGGAAGCTCCATGGGAGGCACTTAATTCATCCCGAGCAAACTTCTCAGCCACCTGAAGCTCCTCTATGTGTTCCTCTGCCTGCTCCAATTTTCCCTTTAATTCTAATCGCAATCCTTCCAAGTCTTGAATCCTATCTTGAAGGGAGTCCACCTGTGACTTCCAAGCGTTATCCTGCGTCTCAAGCTGAGCAACTCTGTCCAGCAGATTTTGCTCCAACTGTTGCAGTTCCTTGATCCTGCCCTGAAACTCCTTCTCTGTGTGTCTGGCCTCTGCTGCCGCCCGCTCTACGTTATCATTCTTGTCCACATCGGACGCATGCGCTTGTTTTAATTGTCTGTTCAGCAGTTTGTTGGACTGCTCTAACTCTGCAATCTTCTCTCTAAGAGTCTCCTCACTCGCAAAGTCACTGTTGAGAACCAGCTCTTCAACATCTTTCAGCTTTGCCTCAAGCGACTCTCTAACAAGTTCAAGTTCTTTGATCTTCTGCTGCAGCAGACTAATATCTTGTGATTCCTCCATGTTGCCACTGTTATTATTACCATTTGTGTTGTTGCTTGCATGTGGTGGAGCTAACCCTTCCAGGGATGTCATTTCTTGCGATGCTGATAACTCAGATTTCAGTTTTTCAATCTGCTTTTTGTAGCTAGTTTCTGTCAGCTCTTTCTTCTTTAATTTCTTCTGGAGTTTCTCCTCTTCTTCCCTGAAAGATGTGAAGGTAAGATGGTATGAATTATTACAGTTCTTAATACATAATTTTGTTTGTACATGTAAAACTATCTTTTGAAAAGTGCCTTTGAATTCGGCGCAATATCACTTTAACTATTATAAATTACCAACACTTTAAAAAATATCTTAGCCTGTACTATGTTCCAGTGAATCTTGACTGTGACAAATCATATGAGATCATAACAAATAACTTCAAATAAAAAAATATCTACAGGATTTGAATTGCCTCTAGCTATCGGGCAATCTTGGTGGTCTAGTTGGTAAGACACCTCTAAAATGGCAAACTCATGAGTTTGAATCCCACCCGAGTATTATGCCTGTGATTTTTTCACAGAACTCGGGATAGTACTGAGTGTACAGTGCTTACACACATCGGTGTATATGGGGGAAAAAACAAAATTATTGTTCTGCATCCACAATGCAAATTTCCATCTTTTAAATAAATAAAAAAGTTAATGTTTTGTTTTTTTCCCAAGGACAATCGTCCAAACATTCTTTGTTGGAAAATACATGTTTAATTTTAGTTTTGACACTTGGCTCCTGAAATCTATAAAAAAAAATGAAATTAAATTGGGTTGGATAGTTTAAGCTAGATGTTTCAATCAACATAATTTTTTCCATTTCATCACTAAGCAATCTCCCAAAACTTGAGGCTTGGACTTTACTGTTGAATTGATGAATCAAAAACTTTGTACTGCAATGTGGGCCACATTTCACACAGTCTGCTTTTAAGCACAAAAAGCTGCTATGCACAACAAAATTATGCTTATCAGAAGAAGATTACCAGCCAAACTACCAAACTCACATGTACAATTTGTGACCCGTATCCTGCTCATTTCTTCTTAGCACAAGTGTGTTAAGTTATATTTGCTGCTTAAGCAGCCCTATGAAATTGTACCTTCTTTCATTGAACTGCTCAAGCAGAAAACATTGCTTAGCAACTTCCTGCTAAGCAGAAATGAACAGGATACTAGTCACAAATTGTACTTGTGACATGGTAGTTTCGCTGGTAACCTTATTCTGAATAGCGTATTTAAGCTTAAATAGCTCTATGAGTTGGGACCCTGATGACATGTCTGTACTCACAGCCAAGACTGTCTGCACTCCTCAGCTGACTTCAATCTATCAGCGACTTGAGCTTGATCACTCTGCAATCCCTCTGTAGTCTCCTGAAGAGATGAAATCTCTGCTTCTAACTCAACCCTCTCTCTGTTCCTCTCAGCTAGTCCAAGATGGATATCTTCTTGAAGATGAGCTAATTGATCCTCTAGCTCATGGATGCGGGTATTAAGATGTGCCTCCGTCCGCTCCAGGTCAGCAACTCGCTAAAGTTAAAAAACACATGAAATAAAATTAAGTTTGGGCTTTGCTGGCTCTTTGTCAACAAGTTTCATTTGACCAGATACTAGATACAATGTTTATTTTCCAATTTGATGTGAGTCAAAGTCTGATTCATTATTGTACTTCCAAGAGAAATGAGAAAGCGAAGCAAATTTCCTTGCGTCGAGATTGAAACACAAGATTACTTGTGTCAAGTATTTTGCTTCACATTCGCTCAAATTTGCTTTAAGTATCAAAATTGTATTTGTTTATTTCATTGTACATCCAACGGCAAGTGCCAGTAGAAGGATGGAGAGGAAACAAGAAGAATGTTCAGTTTTAAATGTGGGAGGAAAACCGCGTGAGAAAACACACACAATTAGGTAGGGACTGAAAACCCAATCCCCATGCAAGGCTCTGGGCTGAGGTGGGATTGCAACCAGGGTCCACAAAGGTGAGAGGCAGGTAAAGAAACCACTGAGCCAACCTGATGCTCCAATAAATCTGAAAATAAATTCCTGCTCATTTTCTGTGGCTGCAATCTTCATGTACATTTGGTGGAATATGATGACCCTTATACTAAAAGGTTATGAACTTAAAACATTATTTGTTTACAAATTAAACAGAAGCAAGCAGAGAAAACAAAATAAATGAATATCCCGAGCAAGTGCACATGCTGTTGTGGTTTTTTAAAGTAGAATGAGGATTTGATTACAGAGCTCAAGGGAAGATGTGAGATAATTACGAAAGACAAAGAAAATTAATGTCGTCTTATTAGCAGTTATTAAGGTTTTTAGAAAGTTATGTGAACAGTGAAGAAAAAGTTTTAAATAATATAATTTTTGTATGATTGACTCTTTTGTAGCAGGATTCAAACTGGGGTCCACAGACATAGTAAAAGGGATGGAAAGAAATGGTGTCAGGACACTTCGTACCTTTGCCACTTTGTACCCTGGACACTTCGTACCTTTTGAAGGTACGAAGTGACTTTGGACACTTCGTACCTTCTTACAAGACACTTCGTACCTTCTCACGAGACACTTCGTACCTTCTCACGAGACACTTCCTACCTTCGTACAAATTCGGGATTTCTGCATCGTATAAAGATTATTTTGTGTTTTGTGATCGGATGATTATGAAATAAAAGCAAATCAAACCAACTGTTACTATTTTGTTGGGACCAAGGAGCCATTTTGACGATTGCATGATTGTTTGACTTTTAAATATTTGTACAAAATACTGGCCAAAGATGTTGTCTTTGGCGGTAATTAACTGATACAAAATATTAATGTCACATTAAAAATGACATTCACATATTCGAACAAAAATTATAAATCATTATGTTTTTTAATTTTTTTATCTCAACGAACATTTAATTATTGAGGAATACACATTTTAATGAAGTTACGAAGTGACGCGGCTGAGGGTACGAAGTGACTCAGCTGATGGTCACTTCGTGCCCCGCCCACAGTACGAAGTGACCAATTTGGTTACGGTACGAGGTGTCCCGAAGGTACGAAGTGTCCAGGGTACGAAGTGGCAAAGGTACGAAGTGTCCGAAATCCAAAGAAACCACTAAACCAATATGATTATAAATAGGGTATTCTTAGCTTGTGACTTTTACTACCAATGAATAATGGTGTGTATATTGAACAACACATTAAAAAGACATTTGTCAATGTAGCAAAATAAAACATCTAATATGTACATGTAATATCTATTAAAATCTTTGCAGTACCAGCTGCCAAAAAAAAGGAAGAAAAGAGATTCGAACTGGTTCTAGCTACCGAGCAATCTCGACAGTCTAGTTGATCAGACACTGCTCCAGAATTGCACAGGTCATGGGTTTGAATCCCCCCCCACAAGTAATATGCTTGTGATTTGGTTTCACAGAACTTGGGCGCGTACTGAGTTTACAGTGCTAACACACATTGGCATAAGGGTAACCAATATTAACAAGAAATACTGCAGTAAGTATCAACTTAATTTAACGAATAACTAAATGACCTTTAGATGTTGTAAACTGAATACTGGTAAAGAAAACAGGTACACACACACATGTATTATGACAAACACTGCACATCTGACGTACCATTCTGACTGCAGCAAGATCAATAAAGTCATAGATCAAATACTAAACGGCAGGAATCGCAGAGACCAACTAAAGGCCAACTGATTAATCAATAATTCCTCAACACAAGCATGTCTCATATTTTCTCTTGATTTTTTAGGAACACCAACTAGGATTTCCATCAACCAAGGATAAAGTCTACATACCAAGGATGAAGTCTACGTACTTGTAAATTTGAGACAAGTCGCCAGCATACAAAGTAGACAATTCTCTCCTTTAGTTAAACTTCTACCATGCAAAGTTTCAAATCCTACTTAGACTTCAAATAGTTTAGTTATCAGCATTATCTGTTAAATCATGAAGATGACATGGAGGAAGAAAATACAGTTTTCTTCCTCCATGCATGGAGGTAGAATGCCATCCCTCTATGATCCAACCCCAAAAAAGTAGTGCTTCAAATTCAAGTAGTTATGAAATACTTACATTAAATAGCTACCATGTCATTCTGGCCTTCCATTATCAACATAGTATCATCACTACAACTATCCTATATATTCAGCTTGCAAGATAATATTGACTATCCAGTCCAAAACATGTAAATCCTCATCGTCACTCGGATGTAATAGTTTTTACCCAGGCCTGTATCAAATAGGTCACCCCTCATAAAACAAGTACCACAATAAGTTCAAATAATATGCCTCCCCCTTAATCCAGTAAGGTCAGTAGTTAGCAGCATGTCAACAAACAACAAGCCAGTCTACACACACCAAACACCCCCCTGTGTAGCCTATTCACAGAAGCACACTCCAGCACTAAAACTACCTATTGACTATTGACTGTAATCACCAAATTCCTGTGATAAGACTGGATCAATAACCTATAAACACACAAGCAGACTGTTAAGGGGGGTTTGAAGAGAGGTGCATTATTCACTAAGCTCTGATTTGAATGACAATGGTGGCCTTGTACACAGGTATGACTGGAAGTACCTGGGTATTGTGCTTAATATTAGTCTGGTAATGTGCTTTACAGGTATTTCACCTTGACTATTAAAGTTTTCTGTTCAAAGTTGTCAACTGCCTGAACTATAACAACTGCTGAACAACTTTTTTTCTGTAACCTTTGTTTGTTACATTTTGGTGCAAATGTAATAAACATTTTGTTCTACACTTGGGCATTAAGTTATAATCTTTAAAGAGACAAAAACTCTTTCTGTATAAAGACGGTTAAATGGAATAGCTCATTGACACAGCTTTATTGAGCTTTAGTTTCTAGTTGAATCGAGTTACATCATTCATGTACAATCTGCATCCACTATCTTATCAGCTTAACAAACCAACTCCTCATGGCGAATAAATAGGGTTTTTATCAGTTTGATTTTATCTCAATATTGACAGATCCCTCAGTCTACATTTCTACTTCAGACCATGAAGGAAGCTCAGACACTGTTTACTTTGTATTTACTAACTATAAGTTGTTTCCTAACTATATGTGATGTAAATTTACAACAGCTGAAAAATCATGAAAGTCTCGATCTCAAATTACAAATACAGTTGTGGTCATAATAGACTGACTTTATCTTGGTTCTTCTATTTTTATTTTTTTTGCTATTTCCGAAAATAATTTGTTCTGAAAAAACACTGTCCTGACTAAATTCAAGGCAGCAGGTAGAAAGGCTCGTCATTAACTTCAATGACGTTGAGTGAGTTCCAATAACTGATCACATTGTTTGGACATATTTGGATACAAATCATAAACAATAGGAATTCAATACGTTTGTGTGGTTTCAGACGTCGGGTTGCAAGTCTACAAAACCCTGACCCAAACTCCCACTTACAAGTCATCTGATTGGAGAAAGTTTGGGCAGTGACCGTGTGTCAACCACTGGTCAATGTTGTTACCAGACTTCCTAGAAATCTTTCTGACAGGCGACTCATTGGACAGTGTTTGGCAGATGGTTGTCCGGATTGGTTCACTCATTGCCCCTTGCCCGCCCACCCGCCATTCGATCCGCCCTTTTTGGTCGGGTTACTTTCATGTTGTACTAAGCATGGTTCTCCGGATTGGTTCATTCATTGCCACACAGGGTCGAAAGGGTCGAAGAGGCTGGGTGCCAGGACAAAACCGAAACAAATTTGCATTGAATGAATGAAGTAACTCACAGATTGATGTTTCGCAGGCGACCATGTGTCAACCACTGGTCGATGTTGTTATCAGACTTCCTAGAAATCCTTCTGACAGGTGACTCATTTGTTGAAAAGATTAAATGGAGAATATTTATAAAAAAGCATTCACTTCCAAACGGTACGAGAATTATCATGATGGACAAAGATGGGATCAAACGGAAGCTTTATAATTTGGAAACATTGGGTAGGGCCTGCTATAGGTTGGAAGGTGTCTAAGGGAACTTTACAATTAATAACATTTTGGGGTTGGGGGGGGGGGGGGGGCCTTACACAAAGAGGCTAACCTCTCCTTACATTCTGGTCAGTGTATTGTGAGTGGTGTGTTGTCTGGTTTTGAGACAGGCCACCTGTTGCTTGGTGAAGGAGGTCGCTGTGGGACCACTTTAGGTTGAAAGTGGGTGGCGACCTCGGACTTACAAAAATCTCCATACAGAAATTGCACTATTGATGCAAAACGTACCTTGCTGTTTTTAAACTATGGACACTATCTTTTGCCAGTAAACTCAAATGACTACATGAATACTGTTTTATAATACGGTCTGTTCATTGAGGTATAGTGTTGCAGTTTCAGAGTTTACCCCATCACGGAAGTTTGTGAAACTTATACACGTACGTCAAAGGCTGTTTTGAAGCTATAAAAAAGAACTTTGCATTTGGTCAAAGTTGTTAAGCAAAACGACAATAAGTTTCCTTTTGAATCAGTCCATTCACAAAATTGGTTAGAGCAGTGTGTGGGTCAGGTCTCAGAATGTACATTTTGCCTAATCCATTTTGTAGCCTAATTTAGCAATCGGCCCGTCGGGTTGGTTATTGGAGATAATATTAACAAAAGAGACCTCATTCAGCTGAATGGGGTACATTTTTAGGAGTTTGTCTATTGACCCAAACTGGACGTAACAAACCCTAAAAATAACTTGACATGCTTTCTGAAAGTGAAATAAGTTAGAGAAAATTAAGGAGTGAGGACGAATTTATCATTTTTATTTAGTTTGTACGATATAGGGTTCCAGAGATATGGGATGTATGGAGGTTTGTTCCTAGAGCAGCGTGAACATGAACGCGGTCAGAAATTGTGTCGTTTGTGGTTAAAATTTCGCGAGATGCAATAAGCCCAAAGTGACAATAAACAAAACACTTTTTTGACGTTCACGTTTTACCTTTTTACCTTCCCAGAGAGTTCAATCAAATATTCATCACTGTTGTCTACATTCAGCCTAAAGCTGACGTAAACATTGCCTCTTCTAAAATTGCTGAGATTACGCAAAACCTTGAACTGAAATCGCCAGACTCTTTGAAACTGATACTTGGAGATTTCAATAATTGTCAATTGGAGTCCACCCTTCCACACTACCATCAATATGTGAACATTCCTACAAGGGGAGATAGGACATTGGATAAATGCTATGGCAACGTTGCAGATGGCTATAATGCATATAATAAAGCAGGACTTGGAGCGTCTGATCACGATATGGTGCATCTGATGCCCAAATACAAACAAAAACTTAAACAAAAGAAGCCTTCCGTTATTAAAGTAAAATGGACAAAGGAAAACACCGACACCTTGAGAGCATGTTTAGAATGTACTGACTGGGCTGTGTTCATGGACTCTAATGAAATCGACGAGACTACTGAGGCTGTTAGTGCGTATATAAATTTTTGTGAAGATTTGACTGTTCCAGAAATAGAACGAAAATTCTATCCTAACAACAAGCCATGGATAACAAAGGAGATACGCAACCTCTTAAAACAGAAAGTACTAGCCGATGAAAATAATGATGTGCAAGAAAAACGGAAGATTCAACGTGAAATTACCAGGCTGATTAAACACGGTAAACGCAAGTATGGAAAACAAATAGAGGACAACTTTAGCCTAAAGGACCCCAAAAAGGCTTGGCAGGGTCTGAAAACCATAATTGGTTGTGGTCTCAAGAACAGGACAATTAACATTGCACCGGAAAAGCTACACGATTTCGCAAACGAGCTGAATGTTTTCTTCGGTCGCTTTGATGTTGCCGATTTTAGCGATTTAAACACCGACATCTGCAGAACTTTGGAATCCAATGCAAGCACAGAAAACGCAATCCAACTCAGCTTGCAAACCGTTGAAAACGCATTGAAGAAATTAAAAGCCAACAAAGCAAAGGGCCCGGATGGGATCTCGGGAAAGACTCTAAAAATGTGCTACAAAGAACTGTCACCTGTTTTTCGAGAAATGTTTCAATGGTCACTTGATGCTCACCACATTCCCAAACTATGGAAATCGTCAAATGTTGTCCCCATTCCAAAAATAGCCAAACCTTCAGCCTGGAATGATTATCGGCCAGTAGCTCTTACCGCCATTGTAATGAAATGTTTTGAGAGCATTGTGAAAGAACTTCTCCTGACACATACCAAGATCTTTGCCGATCCTTGCCAGTTTGCATACTGTACAAAGCGAGGGGTGGATGACGCTGTAACAACACTATTACACAATATCCAGTGTCATCTTGATCAACCTAAAACTTACGTTAGAACACTATTTTTTTATTTCTCATCTGCCTTCAATACACTACAACCGCATAAGTTGGTTCAGAAGCTACAGAACATGCACGTCAATCCACACTTGTGCCTGTGGATCAGTGACTTCATGAGAGCTAGACCCCAACGTGTAAAGATCAGAACTTCTTTCTCTGACTTGATTTTCACAAATACTGGAGCGCCACAGGGTTGTGTACTATCACCAGTCCTCTTTACTTTGTACACCAGTGACTTTAATAGTAACAGTGAATCTTGCTCTCTTGTTAAGTACGCCGATGACACTTCCTTGACTGGTCTGATCCTCAAAAACAATGAGACTAATTATAGGCTTGAAATAGAGCGCTTTGTCCAGTGGTGTGACGACAACTTTCTCACTTTGAATATAACCAAAACCAAAGAACTTGTTTTTGATTTTCGTAAGATCCGTCAAGGTATTCATTCGGTTTGTATAAAGAATGACGAAGTCGAAATTGTCAGTGAATATAAATATCTTAGAACAATTATAGATAACAAACTGGATTGGAACAAAAATACTCAAAAAATGTGTGCCAAGGGAAATCAGAGGCTTTATTTTCTAAGGAAATTACGATCTTTCAATGTCCGTGATTCGATTTTACACCTATTTTACCAGAGTATTATTCAGTCAGTCATTACTTTTAGCTGTATTGTTTGGTATAATAATCTAACTGTGAAAAATCAGAAGAAAATTGATCGTATCACCAAGGTTGCCAGCAAGATAATAGGGTTCGAAGTAAAACCCATGAGAGAAATCCTAGACAAGCAGTATGTAAATAAACTGAAAGTTATAACCAAGGACCCAACTCACCCACTTCACTCATTCATTCACATTCTCCCATCAGGAAGGTACCGTTCTCTCTCTACTCGCACAAACCGGTTCAGACTATCTTTTTTACCCAGTGCTATTCATCTTTTTAACTCACTTTTTATAAGGTAACTTAGTAGTAGTTGTTGTTTTCCATTTTAATCAGTGATGGTGAGTTTTTGATAACGTTTCTCTCTTTGTAAAACTTGAACTAGCCTATTTGTTGCTTATATTAATTTTTGTAATTAATTCTGTGTTTTTAAAATGTAATGTTTGTTTGTTTTTCTATAAGTATCAAATTTGAATCTTTTAGTGCACACATGGAAAGCAATTTTCACTTTTTACTTGTAATCTGTGATGAAATAAATAAATTGAATTGAATTGAATTGAATTGAAGTGCTCCCGTAACGTGCAGCCTATTGACCAGAAAGTTTACGAGACCAATTCAGATGAGAATAAACTAAAAAGAGGCCTACGCTCTTACCACCCCCCTGAAAAAAAAAACAAAAAAAAGCAGTAGATAAATTAGATTTGCGGCACAAAGCATGTTCCGAAACTCGCTTTACTTATAGTGCTGTAGCAACGCTATGTATCGTGGGACGTGAAAATGTCATTTTTTGACAATGTTTTTGAAAAAGGAAATGCAAGCATTATGAATGTATATTGAGTGTGTGGGGAAAGTTTTGGTAGTGTAGTACAAAAGAAACTTTAGTTATTGCTGGCTAACGGTCAGTTTCACCTATCAATGCTGATTTGAAAAACGTGTAGCGTTAAGGAGGCCCAAAATATTAGACCCCTATAAGGCTCACGGGGGAGCCTTATAGTTTCTAGAAGTATGCATAAGGGACGCCGTCTAACCCAAAACGAGGTGGGCACAGCCACTGCAAGTAGTGGCGGACGTGCGAAATTGCTTCATTTTGGGTTAGAATTATGACGCCATGCATAAATATTGAGAGAGGCGTATAACACCCTCACCCACATTACATTTCGAAATATTTGTGTAAAGGATTTTCATCATCTAGCGGGGTGCCGCGCGAAGCGCGGCATCCCGCTAGTTATTATTATTAACAAATATTTCCTAAAGACTATCTAATAAGGAAATCTTTCAAAAGAAGCTGTTGCTCTTTAGTAAATTACAAAAAGAAAAAAGAGCAACAGCAATTTGAATAATTCAGTTTATGAATCGAGGACGCCCTCAAAAGCAACTAGCCCTGTCAAACAAAGGCAAACAAAAATACCACTGACAGAAGATGAGATGGTGGTCAAATTAGATTTGGGAGGATGTAAACTGGGGTCCAGAAAGATGAAAGACAGGGGAATGTGTAGAGACATTGATAGGGTTCCAACTGGGGTCTACAAAGAAGAAAGACAGGGGAATGAGTTGAGACATCGATAAACTTGTCAAACTGAATGGATCAAGTCATGTCTTTTAATGCCTTTTCTTTTGAATAAAAGAGTTGGCGACGATGTCTTTATGACTGGGTATTTATGAATATTAATTTAGAATTTAACTACTAGGTAGCACCCACTTGTGATCATGCAATTCAAGCATACGACCATAGAGGAATAAATATTTTATTAAGATACTTTAGTGATCAATGATAACTGCAAAAAGTTTGCCAAGAGAACAGACAATTTACTAAAGCATACAAGTTTGAGTTTAATTTAAAAAAAGGAGGTTATGGGAAGCCAGAAGAGAAACAAGAAACACAACCAATGGGACGACAAGAATCAAATGGTTTCACACAATTATGCTAATTAGTTTACCATCTTAGCCAATTGCAGCTGGTGAAGTAAGGATGGTGAATCGTCATTGGTCAATTTCTGTAAGTTGTGCATACTTTTAAGCTGGTGGGAATCAATTGGCATTAATAGCAATGTTAGGTAAGCATACATGTAATACAATACACAATAGACGAGTGACCTCTGACGCCACTTGAAAACCATAACATGATTCGCGCGCATACCGCCGGGCAAAACCTTTGTGTTTTGGCAGCCAGCTAGAAAGTGTATGCAATCTTACCATGACTACGTGTCTTTTGCCCAGCGAAACATGACGTATACAGTGTTCCGTCAACAGAGGGCGGTTTGAATGTAAACATCTGGTCACATCGTCTATAGATTTTACAATAAACCTTAGGAACACGTTGCCTTGGATCGGACGAGTTGGCCTTTGAAAAGCGTTTGTAACCGTTTGTTATAGCATTAATATGGTTAAAAAGATGTTTTAAAAGTAGAATACAATGATCCACACATTACTCGAAATTGCACGGTTTTCCTTTTACGTATTGAACTAACACGGCCGGCTAATTATGGGAGTCAAAAACTTGACTCCCATAAATGGCCGACCATGTTTAGTCAACGAGGTAAAAGGAGGACCACGCAATTTCGAGTGGTACTTGTGTGGATCTTTCTATTCTACTTTTAAAACATCTTTCTAACCATATGCATTTGATAACAAACGGTTAAAAACGCTTTTTGAAGACAAACTCGACCGATCCAGGGCAACGTGTTCCTTTAATTGATCAAAATTTCTGGATAATTTTATGAAAACACTGCAACCCATGCACATAATTTTTTATTTTCTAATAGATAATATGGAACATTTAATTCTATGAAAAAACTGCCTTCAGTAGAATTAAAAGGTGTGTCATGACCTACAGTTAAAAGCACTGGTGTTCGATTCCCATTCATGACGCTTAACCACAATACTTGGTCCTTCGGAGGAGACTTAAAGCTGTTTGTCCCGTGAGTTGTAAGACAAAGAACCCAATGCACTCATTGAAAAGAGAAGGGGTTCACCCTGGTGTTCCTGGTTTGATAGGCTGTATAGTTGCGCCACAGCACCTTGTAAACCAATTATTATTAATAATTTAATCAAAATGTAACAACACAACATTTTTCTAGGATGTGTCTGATACTCGTAGAGAGACTAGCCCAAAGGCAATAGTGGATGGTCTGACTGCTATAGTGACTGGTCCCAAAGCAAGTGTGGATGGTCTGACTGTGCATTAGCGACTGGCCCAAAGCAAATGTGGATGGTCAGACTGCCAAGTGACTGGCCCTATAAGGCAAATGTGGATGGTCTGACTGTGCAATAGTGACTGGCCCCAAAGCAAGTACGGATGGTCTGACTGTGCAATAGTGACTAGCCCCCAAAGCAAGTACGGATGGTCTGACTGTGCAATAGTGACTAGCCCCCAAAGCAAGTACGGATGGTCTGACTGTGCAATAGTGACTAGCCCCCAAAGCAAGTACGGATGGTCTGACTGTGCAATAGTGACTAGCCCCCAAAGCAAGTACGGATGGTCTGACTGTGCTATAGTGACTGGCCCCAAAGCAAGTGTGGATGTTCTGACTGTGTTAAAGTGTACAACCCATTAAACACCAGCAAACACAAGGGAGGGGTTTTGCAAGTTTTCAAATCAATGTGATGTGTCAAAAATTTAAGCAAGTTCAATAAACATTTTGGGTATAAAAAAAATGGGGAAAAAAATCCCATTATAACTAAAAGTGCCAAAACAAAATTCAAAGCAACCAACTTCATGCAGTGCAAAGTTTATATTAATTTAAGAGTATTAATTTGCATGAAGCTTCACTAATTCTTAAATAAAATTAGGCTACCGTAAGGTTTCTACATAATCTGCATATAAACGCCTTCCAGTGAGATAGACAGAATACCGAAATGAAACTTGGACCCAACTAAAATGAATAAATCAAATCAAATACGCAAGACTGGAGGAAAAATCAATAAACTTTACCTGTCATAGCTGGATCGGAAGCAAATGAAATAAGATAATAAATAGACATGTTGGGGTCAAGTGAACTTGATTGTTAATTTAGTAAATCTGGACCCAATAACATTGCTCTGCTTACTGCCGAATTCTGCACTTTTGATCTCCATTCTCCGCCTGCATGGAAGCGCCAAGTTTCTGCACTAGCTGTGTAAGCGTAGAAGGCCTAGTAACATGGAGTACACACACACACAAGCCAAAATGCCCCGCTAACCCAAGAAATACGCTTGACATAAGCACAGAAACCTCCTGCTTCCACAAGTGCCAATTATTTGCTTACAGCAAGCAGAGTCATGAAATTGGGCCCAGTTCTATACAAGAACAAGCCTTTTTTAAACATGCAAAGCAAGACTAATATAAAAAGTTGCAGAAAAAAATACATTGCAGTGGCAACTGGCAATTAATCTTCCATCCAAATAGCATGCAAGCTTAACAGACAAACCCCTTACCTGTTCATGTGTGTCTTCCATCTGCTGGGCACACTCCCTCTGGGAATCCACCTCTTGCTGTAAATATTGTATCAATGATTCTTTTTCCAGGACCAGACCTTCCAATGAAAGTACTCTCTGAAATCAAGTTATACATTGTAGGACATTTATAGAGACAGCTAAATATATCAGGGAAAATATATCAACTCGCTCTCAATGATACAATTATTATCAAATTTGATGTGACAAAGCACTCAATAATAAGAAGAGCATTTTTCCTGCTCCTTCACTGTGCTCATATGCATGCAAACAATTGCCTTTGTTTCATCAGATTTATTAAAGGATGGGATTGTGCCAGTGATATAACGATTATGAATAATAAAAAAAATGGTAAGCTACGCAGGAGCAAAAGGAAATAATTGCTATACAGGAAAGAAAACCGAATTAATTCTCTTTGAAACTCCACAAGAACATATGCATGTATTAAATGAAGTGAATAATCAAAAAGCCTTTAAAAGTATGGCGGACATGATAGGAGTGTACTGTTTGGTTCGGCTGTAAACAGACAAATTTACCCAAACCTAATAGTGTTGTACCATTGTGTCCGCCATATCTCAAAAAGGCTCATTGGACTTATTGTAATGAAAAAAACTGAGATGAAATATCTCAAGTCAGTTCTTTGAACTTTACGAGAATATATGGCTGTATTACATGAAGCGAACACTCAGCGGCTTAACCAGAGGCCTGAGCAACTGGAATTGTTGTAGCAAAGCTATTTTTACGCAGTCATGCTTGGATGCATTGGTTTGATAGTGGCGTGCTGCACCCAAGTGCAGGAGACTGAGGGTTTATTTTTATATTGTACTGCGCCTTGAACACCCAGCAGTTTATTGGTTACATCAATTTTTAAAAATTAAAACCCATATACTTTGACTAGTGTGCTATTGTCAATTACCTGGTTGTTTTCAGCGGTAGACTGAGGCGTTGGTGTTGATGAAAAATTCTCCTCTTCTTCTTCAAGTTCCAGAATGCGAAATTCTAAAAGTTCACTCTGGTCTTTGCTGTCTTGTAACTGCCACTGTAGCTTGGTGCATCGATCATCAAGTTCCTTATTCTAACCACAGAGGAAAAAATACAATAGTAATTGAAGGGAAGATAAATGTTTGGAAATTTCACTCTTACAATTAATTGCAATAAAAACTTTTGGTAAGAAGTACATCAGCTTTCTTTAGCACAAAGCATTTGAGAAACATTTCACTTTGAAGTAATGTGGTTATGTAAAAAGATAACAAGTTTCTATGCCGAAAATTTGAATCTGAGGAGCGTTACTGTCTGTAATGTTTACCAAATTGTGTATTCCTGGTAGGAATTGTTCTTCCTGCATGGACATATTCACTCTGGATTTTTGGCGATATCTCAAAACCGCAACCACTTAAATGGCTTAGCATCTATGGAATGGGAGAGGAACACATTGTTTTCTCTCTTACAAATATTGTTTGGCATTTGTACTGACCTGTTGCAATAACTTCTCCATTTGTTTGGCATCAACTAACTGCTTAGTTGCTAGTCCATCCATCATTTCATCCACACTAACCTGTAGGCAAATATAATTCACAATATCACTTAGTTATTTCTTCTCTTGTTACCTACTCAGAGTCACATACTGAGAGAGTTGCGACAACTTGCGATTAGAAGCCATTTTATTTCACCCCAAAAATGCATGATGAATATAAGGTGTCAGTCTGGGGCAAAGTTTAAGGCTTGAACATTGTTTTAGTTTTGCATTTCACAAAAGTATGATAGGCAGTTGTGTACTCTGTGTTTGTCTAGTTCTGTAGACTCATTGATTCCTCAAATGCAAAAACGGTCGTTTGGTGTAGGCAGTTGGGTTGGCGTAGTGGTATCTTTCCTCACCTTCCACCACTAGGTCCCCAGTTCGAATCCTGCCGGAGCACTGTGTGGATTTGGTTATCAGTCCCTACTTGACTGCGTGTGTTTTCCCTGAAATATTTCTCTGTGGATTTCCTCACATATCTAAAACTAAAACTTCATTCTGTGTCTTTCCCCAATGAGTTCTTGGCTAATACAGCGAAGAAGCTGCTTTTCTAAGAGTGTTTGGCTTCACAACCAGGAAAAACGAAATAAATAAATAGGAAGAAACTATGTATCAATTAATAGTAAGCTTGCGGTTACAACCATGGGTAAATCTCTTTTGAAGGTGTTGGCTCTGAAAAGAGCCGGTGTGGTCTTGATGTTTCCAACAGTATACTCTGCTCGTGTTAAGGAGAAACCAGCGTAATATTTCCTTTGAGTGGTTTCCACTCACCTCATCCAAACTGTCTTCATAATCTGACAGAGCCAATGGAGACGGTATCGGAGTACCAAATGATCCAGAACGACTCCTCACACCAACATCATCATCATAACCATGAGGAGTAAGACTGGATGATCTTGGCCTGAAGTTGGGCACATTCAGTAAGGACGGGTTCTGGTCCTGAACCTTGGGCAAGCGGTCTTGTTCCTGGGGTAACAAAATAAACAATTTATTTAACTTTAAATACAATTTGTTTCTGTCATAAATCAAGTATCAGGAACACATTACCCCTGTCATAATAATATGTTTCTCAGTGATGCTCAAGGCGATTCAATACTCAGTATTTTCCTGCAATGTACTTTGGAGCTACGCTTTGAAGTTTGAAACCAATACATGAAACCAAGTAAAGGTTTACTGGTTGCTGAGGTGCAATATTTCACTAAAGAACTCCACTAGCTCGCGGCACCAAAACGAATTGAAAACAAGGTTTACTGGTTGCTGAGGTGCACTTCACGACTCTGGGCCCCCCTCAATCAAAGATCTTCTTCAAATAAGGCACTGTCATTATCCTCTCTGTTCTGCTGCCTAAACCCGAGTCGTTGTACCTTAATCTCATACCATCCACTATGGTGACTAGGCATTTTCTCTCATTGCACCAGTCTTATGGAACAAGCTACCCACTGACATCAGAAACACTCACTTCCCCTCCAAACCCACTCACCAATGCTGCTTGTTTGAGCTCCACAATCTCCAGGAATTGTTCCTGAACCTCTACTCGGAGTTTCTTGAGTTCTTCTTCCTTGTCTGCAACGGGGTCATCACCAGTTCTTGAGGAGTTGCTTGCCTCTTGCTGTGTTTGTTGCCGTTCTTTGCTTAATACTCTACGTAGACTCTGATTCTCTCTCTCCAGACGACAGCGCATGTTCTCTTTCAATGAGCGCTTAAATTTAAAGTCAAGAACAAGAATGGTTCAATAATAAAACAATAATAATGGCGGTTTGAAATGCGCCACTGTCTGTCTAAAAGTCACTCCTGGCGCAGGAGAGAAACAGAAGCAAGCGGGCCTACAATGAGTTGCATAGAAGACGTTTTAAGCACAAAAACAAGTTTTCAAATTAGTTTTGACCCTTGTATTTAGTAGTGACTTGTCCAAGATCTGGAGGGAGTGTGTTCCATAGTGATGGGATCAATGAGATCAATGAGCTCATGGTATCGCATTAGAACCAAAAATACATTGATGGGAACCCAATACTCACAGACTTTTGCACAAATGTAAAGGGTAGTCAAATATTGTGTCAAAAAAATGCAATGTCCGTAAAAGCAGCATAAATGAGTGAGATTGAACAAATAAACAAGAGACACAGATTGAAATTGACAGTGTACATGTATGCTCTCCACACGGACTACTAAATATGTTGTGGTGATGAAAGATTTTAGATAAACATTTGGCAGATGTGTCTGTTGAGCTCTTAAACTTCTAAAAACTGTTTGAAATGTAACGCTATGGATTTCAAAAAAGCTCAATCAACAAGGTTCCAAAATGTCTCACCTCAAAAACAGAAGACACAGTGTTTTGATAGATTGGGCTGACCAAAAATAACCCTCAGACATGTTCTATTTAAACATCAAAGCTGCAAGGTTCATGTTACTATTCTAGAATTCTAAGTTTGAAATTTGTTTTCTTTTATTTTGCTAAAGTAAACATGTTTTTACTCTTGTGATACTCACCAGTTTCTGATTTTCTTCTGATAGAGCCTTGTTCCTCTCATCTAACTTCTTCTTCAATTGTTCCAGATCTTTAATCTTCCTCAAGAGACGCTTGTTTTTCTCAATGAGTGGTGTGGTGTTCCTTGCTTCAGTTGAGTTGCGGATTTTCCGTTCCTGCTCACAAAAATAAAATAAAAAGTAAATAGTGACCAATCAGGAACTTAGCAATCTTTGATACTGACCATGTCATATGCCAGACTTTTGAAACTCAAAGGTAAGAGGATTTTAACAACTGAAAAACATAACCATTTATCAACTGGTCATTGGTTACTTGTACTACATGTTAAATGAAACAGGCTGTTGCAAAAATGTATTGTTTTAGAAAATTGAAAAAATATAATTAGCTGTTGCAAACAGTTTACCAACCAAAATGACCTATGGTATAAATTTCCAAATAAAACCCAAAACATTTCTCCTAAAGTTGAGCGAGTAAACTGATCGAAACGTTGAGAACAAACTGGCTCTTTTCAGAGCCAACACTCAAGAGACATGGTTGTATGCGCAAATTTACTATTATTTTCAGTTCCTTCTTAATATTCACACCATGCAAAGCTTCAAACTGCAAAAAAAAACAGCTAGAGGACTGGTGTTTCAGGCATATCCCTTACTCATTCATATAGGGGCCACTACACCCCTCAATGAAGCTGGCACCTATCCAGGGCCCCCCGCTACTCAACCGCCACAATTTAAGAATGATTTGACGTGTAATTTCCCCCCACATGTTCCAATGGTTTCCGTCTAGAGTACCAGACTCCACCTAGCACGCCTAGAGTAACAGTCGACTGCACATTATGTTGGCACCAACTCTTAGTTTGATTCTTAACAAATGAGGAAATTAAAGGTGCATATACTTGAAACACAAACTTCAAAATTGTGTCTACACAAAGTGCTGTTAAACTAAAGAAGGTCAAAGTAAAGGTCCTTTTCTGAATCGACAATGAGACCCTCAACACACTAGGTGGCAGCAGACAGAGTGTTGTTCTAAGATCGTGCACTTCCAAGAACAATGAATATGCTACTAAGTGTGCTACAATGCAGTGCACTGAAATTCCCCAATTGTCCATGTTCCCCTTGATTAGTATTCAATAGAGCAAGGAATAAAACAAAATTAAATATCATAAACTGCTTTTTCTCAACAATTATTTCCTCTGCAAAGAGGTTATTGTCCCTCAAATCTCTTTAAAGGCAGTGGACACTATTGGTAAATAGTCAAAATAATTTTTAACATAAAACCTCACTTGGTAAGGAGTAATGGGGAGAGGTTGGTGGTATAAAACATTGTGAGAAACAGCTCCCTCTGAAGTGACGTAGTTTTCGAGAAAGAAGTAATTTTCCACAGCCAACCTTTACATGTAAAACCTTGCAAAATCAGACACACACAGACAAAGCAAGGTCTCTTTGGGGTTCAAATGATACCCGTTTTCTTGACCTACCAAATCTGCTTTGTCTTCAACAAGTTGCTTATTCCTCTCCTCCAGTTTGCGTAACATTCCTTTCAGATCTGAAATCTTCTTATTGAACTTCTTCTCGTCTTCATCAGCACCGTCCTGGAGAGAGTTAGCACAAAAAGTTCTTTCAGTAATTCCAAACAAACACATAGGGGCCTAATGGGTTACTTTTGTTGACAGTGGCAAAATTGTCATGAAGATATTATTATAGACTGTGCAAGTCTCGCACATATCGAAACGAGAAAGCACATCCACCGAAAAACTTTATTCTTTCTGAAATCAAATCTTTGCTTTAAATTATATTTGATGACAAAATCTGAACGAGAAAAAAACTCATTACAACTTGTATTAATTCGTTTTAGCTTTTATAACAAACACACAAATAATTTGTAAAGTAAAGCTCTGGGACAAGAATTTTTTTTTCAATCTTTCTTCTTTCTTTGTAAATCTACGCCCGCATGTGAAACTGCTCAAAACTGCGTTATCCTTGGATTATTTTGTGCAGTTTTTCTTTCTTGTGTTCTAATTTGGTTTATTTTACTTCGTTGTCTCACCTCCTATACTTGTAATGTATCTTAGCCATGTACTTGCTGAATTTAATCCAAATAAATTCAATCAACCAATCAATCATCAGTCAATAAATCAATCTTGAAAGCACAATATCAAGATCACATCAACCTTGATGTACTTACTGCCATCCCAAACTGCAAGCCACTAGAGCTGCCAAATGATGACTCGTGTGTACTTGACGATCGATGATCCCAAGACTCTGCCATCTTGCTAAGATTGAGGAGATTGCCTAAGGAATCTTTCTCTCCTTGAAGCCTCTTGGTGTAACCGCTCTTATAACCAAGCTCTTTCTCTAACTCAGCGATGCTGTAATCTTTGGATTTCAGTTCTTCCATCTGAAAGAAAATCATAATCACTTTTAATTATTTCCAAGATAGGTTTAAAATCATTTACTATCTGTACATGTCCCTGTATTTAAGTTCACTTAATTACTAATTTTCATAAAAGTTCTTCAATTAATTTGAGCATTGCCAATTGTTTTTTTTTTTTTTTTACATTTTCGTGCATAAAGCATTGCTAGGGGAAGAGGGGTAGACCAATGTAAGCCCTTTGGGTTTTTTTGAAAATGTGTACCACTAAACCTTGAAAAAAGTGTACAGTGATTTTCTTTATGGAGAAGTAGACAAGTTACACAATGTTCTTTTTCATAAAACTGACAAGGTTGTAACAGATTGGCATACTAAATTGCACTCACATTACTTCTTGTAAATACCAATTTGAATTTACATATATACACCTGACAATCAAAAATCAAAAACGTTTTAAAAAACATGTATTTTTTCAGATATAGTTCATAGATTACAGAGAAACTTTGCAATAATTTAAATGTACAGGTACACAAATGTACATAAATATGACTGTCTGTTAACAGAGATTTTCTTTTTTAATGGTGAAAACACACAATGAAAATCTGTTCCGCCACATTACCAAACAAAGGTCCAATGATCCTTAACAATTACATTCAATCACTGACTCCAACTATAGCCATTATACTAAGATGTAATAAAGCCAGACTGTTTACATCAATGTGTCCTTCAAGCTTCACAGTATGACTAATGGTTTGAATGATAGCAAGATGGTGCATCATAATGGTCTAATGGTCCTTTTGTTAAACCCCTCTTGAGAAATTAATCTCAATTGTCAGAACGATAATCACATTTAGATGGTTCTAATGCCACTGACTACTATTGCCAATCTGTCCATGGTCTGCCATTTTGGGAGTAAAAATGTAAAAAACACTTGCACTGCACAATAACAGACATGACATCTTACTCCTAAAATGGCTGACCAAGATTCACCACGAGTGATGATGTCAGACAAATTGGGTTAATACAGCAAGACATCTCAACTTTTCACAAACATTTCATGAAAGCACCTTGACAAAAAAAAATGCAGAAGAGTACAATCATGTCTCATCTCTTCAGACCCCTTGCACAGGCGCAATAGCTGAGGTCAAACAATTGAAACGTGCTTGCATGTTAACGCCACGCACAACTTTCAGCCAATGACAGGTTTTCATTGACATCAGCAGGGGCGCTGTTTAGCCTATATAGTGGCTTCCTTACAATGCTTCCTTACAATGCTCATATCAGTCACTGAAGACGTTTACAAACAAAATTCAGTATTTTCCTACAAAGAATGTGGGACAACATTTGAATTATGAGACCTACTCCTTTTTACAAAGAACCATGTACTGTAATGGTTTATAAGGTACTGTGGCGCAATATGTAGCCAATCAAACCAGCCCCCGATTTCACGAAGCGCTGCGACGCGTTGCAAGTGCAAATTGCGACCGGTTACACGTCGTAAGTTGCGAATTCGTCGCAGCCGTGACGTGTCTTATAGGTCTGCGACGCATCACAAACCCTACGATGCGTCGCTACTTGCGATGAGTTTCGTGAAATCGGGGGCTGGAACACCGGGGAGAACCCCATCTCTTTTCGCTGAGTGCACTGTGTTCTTTACATGCGTTACACAACACATGGGACTAGTTCCTGTACGTCCCGTCAGAAGGACGAAGCAATTGTAAAGTGTCTTGTTTTTAAGAACATAGGCGTCACATTAATGGAACCCAAACTCTGCTGATCAGAAACACCAGATTTTTATGTCTGGTGCTCTTAACGGTTAGGCCGTGACAAGCGAGGAGTCTAAATAAACCCTCAAACAGATTATCTACTTTTTTTTAGTGTGAAACTTGGAAGTCCATTAGTGAGTCTACATGTTCAATCCTAACTAGTAGTTTGTAATGAATAAGTCACAGCTGCTTTTGTCTTGAGTCACATTCAATTAATTAGGCCAGGTGGTGTGCTTTACCATGGCGCCAACAATCCTTGGATGCCCGCTGAGCTAGATCTTGAACTGGAGGTCACAAAGGGGAGGAAGGAAAGAACACTCCGATACCTGTACCTGTACCTGAACTTAACCACTGTTAGTTGTGCCCCTAGTAAATCCCTGAATGCAGTTTTACATGTTGGCTTGTATCGGTCGGGTTGGTCTTTTAAAAGAATTTTAACCGTTTTAACCATAGGATAAGAAAGATATTTTAACAGTAGAATAAAATGATCCACACAAGTATCACTCAAAATTGCATGGTTTTTATTTTACCACGTCGACAAACACGGTCGGCAAATTATGGTTTGACTCCCATAAATGGTCGACTGTGTTAGTGCGCAAAGTAAAAGGAAAACCACGCAAAGTGTATGAAACGGACTCAAATATTGGGGATAACAACATATACATTGTTCCATGGCCACATTACTTAAAAGTGAAATACTTCTCAAAGAAACATCATGAAAAATTAACATGTAGTTCAAACACATTTTGAGTTATTTTGTGGGGGCAGTTAAAATCTTAACTATAGGCCTAACCCAATATTTATTTCAAATGAGATTTTAAATGACGTTGTAGCTTACGACAACTGTTTAAAGTAGCGAAGTTTTGACAAATGCCAAAAAACTCTTTAAGATTGAGCATGTGACTCATTTTAAACTTCTTATAACCACTGGAGTTCCAATTCTATCCCCATACATGTGCAGACCATAAATAAATAAGGAAGTTGTGCAAACCAAACAAATGGTTGCCCAACAGGGATTGGAATTCCCCTTTATGTACACATTCTTTCCACATAAGTCTATTACAATAAATGTTGTTGGCTCAAATATTGACAATCAGTAGGGTGTTATGATGTTTAACACAATACAGGACAACTTACAAAAAGAAACCTGACTCAAAGGAAATAATCCTCAGAATGGGACCCTGACTACTAGTATAAGAAGTCAAGTTAATACATGTAGTAATAACAATGTTCAGAATGGGACCCTGACTACTGGGTCAAGAAGTCAATGCCAGTTGGGATAAACTCAGCATGACAAGAACAACTTGGAACTTTGTGCACCAACTAATGCTCAACTGGGTGAAATAAGCAGGTCTTGATGTCACACAAACAACACACCCTGAAAACAACCCAAGCTACCCACAGCTATTGCCGTGGTACCCTGTGCTTTTGCTGTGGTGCCCTTTGCAAAGTAAGTTCCGATACAAAGTCACCTTTTCCTAGAGGTGCTCTTTACCAGAGGGAAATTGCTGTACCCCTTCTAGAGCTAAGTTCAAGGCCTGAAACAGTATGTATAAAAGACTCTCAAAACCCCCTTCACAACACAGACCTGAAAAACATCCTAGAATCTCCCTAAAGACATACCATTTTGGGAACTGTCTCCAGGGCCCAATTTCATAAAGCCTGTAAGCACAAAAACTCGCTAAGCACAGGAAAATGTTGCTAAACAGAAACAGGTTACCAGCCAAAATTACCTTAAATTTACATTGCTGTGACTGGTGCCCCACTTTATTTTTGCTTAGCAAAGAAATTTGTGAAGCAGAATTTCCTGCTTAACACTGAAATTGGGCCCAGGTCCAAATCTCTAGTTTAGGGAAGTTTTCAACAACGAAACTAAAAGGTAATCACACCATACTTAGCCTCAAGTAATCCAAACAACCTGATTATTTAATTACTTCCCCTCCTCCCCAAACCGCTGTTATTTGGCTAAACGCAGTAGCCGCAATACTCTTCCAAATTGCTATTTCCTAATTAGATTTGCTTCTTGGGCTACTAGTTTCCTGGATTGAGGTATTGCACGCGATACGCTACTTCCATCCCAATGGAGAACATGTGAAATGAAATTGATTTTCTGGTCAGACGATGTTTTTTTTTATTCAGCTTTTAAAAAGCTTATTCAATGATCCAACATTTGTCCAAGAGTGAAAACTTGTCAATGCCAATACTAGCAGGCTCAATGTATAAATTAAGTTTTAAAATACAACATCTACAAACACACAAAATTGAGGTTCAGTCACAAAACCATTTCATTTCTTAATACACTCTCTGGTGTTCAAAGTACACAACATTGCGTCCTATCTGAATACTGAAGTTTGCTGTGTCGTGGCCGAGCGGATAAGAGCAACGGACTCAAGTTTTGGTGGTTAAGTCACCGGAGTGTGGGTTCGAATCCCAGTCGTGACAATTGTGTTCTTGAGCAAGACACTTGACCAAGCTTCTCACCACCCAGGGGTAAATGGGTACATGTGAGGGCTGAGATGGTTTATGTGAATAAAAAGCTTGGAGCGGGGGAAATCGCACAGCGGCTGTATACATCCCAGAGAGCTGAGACGGTTTAAGGAATGAACTATATGGCCCAGTGACCAGGGATAATAATGTCACAAGCGCATTGATATGCCCAAAGGAATAATTTGAGGAGGTTGACTTTAAGTACATGTAACTCCAGAAAGATCAAATTAATGATAGATTGAAAAAGTATAAAACTTTGGCTGAGATTCTTGCTGTCCTTTGCTGTTCAGCCAAAGTGCCGACTGTTCCCTCAAACCGCAAAGCAAATAGATCTTAAAAGTAATAGATCAAAGTAAGGAAATTTGCTGCTTTACGAGCTCTTTTGAAATTGGATCCTGGAGGTGTGTGGGTGGTGATGAACAATTTCACAAGTAAAAAAATAGGTTGCTTGCTCCAGTTTTAGACCATGACGGTACCAGCGCTGGACGGTACAATGCCTACTTTGCCAATAACACCATTATTCTGAACAAATTATTAACCAAAAAACTGAATGATTTTTTTACACTTTTTTTTAATAACTAATTATGAAAAAAATGACAGTGAATGATGTTTTGTTTACACAGCTTGCTCTTCAGATTTGAAAGGAAAGATATAAAGCTATAACTTACATTTACACGTAGCTCCAAACGCAAAATACACCATGAGAATGATCAAAAGATTGTAACAATCCAATAATTAGGCTGAGTTTTGTGTCGTTCTCCAAGGCTTTGCAACTGACAGTCTCAGGATAATAGATGGTTCCAGAGAATAATTCTCACATCCAGGTGACAATGACTTCACGATTGCAGACAGTTGTACAACTCTTTAACGTCATTAAGGCTCACTCATTGATTGCGGTCACAACAATTTTCATGCATTCATTTCCCATACAGAATAAAGCGTCCTGCGTACCACGTACCTTTCAAGTGCATGCAGGACTCTGTGGAGTCTGTGGCAAACAGTGTAAGGACAGGAAGGATAATTATAGTTTCCTATATTTGTTTTTCCCACCTGTGAGTATTACACCCTGACCAGGGGGGCGGGTTCTGGGATTCAAAAATACTCTAGATGGGTCAAGCAAGATTTAGTCAGGTCGCAAATTGCTTACAGGTAGATTATGTGACCAGCCAAAGTCTAATGTAAAAACTACCCCCACCCCAGTTCTTAAAAGACCTCCATGGGACAAAGTGGCAGAATGTTCTGCTTACTAGCTTCTTGAAATTGGATCCAGGTGATGTGTGGGTGGTCATGACACTTGGGTAAAAATAGACTGCTTGCTCCAGTTTAAAACTACGAATGTATGTAAGCCTACTTTGTAAACTAATGGCATCATTCTGGACAAATTGTTCATAAAACTGATATAATTTTTGGGGGGGTTAAATGTAAGAGAACTGCGTTAGAAGAAGATGTATAAATTATATGAAAATAAAACATTTTAAAGATTGATATAAAACGCAAGGTAGAGTAACAAAAACAACAACAGGTGTATGGAGTTCACTGTTAATTTATGACAAAAACCTTCTGTTTGTTATTGGGTTTTTTTCTATGAAGAGAGTTGTTACAAAGACCAATATTAAGTCATTCAATGTTTTTGTTTGTTCTTGTTGTTGATGGGGGTGTTCGGGGGTATTTGTTTGTTGTTTGTTTGTTGGGGTGTTTTTTTTTTGTTTTTTTGTGTGTTTGTTTGTTGGTGTTTGTTGGGGTGTTTATTTGTTTGTTTGTTTGTTTGTTGCTTGTTCGTTTGTTTGTCTGTTTGGAAATTTGGGGGGAAATAAAAGAGAAGGTGACATTAATTTTTGGGGACTTTGATCATGTATTCAGTAAGTTTTTGGGTCGTTTGGGGTTTTAAGCAAAAGCAGCGCAGCAAGAAACAGGATGCACACTTATGTACAACAAAATGTTGCCAAAACAATTGAAGAGTTTCTCAAAAAAAGTGTAAAAGGGAAACTCATGCAGAAAAACAAATTGCTTTACCATTACACCTCAAAATTCTACTCTCAGAAAATCATCACTGACTGAATTTTTTTGAGCAAAAGTTTTTATTTAAAATCTCAGCTGTTTCAGTCCCCTAACCCAAAGTCCCTTGAGAATAAAGAAAAATCAAGTTGGAAGCTGAATAGCTGTCTACACAACAGTGAAATCCTGACAAATTCTGCATTTGAGCGAAATTCCTTTTCTGCTCCAATTACTCACCAAAAACATTGGTGGTGAATTTGAGGAGAAAGTTGTTTGTGCGTTTTTGGTTTGACAGACAACATGATCATGTCCCAGACCCAGACTTCCTCTTTGTATCGGATGGTCTACTCTGATAATGTTCCCTGGGCTTCCTGAAATTGTTAGAAATATGTAAAGCAAAGAGTCGAAAAGGGATGTATGATCTTTTGGTATGTGCTTGGTGGATGTACAGTCGATTAACATAAAGGTATGATCTATCTGCGGGGATATTGGTTCTGACTTGGGACAAAGTTCACAGACTTCAAAAGTGGTTGACAAATGCCCAGGTTAAGAAAGTCGTTCAAAGTGTTTTTTCTTTAAGCAGTCTATCTGTTTTGACTTAAAGGTAAAAATCTTATTTGTTCACCACAGAAGAATCACAACTTTTGACAACCATATCACATAGGCACTATATGTATCAGGGAAAAGACAGCTTTATAAATGATCTAATTTGAAAATTTATTGAGCAAATACAATAAGAATGCAACCATTAAATCAATACCCAATACATGTTTTGAGATACAGTAAGATAATTGTTTTTTATAAAGATATTTCAAAACTCCTAGATGTCCCTTCTGAAAAATTGCACTTAAGTTTTGTGTTTAGCATTGAAAAGGGTTTTTAGCGATAAAAACAACAACCTTCAAATGCAAGTGAATGACAGCAAATATGAGATTGCTCTCAATTCAGGCTTGAAGGCAGACAGCCCTTCTAAGAAAGACAGTACTCTAAGAGCAGCCATCCGTCTTACACAAAAGTATCCGACAGTCTTAGGCAGTCATCCATCTCAAAGGCAACCAACTATACATGTATTAGAAAGCAATCCTGTCCTACATGTCCTAAGCGGCCACCTGTCTTCGGAAGGCCATTGTTTTAGGCAGTCAGCAGTTTTACAAAGCCAGCCATCTTAGAGAGTTGTCTTGGCCAGCCATCTTAGAGAGTTGTCTTGGCCAGCCAACTTAGAGAGCTGTCTTGGCCAGCCAACTGTATTAGGCAGTTCACTGTTCTAGCCAGCCATTTTAGAACGCCAGCTATCTTAGATACCTTGCCATTTTAGAGTCAGCCTACAACTGTCTTAGTTAGCCATCTTCAGTAGCCAGCGCAATGGACCCTTCCCATGAAATATGCTAATCACATTCACGCATGCGTACAGACCCTGTTGGTTGGCAAACGCCATAGAGTTGTGCACTAAGCAGACGCGCAATCGCGTCTGCGTCACGCACCCATTAGTCGTGTACAAAACAGCGCGATGTTCCCTCATTTTGCCAACCAAAACGTTAGTGCGCACTTCCCATTTCATGGGAAGAGTCTATTGTAACTTGCCATCGGAAACAGCAGGCTGAAATTCAGCCTTCTCATCATGCAGCCTGCTGTCTCAGTAATAGCCTTCTTCACTAGTCAGCCGTCTGAAAGTCCTCCACAGCATTAAGACAGCCAAACATACAACCCGCCAACTACATGTAGCACACTCAAGAAATTTGGGCAGACAGTGTAAATGTATCTGAGGCAGGATTGAAACTTCACAAAGGCAATGCAGGCAATTGGCTCCTTGCCCCTGGTCAATGCCTTGGTGCCCTTGAAATGCTTTAGCAGCAATTTACAATTTCCTCATACATAGGATGCCCTTTACTAAGGTGAAAATGCCTTTTTGTTGCCCTTTCAAAAATAAAGCATACAGGCCTGCTGAGGCATATTATAGTACACACAAAGTTAAAGCATAAAATATTAATTGTTAACACTTACACAGACCCAATGCAGTCAACTGCACTTATCTCCAAACCAACGATTCTTGCTTTAAATAATATACTTCAAATCCAATCCTGCACAACAGTTTGCAAGTTATCTTCAAAAGGTGTTTGACTAAACTAAAGAGCAACTAAAGATCACAGCTGTATTCAAAGAACTACTTTTGTCAAACGTACTATGCATTCATCAGATATTCACTAAGTGGGACAAGTCATGTCAGGAATATGATTCTATCTGTTATCAGACATCAACGATTTGACAGTTATCTTGTAATGTTCAAGATGATCTCATGGATACAGTATATCAAATGATGATGGGTCATATCACATCAGGTGGTCCTTTCAATGTACACAATGTAGTTAATGTGAATTGTGTAAAATGAATTCAAAGAATGTGGTAAGCATGTATGAGGATACTACATAAAAACCAAACCAACCTGACCATTGATCATAGTACAGTGCTGCTTGGTACATGTGTGTATCTCTTGCCTCAAGAGCATTGATGCACTTTGTATTGCATTTTGTTAGACTCTTAAACAGAAGTTAGGGTTTGTTTGCGCAGATTCAAAATGCCCCTCACTATGTTCAAACATGGAGGAAGGAATTCAAAAGAGTTTTGTGATGTGTTTGTATTGTGTAGTGTTCTACCCTTACACTGATGTGCACAGTACACATTGTTTACTTAATAGTACTACGAAGAATATCCACAGACATAACTTGGGGGGGGGGGGCTATTAAATGTATAAAAACATTCATTTGTGGGGTTTTAAATCTTACTTTGAGGCGTGGGGGAAGTTCTGAGTAGGGGGCTCAATCCCCCCCCCCTTTTCCGTTGGATCTTTGTCCACCAAAATTATACCGTAGGTTTAATTAGTTTATTGCTCCATGGTTCAATGAATACTTTAGTATGTAAATGAACTGTTTATGTATTGTGTAGCAATTTGCCAGCTCCCATTAGTTTGCACCATTCAAGAAGCCATGACTTCATCCATGTAAAATGTGTGCCTACCCGCTAATGGATCAATTTAATTTTATAACAAATATATTAACTCCCGCTTATTCATTTAATTTTACATAACACAGCAACAATGGGAACACTGTGTGTAGTAGCCTATTAAAATGCAATTGTGTATTTCATTCAACAAATTAAATTAACACTGATCATTTGGTGTTGACGCACTAATATTTCCTTTACACAAATGAACATTCAATGCATCTGGTATGAAGGGCAGGCGTCTGTTATCAATGACAAACCATAAAGTTCTCAGACAAATCCAAAAGTAGTATTTTATTTCCAATTGATCCCCATGTTTCAACAATAAGATCATAATAAGAGCATTTAGATCCTGAATCCTTTCCCTCTTGGCTTACTCTGTATGTGTCATTGTATCACTCATCTCCATGTGTAATCTATGTTTGTTTCACTCATCTCCATGTGTGTCATTGTTTCATTTCCCTCTGCAGTCTTTAGTCAGAGCAGCTACAGAGAACTGACTGAAGGATTCAGGAGTTGAGTCACCAATAACCCTAGTCACCGATACTGTACCTCCGCCATGGGATTGTACATAAATGTAGTGCTTGACTTGTCAAGAGGTGAGACTGCATTTCTAAGACACTAAATTAAAGGGTTCGCCAAATGTACCCACTTGTTATTCTCAAAGTTAGTGACTTTATGTGTGTCAACACCAAATGACAAGTGTTAATTTAATTTGTCGAATGAAGCGCACAATTGCATTAAATAATAGGCTACTTCACACATTGCATACGTATTCCCATTGTGGCTGTGTTAAAATGTAAAATTAATTCAAAGTATGAAACTGAAACAGCGTTCGAAAGTTATTATCAGACTCGTAAAGTGGCAGGGTAGGCCTACCTGGTCTGGCTAGTGGCAACAACATTACTGAATGCAAATGCAAGCCCAGTTTGAAGCCTTTAAAAACAAAGCAAATGCAGCTGGAAACAAAACATAATTTCGCTAAAGATTTGATTAATGCTAGGCTCCGTTGATTAGTCTTGGCATGGACCTTCAGATGTTTCCAGTCCCACAGACTGTCTGATTTCTATTGGCAATGACCTTTGTCTCATTGAAAGCTGGGCCTTGTCTCATAATTATTTGCCTTCCAAGAATGAAATCTGATTTACCATCATGTGTAGTTATAAAGACATGCACATTGTACAAATGAGAGTCACCAATCATTTAGTGATATCCATGAACTAAAACTGTAGTTTAGTGTTTCTCTTTAAGTAGGCCTACAGTGTGTGTAGGCTTACAGTACTTGTACATGGTTTTCATCCCTTACAAAACAAATTGATACTATAAGGCCTAAACCTTCATGCTGTCAGATTCCTTGCATTGATGTACTCAAATAAGAACAACCTTTAATAAATGACATTCTTAAGACATCTTCCGAATGGCAAAAGTCCAAATTAATCATCACATTAAGAACCTTGAATGGCTGACACACTACTTTAGTATACAGTAGTGACACACAAGCTGCACATTACAAAATGACTTGAGGTAAACATTGTGATCGGTGTGGGAAAAATAGTTTTAAATATAAAAGGATCCCCCATGTATTTTTTAACCCAAATCCCCAAATTTGGAGAGAAAAATCCACCAGACTGCAGGACTTGTAGCTCAGAATCTTTACCGGACCGTGATTTTATCACGACCACAATCAAATTGAAAAGAGCCTAGAATCAAATTGATTTTATCAAAATGGTTTAAGAAAGATTGATCTCTTCTGTTGTGTGGGTATAGGACTGGCATCGGCCTACTCTTTGAAATATATTTTTGAGACTCAAACTCAACATTTGAACATTCTTGTTTTGAAACAAAGATGTTGCATTGAAAAAGAACAACACTGTCGGAATTGTCCTGTTGTGAGCTTACTGGCCCTACACTAAAACCCCTGGGGTCGATTTCACATAGAGTTAGGACTAGTCCTAACTTAGGACTAGTCCTAGGAGATATACAAATTGCATGGATAGTCCTAAGTTAGGACGAGTAACTGGTCCTAACTCAAGATAAGCCTAGTCCTAACTCTTTGTGAAACCCACCCCTGGCCTCGTGCCAGTGGTCCAGTGTAAATTTTGAGCCCTGCGGAAACCCTATTTACCGAAACAAGATGGCAAGTCAATGACAGAAGAAATTGTACAACTTTTAGTCAAGGCAAAACTTTTTCAAAAGGTGTACACCTTGAGGACTAGGGAATTCAATTTACTACAAACTTGTGATGTGGGCTCATCTTAATATGGCACTTATCTAACATGAGACGCCATGATGCACATGGGATACTAGACTGATACATCCTGACAACACAGTGAGTAAAAAATGGGTAATCTTGTTGTGGGGTTTATGTACTGTCTGTAAACACCCCCCCCCCCACCCCCAGCCATGAGTCATCTCCTGCATGGGTGTTACCCACTCCCAGGTAATTGTTCCCAAAGCTAAGGACAGGTTTACCAGCTACTACACTAGCTACACACTCATCCTTTAATACTTGTTTGTACAACTACAATACATTAATATCTAATGTCCCCTCAGTAATAGGTAGTTCCTGGCATTCTCACATATTCTCTGACTGTGCATCTGCTACACCGATCATTGTTGTTGTTGTACACAATAACATTGGAAATAAAGGAAGCAATGTAGACAGTGGTACAATGTATTGCAGTTAAAAATAAAAGTTAAAACTAATTATATAAACCATTATGTGGATCTGAATTTTGTAGATCTTGTGTTATTTAGGTCAAACAGCCTGAGGTCAAACATTATAAATCAGCAATTGCCACAGAGCCCTATGCATTCTCTGTAAATGTGATGCACTATTTGCAAAATTATAAAAGGGTTTACATCTTCCTTTGATTTGCCTTTAAAAAAAAGTTTACCCTGAAGGAAAATTGCTATGCCCCTTCAGCAGTGAAGTTCAACACCTTACCTATAGTACTCTTGTTTGTTGACTGGTTATATGTCATGAACTTGTCAATATCGGTACAAGACATTATTAATATCAACACAAAATGATAGCTTGGTGGGATCTCAAAGGCCTATTCTATAAAGCTTGATTTTTTATCGTGTGCAAAATCAGCCAAAGAGACATTACAATGTATTTTGGCTGCTAACCTGTGTTAAGCTGTAGAAGCAGTATGTTTGGTTCTTAGGTGAATAAGTTACATGACAAACTTCAGTCTTGGCTATAGCCACTGGATCTGTACTTTAAACCTCATGAAGCTAGTATACATCCCCACTAGCTTGGTGGCTTTTTGGACTGTCAACATTAAAGCCAATGGGTTAAGTAACATCAATCATGTGGCATAGAGTAGCTTTAAAGAGCTTGGAGGCATAAACACAATACTGAATCAAGGTCACAGAAAAAGGTTAATTCGTAGTGGAAGTATGGCCTCTGATTTATCACTCCCATGAGTAATGTGTTAACTGCTGAGGCATTGTCCTCAAATAATGGAACACTGAACCTTGGTTTAAGTGAAAAACAAGTGTCATACAATGTACTCACAAGTCTTTGGATATCCCTCCTTGCATCTTTCTTAAGTTGCTCCATCTCACGCTGATGTTCTCCCCACTGCTTCCTTAGATCAATCGCCCTCTGCCGATCTCCTGTTACTGCGTCATTCAACTCTTCCTCAAGTTTTTTCTTGCCTCTTCTCAGCTCATCAATCTCTGCGAGGAGTTTTCCTTTGTCCATCTCAAATGTCCTCTTGACCTCTTCCTTGGCTTCAACCCAGACCTGTTGCTTGACCTTGAGGTAGTGCATCTCCCTATCACGCTGGGAGTCACTCTGAGTGCGAGCAAGTAACTCCTGTTTCTGTTTGAGTAGTCGGTTAATTGCTTGATCATGTTGTTTAGTGAGCGACTCCCGTAGAGTAGCGAGCTCTCTCTGTTTCTCATGATTGAGTTTTGCTCGCAGCTCGCTGAGTGACAAGGAGGCCTTCTGTTGCTCCTGATCGCGGGTGCTTTTTACCTCTGTTTGTTTCTCACGTCGTAGCTCTTTGATATTACTACGTTCTGCTTCAAGATCTTTCTTGAGCTGACTTGTGTGAGCTCGCAGCTCATCTACAACCGTGCGGAGGTTAGCGTTCTGGGCCTCAGGTGAGGCACCAGGAACATACATTTGCCTCCCCCCTCGGGGGTTGGCCTTAGGTATCTTAGACATTGTAAATATCTTAAATCACAGTGATTTAAGATGTTGTAGTAGAAATGAAATTCAAAAAATTGCAATTCCTTTAGTTATGTTCAAAGTAGAATTTTGTTCATGTTGCATAGTTTTGTTCCTGTACCATTTTTGCATAGATTTTTCTCCCTTCATTCTGCAAAAGAAAATCAGTAAAAACAATTATATTAGCTGATTCATAATGAGTTGTCATATTGAAGACAGAGGTCAGATTTGTACCTTTTGTAAGGCTGCACTTCAAAAACAACTTTAGTCCAAATTCAATTAATGATTTCATTGTGCTTCATGAAAAAGGTTCACTTCAATGATTGGGACGATTGAATCCCTCCTTTCAGATTGTCCTCAGGATGCCATGCCATCTCACTGAGGGGGCGGCACCAACACAATTAAGCGACAATTTCTGCTGTTCATTAGGTGACTCTTCTTCTTTCAAGTGTGTAGTGCAGACTACATGGTATGAAGAATACGCACTGTATTCAAATCTAGTTTATTGCTCCCTCCAAGTGAGGATCAGCTGTTTAAAGCCATTGGACCCTTTCGGTAAACAGTGTTGTCCAAGGCCCACACTTTGTATACCACAACTTCTATATCAAATAACAAACCTGTGAAAATTTAGGCTCAATCGGTCAAGAGAGTTGGGAGAAAACAACGGAAAACCCCACCCTTGTTTCCGCGCGTTTCGCTGTGTCATGACATGTGTTAAAAATAAATCCGTAATTCTTGTTAACGAGAATTTATATTGTTTTGCTGTTTTCTCAAAAAGTAAAGCATTTCACCATTGCCTTAAACTGTAAACCCTGTAAGTTATTTGTAAATCTGTGAACTTTTATTTTTTTCTGAACTGAACTAATACACCTATCAATTGTAAGACACACTACTTGACATACACGGAACCACGAAGCTCGCACAGGGTACCAGTATGTACACGTCTGTGTGCAAAAAGTGTATATACTGGTACCCTGTGCGAGCTTCGTGGTTCCGTGTATGTTTTGTACACAAATCACGGATCGTACCCCCCCTCTCGTGACGCATTCTCGCAAAACGAGGTCGGGTAATTTTCAATTGGGCAGAGGAGTAACACGTACAGTAGATAGGGAATCTGAATATTATGGCAAGAATTTATCATTTTTGACAATTTTTGAGATTGCGGAGTGGATTCTCTGGTCGATACCATACACATTGATATATCAAAGGACACATACATGTAGAGCCTAATTTTGGCGAGATTAAACAAAAAAAAAGAGAGATTTCTGATTCCAAAATTCATTGAACCATGGGTCGATGAACGCGTGAAAGATGACCCTCTATGAGGTTACGGGAGACGATAGCCGGACGAAACCAAAATAGTTCTAGGAGTATGCTATCCCTATCTATGGCCCTGTTTTCTGGATTCTTTTTCAATGGGGAATAAGAAGAGGTAGCTGTGTGGAGTGCATTATAGCCCTGTTTTCTATGGTTACACATTTTTAAAAACAGCTTTGACCACGTATGCCAATGCACGTATTGTAATTCAAATGGCAATGCACCATGCCATGCATTAAATGTGCATGGGAAATTGACGTTTGTTACCAAGCATAAATCACCTCGTAATTTGTTCAACATTTCTTGGTATACGTTACATTTCCATACAACTACAGTGAGGTAGCAGCATTATGAATGACAACAATACAACATGAACGTGTTTCATGCCATAAATCTATTAAAAAAGAGAAATAATCAAGAAAACAGTCAGAATACTTACCGATGTATGACCGTTGCTGATGACGCTTTCCTTCACTGTGGTCTTTTCGCATGTATTTTTAGCTTTTGTGCATGTGAGAAAAATGTATGAACATAACACAACAACAGGTGGCGCTATTTCGTTAGTTCGTGATTTTAACTACATGTATTACAAGCATCCAACTAACTTTGTGTAGTCGAATGATGAGCATCCATCCATGGGCTGAGTGCAGTGGGTTGATTCAACAGTTTCCAATCAAACATTGAATGTATGGAATTTAGACGGTTATTGACATCGGGCCATACGATACAGATAATCTGTCCAGTATGTTTTCTCATATGAGCAATTATAATATAAAAAGGAGAGAATATTATGTATTGTCTTTCAAATACCAGGTCAAAATTCCAGTTGAACTTAGTTAACTGGGGCCAACTGGTTCAACTGGAAAGTGACCGAACTCGTCCATTTTCCATATTAACCAACTGGTTTGGACTAGGTTTAACTGTGTTCAACTAGGTTGAAATTATAAACCAGTTGGTGTCTGTCCATGTTCCATATTAAACCAACTGGTGTTAACTGTGTTTAACTAGTTTATCAACTAGTTTCAGTTAAACCCAGTTTAACTAGGTTCAACTGGAATTTTGACCTGGGATGAAGCAATCTTGTTAAAATCAAGCCAAGTGGTTATGCATCGATTCTTTTCACAACAGATAAATAATTACCTGTAGTTTTTGTGGTCTTTACGACAAAATAATGGACTTTAAACTTGCTAGTTTCATTTTTTCGAAATGTTGACATCAGTAATGAATCATTATGACCGATAATGTCAAAATTTCGAAAAAAGGAATTATAGTGTATATGACAGATAATATTTCAAACAAAGGAATCTAGTGTCACTGGGTCTACTTTGAACATAATAACATTTAATACATTATTTGCAGATGTTAAATTTGCATTTAGGGATACAGAATATAAATTTTACCCCTATATCATGTACACCTATTAATTATGTGCAGTGTTAGCACACTACCCAGTATGTGCCTGTGGTTGTTTCTCCACTGGACTCTGGGAAAGTCTGTGAAAAAGTACTAACACACATCGGTGGAACAGTAAAACCAAATAATATTACCCTTTTTTTATTTTATACAATATTAAAGCCATTATACACTTTCAGAACAGAAGAAAAAAAAGAGTTCACAAAATTACAAACATCTTACAGGGTTTACAGAAGGTAGTGGTGAAAGACTTCTCATGAAATATTATTATTCCATGAAATGATTTTAGGAGAAAACATTGAAACAATTATCAATTCTCGACTAGGAGAATGACGGACCTATAGTCAACACATGTCATGACACTGCGAAACGTGCGGAAACAAGGGTGGGTTTTCCCGCTATTTTCTCCCGACTCAGATGACCAATAGAGCCAAAATTTTCACCGGTTTGTTATTTTATATATAAGTTGTGGAAAATTAAGTATAGGCCTTAGACAACACTGTTTACTGAAATGGCTTTAAAACTTCACACAAAAACAAACTGAGTCAAATGGTAGAGTCAAATAACTTTAAGGTGGGTGATTTTTTATTTAAATTTACATTTTATTACTATGACACATTTTGAACTTTATTGATTAATTTTCTTTATACATTATCTACACTGCAATGAGAAAGCAAATTAAAGAAAAAAAAAAAAATCCCAACATTGTTTCTATAAACGCTGTATTAGATTAAAGCAACAAAACATCTCAGCCACAGTAGAATCCAAGTAAGAAGTGGTCCAAAGAGCATTTGCCATCCGAAAACAACCTCTTTTCCCTTCCCTCTAGAAGTACTTTCGGATATCTCACATCAGGATAGTGAAAGAATTTCTTTCGTTCTTTGATGCATATTACACACTTTCATTATTATTAAATATACGTGTCCACCCCCGTTAGATAGCACCTAGCAAAGTGAATCTCATACTTGTCATAGAAATTCATAATAAAAATTGCCTGGAAGAAAATAAAAAACAAAACAAAGCCTTAAAACAAAGCATGGTTTCCATACTCTTAAAAAAAAAAATAGATTTACATTTAAGAGAATGGTGAAAGTACAAATTTCATTGAAGAATAATTGATTGAAAATTTGTTATAACTAAGTACTATCAGTTAAGGTATAACAGAAAGAAATACATTCATTAAAAAAAGCCATTATTAGTAGCAAGTATTTCTATCAGCTTCACTGAATATTTCACACAAAAACAAACCGAGTCGAATGGTAAAGTCAAATAACTGTGGGTTATTTATTATTTAAATTTACATTTTATTACTATGACACATTTTAAACTTTATTGATGAATTTTCTTTATACATTATCTACACTGAAGTTGAATAAAAAAAAATTGAAAAGAGAACAATTTAATCCCAATATTGTGTCATTAAACACTACATTAGATTAAAGCAACAAAACATCTCAGCCACAGTAGATTCCCACAAAGAGGTTGTCCAAAGAGCATTTGCCATCCCAACAACCTTTTCCCCTTCCCTCTAGAAGTACTTTGGGATGCATCATATCAAGATAGTGAAAGAATATATTTCATTATTTGATGCATGTTACACATTTCCATAACTATTAAATTTATCTGTCCACCCCTTGCCCCTAATGTTAATATTTAAATTGGTACATTTTATATTAAAGATAGCAGTGAATCTCATTTTTTGCATATAATTTCATAATAAAAATTGCCTTGAAGAAAAATCCATAACAATTGAAATAAATCCAAAGTATGGTTTACATACTCTTTAACAAAAAATAAATAGATACATTTACATTAAGAGAATGGTGAAAATACAAATTTCATTGAAGAATACTTAATTGAAAATTTGTTATAACTAAGTACTATCAGTTAATGTATGACAGACTGGAAGAAATGAATTCATTAAAAAAAAAGCCATTTTCAGTAGCAACTATTTCTATCAGCTTTACAGAATATTTGCTAATACAGTCAGCTACTCAATTTTGATTTTCATCACAACGATTACCATTTTTATGATTTTTATTTTTAAAATTTACTTTATCACAAACCAAAAATACCCCCCAAACACCACATTCCGTAAAATAATCTTTGGAAAAATCACTTCATAATTGAAATAGAAGAGACAGTGCTTACAAACGACTCTGATTATAATGCCAAATAAACCTTGGGTGCATTTCTTGATCACCCAAAACGGTCAATTTAGAAACATCTTCGTGATTCAGTGAAGAAATTACACATAATCCATAAGTTGGATGCAGGTTTTATTTTACAAAACACAAAGATTCTTGTGACTTAACAGCTTGCACCCATTGAAGACTGACAAATGGGTGCAATTCACGGAATAGCTCTGTGTAATACACAAGCAGACAGAAGACAAATTAATAATTCTTAGTCTTTAGTTAGTAAATATTTGGTAAAGTTAAACTGCATATAAGACGGGGATCTATTTTCAAGCCGTAAATAAAATGTGGAGCCTTGGTTTATGGTACAAGATAAACTCACCCCTCTTGTAAAGTGGAGCTGTCTAGTTTCATCCTTCTAATTCCACTCACACCCACTTAATACTTCTTATGCTGACATAGAACGCTACATGTAAATATTAAAACAACAGTCCTCTTTTATACAAAATTGCTTTGTTAGGTGCTCTTAAACCAAATATCTATGCACCCGGATTGGGCCAAAGGAGCAATCAAAATTCTGTACATGTAGCTAAATAATCGCACTAACTCCCGTTTCAAACAGGCGTGCCTGAGTTGCGCCGAACCAAAAATATTAGGAGAGACTCTAGGTCGACCCAAATAACTGTTTGTTTCAGACAGGCGAACTCAACATAACATTTACATTGGCTCAGCTCATGACAAGTTCGACATCTGAAACCAGACGCCCCAGAGTCGTTCCGACTGACTGCAACAGTCAATCTTTCAACTTCCAGTCGCTCATAATTGTTCCAGACGTCGGACTTTTCATGTGCCTAATTCTGAATTTGGTCTGATGCGACTCTGGAGCGCCTGTCTGAAACGGGTGTTACAAGCTTGACCCTTACAGTTAGGCATTTACTACTGGGCGGTGGGAACTAATTATGGTCAAGGGTCTTAGCCAACAATAAATTGCCATAACCAGGTTTCAAATCCGCATCCCATGACAAGGCCACCATAACTTGGGTTAATAAGTAAAGTAGTAGATTGTCAGGCTATGTTAAAGACAGTGTACACTATTGGTAATTGTCAAAAACTAGCCTTCACAGTTGGTGTATATCAACATATGTCACACAAAGTTGTGTGCGTTCAGATGGTTGATTTCGAGACCTCAAGTTGAACCCACGCTCATAATCAACTTTGACCTCGCATCATTTCACATTGCATTCATGGTTCTGGAAATTCCCAGTTTAATCTGATGTACATGGCGTATACACATATAAATCCAATACCTGCCCGTATCCTTGCAAATAAGGACAGGGGATCAGTCTACTCACCATGTTTCTAGTCAACATGCAAATGATTAATGCTAAATTGTATTCTGGAAGGACGAACGCTTCAGTCACAACACATTAATTTTTCTTCAGTTGGACGGCAAACTTATTGTTTAGACTAAGAAAATTGGTGGAAGAGCAAATTTTAGGGTAGAGCTGTGGTTGGTTCACCCACTTTTATCTGAGAGAATTTTACTTGACTCCAACTGGTAATGCAGTATCATAGGGGCAGCCTGCATTGGAAATAAAAATACAATTGAATCAAAACATGTAAAGTGATAGGTCAATTAGCTTTTAAAGCCTGCTCATTAGCAAACCAATCAACGATTAAAGAGCCGAAAGAAAAACTATGGGTACGCTCAGACGTGGGGTTAAACTAGTCCTTAATCTAAAAGTGCTAAGCTAACCCTGCGTGGGAACGCAATATTCTGGTCCGCGAGGATTAATTTGACCCACTGAGCTGGGCTAAACTAAACCATTAAACCAAAAAAATTGGTGGACTAGCCTAACTTAGCCCAGGTTTTAGGACCAACCCCCCGGTGCGAGGCCCAGTAAACCATCGTTGGAACGCAACTGACCTGGTACTTCCAGTCTATTTTAGCCCAAATGACCGCGGCAACAAAGGTGACGTCATTCCACGTGTATGGATGGATCGGCAGCGAGTGAGTATTGGGTGGTGTCTGCATGAATCCATGGAGCTATACTATAATATCTCTCTTGGCCTTCCCTTTATGTTACCATTAAGTGTTGGGGCCCCGGTATTCCCCTTCGCCGAAAATGATTGAAATGGACGTCGCACGAAAACAAGTTCTCATTTTTAGTAGCACTATTTAGTTTTTAAATTCACTTCTTCTGTGCGCAACGCTACTTTATGATAACGAACAGGTTTTGCTTTGAAGAAAGTGGCATCTAATCACAGCTAAGCTACACACACGGGATCGACAATTAAGACCAAGTTTCGGTAAGACCAAGGTTGTATCTGGTTCCTGCCCTCAACAACTTTACGTAACAGTTATATACCAGACTAATGTTGAATTGAAATTTTTTTTTAACGTAACATGAGAATGTGTGTAGGCTACGACTTCTAAATGACTAAATTGTGATATGTTTACAAAAGTTCACACTCAAAAATAATTTAAAGCTATCAACAACAACGTGTAAATGTTTCGTTCATCGAGGGCAGTGCGGAACGAAACTTCAGCGGGCACAATAGAATTGCGTTTGTGCTGGGGCCAAGCAAGGATATGAAGTGATTTTGCCGTTTTTAAAGATGGAATACATGATGGCCATGAGGTTTGTACAGACGATAGCGGTTCAAAACCCTGTGAAAAACGCATGGAAAATGTAACAAACCGGAACCAGCAATGGTAAGGTTCGCCGATGCATGACCCAATAATCAACATCGTGGGCTAGTTTAGTCTGCTTGACCAGAATAAACTCACTGTGTGAACCCCAGCCAAGTTTGGACTAAGTCATGTTTATCTTTTGGACACCCGTGGTGCTTGGATTAAGGACTAATTTAACCCCCGTCTGAACATACCCAATGTTGTTCTTTTATAGAATCATTGATGATGCTTAAAGACACTGGACACTATTGGTAATTGTCAAAGACCAGTCTTCTCACTCTGTGAATCTCAACATATGCATAACAAAACCGTGAAGATTTGAGCTCAATTGGTCGTCAAAGTTGCGAGATAATAATGAAAGAAAAACACTCCTGGTTCACGACGTTGTGTGCTTTCAGATGCTTAATTTCGAGACCTCAATATCAAATTGTGAGGTCTCAAAATCAAATTCTTGGAAAATTATTTTCTTCTCAAAAAGTATGTTATTTCAGAGGGAGCCGTTTCTCACAATATTTTATACTATCATTTTATTACTTGTTACCAAGTAAGATTTTGTCTCCTTTATTTTGAGTAGTTACCAGGAGTGTCCACCGACTTTAATTGGTACACGAAAACAAATGAATTTAACAAAAGGAATCAAATAATAAACCACAAGAGAAACTGACTGGGCCAATTTTAGATGATTTGGGGTTGAACAAAGACACATTTACACCAACGACCACCGAATTAATGTGCAAACACTCTACCAACTGAGCTGTCTGAGCCCTAGGTGGACGGTCGTTGGTTCGAATCCCGCTCTTCTTTGCCTACCCCTGAATCATTTACAATTTACCCAGTCAGTTCAATTGCGGGATTAATTAATTGATATCTGATGTAGAAAGTTGGTGATTCTCTGGCTGCTACTTCTCAGGTTGTATTAGAAACTTGAGTGTGATCCCTGGCTATAAAGCTTTTATCAAAAGAATATGTACCTTTCCTTGCCAGTGCGCTAGCCAGACATACTTCAAAGGTTCATCCTCATAAAGAATATGGTCCTCACAGTAAAGGTTGATCTGGAAATAAGAAATACGGACAAATTTAAGCAGGTTTATTTTGAACACCCAGCAGGATCTTTCTCTATGAAGCCAGTTGACTGTTTGGTCCTCTGCGTGATGAAGATCAGAGATGCTTTTTGTATTTGGATCTCATGCTTTGCAGGAGTGATGGAAAGCAGGCCCAATATCTAGAAACACATTATCTGCTTCTTGCATACGTGCCAACTTTGAGGAATGAAAAAGAGGAATCAGGCAAAATCAAGCAGAATCATGTGATTCTTGCAAAAAGTAAGCACCTTGAATGTGCACCCTAAACAAAATTACATTTTAAAAAGCGAGAAAAATGTTGTCCGGATTTTGGGCCAGCGTTACGAACATTAAAAAGCTTCAACAAATAAACTGCAGCGTAGACAAAACATTCACAAAACCTCGGCCATAATTCTTACATTAACAATGTGTTGTGCATCCTCATTTTCAAGATATTTTTGTAGCATTCCTTGGAGTAATTCAACAAGCGCACTGCGTCCTCATCGGACCATGGTCAGACTGCCATATTACTTGTTGCAAAAGAACACACACACAATCAACGTAGGTCGCATAGGAAAACCATGTGTGCCTAGTCTTGTCTGAAGGTGTTGGCTTTTTAATACAGCTCTTGGTGCAATGGAACAATGGCATTGAAGTATAATGGCCATTGCGCTAGACGAAAAATTAACAACAGCTCAAATGAAAAACCAATTATGCTACAAATATACTGCTTGGAAAAAAAGGCGGATAAATAATTTATACATAATACCCCTCAAAATGTTCATAAATCAATCTATTAAATTAACAATGTACATGATT